>NC_037349.1:50341969-50645000 GCF_002263795.3 Bos taurus | reverse complement strand
GGACACTCACACTCCCCTGTTTTCACACTGGCTAACTATGAAGCACCATTACTCCCAGCTTGAATTTATGACACCTGCTGCCCACTCTGCCCATTAATCCAACAGCATGAGGGGGGCAGGCCGTCTCATGCTCTTTCAACCAGTCTCTCCCTCCTTCCTCTTCCATCTCATGTTATTAATAAAGGAGTTTAACGGTAACTCAGTTTTAGTGAAAGTAAGGGGAAAGTTACTCATCTCTTTCCGTTGGAATGTACATAGAAGGGTATTTTGCCAGTCTCTAGCAGTTCTAAGGTACATAACCTTTGACCCAGCAATTCTACATCTAGGATTTTATCCACCAGTTTCTTGCCAGAAGCATGCATGTCTGAGAGGGAGAGAGCACCCTTCAGACCAGAACACGCAGGATACTTGGACAGGTCTGTGCCACAAGCAGCAGTAGAGGGTGAGGAGGTGGATCTACTCGGGCTGAGGTCTTCCAGTTCTAGTAAAGTGTAAAAAGTATTAGTTAGGAGCTATGTGATTCCATTTGAACTTTGTAAGAATGAAATAAAAAGAGATGTCCTAGTTTAAGTGTTTAGAGATACTTTAAATGTGTCATTTGTGGAAAGCTACTGAAGAAACCCAGCCTCTCACGTACGTACGTCGTAGGATATTGGTGAAATCTGTTTAACCTCCATGTGAATTACTTTTATTGCAGTAAGTCCAAAGGACCTGACGGCTGATGGCGTCATTGCGAGGCTTACTGTGTGTCTTCTCTATCATGCCCGGGGATTGTTAGTGGGAAATCTGATACTGGGACACTCTGGTTTCAGCCTGCCCAGAGCTTGTGTTTAGCTCTGGGGCCTCTGAACTTGGTGAAGGTCTGGTCAGGGGTTTTTTCCCTCCAGGAGGGAAGGCTCCTGGGAAGGAAGGATGAAACTATTTTTAATCTTGAGCAAACATAGCCCAGTGTAGTAATTTCAGGCCCCAGTGTGACATTTTCTTCCATTATCATCCGAGTCACTTTTAAAACAAATAAACAAAGTCCTTTTTTGGTATACTTTGTATTTGTGGTGTTTCTAGAGGGAAATGGTTTTAAGATACTCCCATTTCGCCTCACAGAGGAGGACATAGGGGCCTGGTGGGCTGTGTTCTGAATCACGTAGTCACGGAGCTTGGGGCCTGGGGCGCTGGTTGACAGAGTGCAAGGGTGTGAGGTGAGTGGTCGGATGGGGGTTGCTTAGGCCCTCAGTGCTCACAGAACCCATCTGCTGCTGACTTTGCCTCACGACTGCTGATGAACATTGCTGCTTTGTCGGGGAAGAACTGAGGTCGTGAGATGAGAGGCAGACCATGCCCCACCTTCCTTTCTCTTAGCACTTATGTTCATGTCACATAGCTTATATTTTTGTAACTCAAAATTTGGATACAACTTCAGACTGGCAGAAAAATTGCTAGAGTGGTACGGGAAACTCCTAAATATGCTACCTTGAGTCGCTATTTGTTTCTATTTTGCCTTCTTTTTGCTTTGTCATTCTCTTTCTTTTCCCTCTCTATACATTTTTTCCCCCTGAACCATCTATGAGTGATTGGCAAACACCATGCCCCTTCACTCCTAAATACCTAATCATGTATTTCCTAAGAATAAGGATCTTCTCTTATATGACCACAATATGTCTGTCAGTATGAGGAAATATCATATTGGTACAGTGTCTAATCTGTTAATACATTCCATGTTTAGATTCCTCAGTTGTCCAACAGTGTCTTTGATAACCAGCCCCATGTGAGTAGGTACACAATGCTGGTTTGTCCTGATGATCAGCCCTGGCTGGGAAGGTACCTAACAGTTTTTTCCTCTGTAAAGTTGCCATTTTTTCCTTTGCAATTAATAAGTAATTCATGGGAGGACATTATGTAAATATCCTGTTCCTTATCAGACTTGGACCCTCTGCTTTCAGCATGCAGTGATGCTTCTAAGACCATCATTCCTTCTGTATTGTCATCTCACTCGAAGAGCCTTCTCGCCTCCATTCATTGCTTTGTGTATGTGATTTCACATTGATAACTTAGTGTGATATCACCCATTCTTGTCATTATTCATTTTGAGGCCCAGATTGTCCCAGGTTTGGCTAGCAGGAACACAGAGGCTGGCTCCTGTGTTCTTTTGACATGTCTTCTTCATCATGGTTTGAGCACTTCCTGATTTTCCAGTGCAGCAAGATGTTTCAGGTTTCTTTCCCTGGCCTGTCGTCAACCCTTTCCACAAGGAGCCTTGGTTTCTTTTAGTTAAAGTAGCAGTTAGAAACCAGGATATGGATACATATGGTACATATGTTTATTTACTAAAGTCTTTCAAAATAAATCTAATTTTGTATTCAGTTACTTAATCTTGTTGCAGTTCAATAAAGGCATTTCACAAACTGAATAAAAGAGTTCCAGTTCTTGATTTTTGCTGTAAGTGGAACAAGTAAACACACGACATTAACAGAGTGAGATGGACTTTAGCAACAAAATAAAAGATTTCACCTGCTCAAAAATAATTTATTTCTGCTTAACTGTTAGAGAAATTAGCAGAACCACTGAGCTAATTTCTGAAGAGGAAGGATATACCTGAACATCGATGCTAGGGAGCCTTGTTCCGGGCTGTGGGCTGCCTGAAGCCCAGCCCCACGAGGCTGTGCCCTTCCCTGTTGTCAGAGCTTTGGAGTAACGGCGGTGTCCATCGAGGCAGTGAAGCCCGTGTGTCCTAGAGTGTCAGGTGGCCTATGACAGAGTCCCCCAAGTGGGTTCTGCTGTCGTGGGAGGACCTGGATCTGGCCTGTGTTCCTCCTGTGCCATCGTTAGGACAATGTGGACAAATCACATACGGCCCCTGGGCTGTCTCTATTCTGAGGATTTAATAAAGAAGGGAAACCATAGTGGAGGGTTAATTTGTTAAGGGAGGACTGAGATGGGTGGGTTTCTCGAGGAAGCAGCATTTAGGAGGCTGGCAGCTCTCCACTCTGGACCGCTACGACCTTTGGTAACCACTGACCTCTTTCCTGTCCCATCCCCAGTGTTGAGGTGTAGATGAAGTTAGAACATGTTCATTCTCCTTGAGAATGTTTCAGGTGTGATTCCTTTAAAGCCTGTTGTGCCCCTTCCCACACCCCACTACAGTACTCTTGGCTGGAAAATCCCATGGATGGAGGAGCCTGGTAGGCTGCAGTCCATGGGGTAGCTACACGACTGAGCAACTTCACTTTCACTTTTCACTTTCATGCATTGGAGAAGGAAATGGCAACCCACTCCAGTGTTCTTGCCTGGAGAATCCCAGGGACGGGGGAGCCTGGTGGGCTGCCGTCTATGGTGTTGCACAGAGTCGGACACAACTGAAGCGACTTAGCAAGCAAACAACCCCTTACAGGCTTCAGTGCCCAGGCCCTCTACTCGTTGCTGTGGGTCATCCCGCAGGATGTGAGCTGCAGCGGAGTAACCAGTACCAGGCAGGTGCACCTCAGTCCTGTGTGAGGTGCTCACTGAGTCTCAGGTGCCTGTTGAGGTTCAGGCCTTGTTGATTTCCTGGCTCCACGGTCAGTGTCAAAATCAAACACTTAATCGTCTGTAAAAGCAAGAGATAGCTGACGTCCCTGGTTGCATTGCAGGTAAACCAAAAACATATGCATGCTTTAAATTGCTCTTCTTTGAACTAGCTGCGGTCTTTTACAGGGTGGACCTTCTCAGAGACCGCTGCTCAAGTTTGCAGCTGCACTAATCTTTGGGGTATGAGAGGTGGCAACTCTGGTGTCAAGAGCGTGCTGGGTGACTTCCTGCTTCTTAGCTTTAGAGAGCTTGAGTGACTTGAGGTGTCTGAGGAGCATGAGTTTATAAAGAGAGCTTGACTTGAAAACAAAAAAGCTACGCTGTAGATAAATGCTCTTGATAACTGGTGAATTTACTCTCGGTTGTTCTTTGTCACAAAGAAGTCAGGATTTTCCTCTACTCATTTGCTGAATACAGCAGGCAGTGATCCAGGCAGTGATTGTGGCACAGGACTGGAGGGCTGCTCTCTCCCTTCAGATGAGAAGCATCTCCAAGGAGCTCGAGGCTCCGTTTGCTCCATGTCCAGTTCTGGGTCACGTTGATGGTGAGACATCTACTTGGGTTGTAACAGTCAGTGAAATCCCAGAAAGGCCCCTACAAGAGTCATCTAGAGAGTGAGGACTGCGGTCTTTGTGGCCATTTTCTCATCTCACTAAAGTGTCTCCAGCCTAGCTTGCTGCCTTAGGATAAACAGCTTGAACAGGGTGTGGAGGGCACTCTTTCCGCTTCCTGTCGGTTGTTGTCCTGACTGTCTCTGCTTCACCCACTCCCCCGTACAGAAATCTTACCAAGGGATAACTAGGTGACGGGACACATGGAGAGGCAGAGACCAAGTCCTCACTTATCAGTCAGGCTCTATGGGGGGCAGCTTGGGTCTGAGAAGATAGAAACAGAGCTCCATCTAGTTTACTCACACTTTCTCTTTTGCCTGTGACCTTTCTGCCTTCCTGTCTCCTTTCCTGACCAAGGACGTTCTGATGGGTGGGCAGCAGCTATCCCTGTGGTTCTTTGAGGGGCCAGCCTGTTAGAAGGACTGTGTTGCCATGAATCCCTCACAATGTCCGCTTTATCCCTGTGTAAGATAAATGCAGAGGTTCCTGACTCTTGATTGGCTCTGTTCTTAAGGCCGGCAGAACTTTTAAGGTTCACTGGATTTGGTATACAATGAGAAGACATGAAATAAACGTCATTTATAAAAGGGGCAGTTAGCTCCCAGCACAAATGATTTACCTAGAGCCTGGGAAGGGTGCAGGGTGCCTTGGTGCTTGCATCAGAATCCAGTTGAAGATCCTTGGGAAAAGAATATGTGAAGAGTATCTGAAGAATGAAGCTATGGGCTGGTGGGAATCTCTGTTCATTCATGCTGTGGGAGTCCACTCTTGCTTGATGGTGGCCCAGCTTGGAAATTTAGAGGATCTCGGCTCTGGAAGAAGAAAACAACACCTTTGTACATTAGGAAAGGCTGGCCACTGCTGAAAAGTACGATACGGGGTAGCCTCTACTGTCCCCCCAGTACTTGGGAAGAGGTAAATTGTGTCTGCACCCTTTTGATAAGACAGACGGTCCTCTGCATTTTTCCTCTCCTTGTCTGTTTTTGCTTTTAACTTTGAATCCTTGAGTTCTAAAAGTCAGGAAGGAATTTCCAAATAATTAGTACTGAGTGGACACCCACTTCTTCCTTGGTGCTCAGGGAGGGATCAAAGCCTGCAGAACAAGGAGGTAGAAGCAGTGGGAGGTGAGGACAAGCGCGTCCTCAAGGGTTTCTTCAGCTGTGTTCAACCCGGATGTAAGTCCGTTCCACTCCAGGCCTGAATCTGAGGTCACGCATGGCATAACCTTCTCGGCATTGGTCTTCTTCATTGCTTGACTGCCTGGTCACACAGTCACTGTGGCTTTCCAGTGCAGGGGTTCCCAGAGTCTGCAAGGCCATCTTCTGGCTTTTTTGCTCCAGCCTTTGGAAGCATACCCCTAAAACCAACCAGAGAAGTTTGTGATGATTTAGATTTTGTAGCTGTGGCAAGGCTGAGGTAGGTAGAAAGCCCAGTTGGACAGAGCCATATGTGGGAGGGAAGGAATTCTGCTAGCAAGAAAGTCGGAGCGAACGGAGTGGGTGCTACTTGTATCTTGTCCTTTTGTAAACAAGGTTTGTTGATCTGGCCATTTCTGGCGTGATTCAAATGTTCTTGATGGTTGGGACTTAAGAATGTGGCCCCCCAAAAGATTATGGTCTAAAGCAAGTCATAGCTTTATTTTTTTATAATTATGTCTTTATAATTGGACGAGAATTGATTTACAATATTGTATTGGTTTCTGCCGTGCGTCGACATGAATCAGTCATTGGTATACATATGTTCTCCCTCTTGAACCTCTCTCCTACCTCCCACCCAGGTCATAGCTTTAATGCTGAAGGTTGCGTATTTGCCCAGATAAACACCCAGAACAATGGCATCTTCCTGTGAAGGTGCAAGAGCTCCCAGTCCCAGGGGCTGGGCCGGGATTCCCCTGTCTGGCTCCTGACGCCTGTATTGAGAGGTTGCTGGCGGGGTCAAGGGGGCTGTGGGAATGGGGGACCTGAGGGGGGAGCTGGTAGTGGCTGGGGTCTCCCGAATATTTCATCTCACTCCTCTGTTCTGAAATCTGATTAGCCAGTTAGGTCAGGAAGGCCAGCAGTCAACTATCTTTTTCTAACCTTAATTCACTGAAGCCTAATTAGCATGTTAGTTTTGAGCCAGGGTACTTATTTTTAGTCTTTTGTAGAACAATGGAAACAAATATCAGAAAGCTCAGCTTTTAACGTCAAAGTGAAGTGAAGTGAAAGTCACTCAGTCATGTCTAACTCACTCTTTGGGACCCCATGGACTATACAGTCCGTGGAATTCTCCAGGCCAGAATACTGGAGTGAGTAGCCATTCCCTTCTCCAGGGGATCTTTCCAGCCCAGGGATCGAACCCAGGTCTCCTGCATTGCAGGTGGATTCTTTACCAGCTGAGCCACAAGGGAAGCCCTCAAAGTGTGAAGTCAGAAGATTATTTGCTTTGTGCTTGGTGGATCATTTTGGGGATTCAGTGGAAACCTTGTCACTATACCCTGGTATCCGCTGAGGGCCTGCTAGGCGCCAGTGGGGGAGAGGGCGGCAGAGCCTACGTGGCCCCAGACCCCTCCAGGAGGGGGACCTCTGCTCCTGCCTTTCCTCTCTGGGCAACTCTTGGCGTCCAGCCTTGACCTGACAGGTCCCAGCCATCCTGCCCTTACGATGTTATCCCAGCCCTACCTTTGTCCTGAGATGGGTTGGATAGCCAGAGGAAGTTTGGGGTATCATTGCAACTTGTATTTTCTAGTAAGCACCTACTTGAAAAACACTTGTGCTTAGTTTATTGCCTCTTGTGTATAACATAGAAGTATTTCATTTATTACCTCTTACTAGTAATGTATGTAAATCTTAATTGACTATTTTTGTATGCAACTTGGAAAGACTACGTGCGTAGCAAATGAAGCCTCACACATAGTACAGGGTAGGTAGTCGGTAAACATGCGCTGACGTGTTAATTATTGTTGGGCTGTTTTGGGATGATTGTAATTTAATTGGGTTCTTGGATGCCACAAGGGTACGTGAATGGAGTAATTCACTCCTGCTTGTTTCTGCTGGGTCTGGCCCCCACCTCTCTCACTTCCTCCACTACTTCTGCCCACCTGCAAAGTCCAGCTGCTGCGGCCACACGGACACGTAGGCCTGGTCCTTGTGTTTGGGCGCTCGGTCTACCCTTTTCCAGCCTCGGAGCCTTACCCGAGGCACTTGTATTGATTTCTGGCTGTACCACACAGCTTATGGGATCTTAGTCCCCCAGCTAGAGATCGGACCCAGGCTTTCGACAGTGAGAGCGCAGAGCCCAGACCACTGGACCTCCAGGGAGTTTGCCTGAGGCGCTTTTAAGCAATAATTAAAAGTTGATCTAAGGCTCATATAAGTGTTTTTCCTAAAGTCTAATTGGTGTAACTCTTGAGTGATGTGGAGTTTCAAAAAATATTTATAATTGTAGTAAAATATATATAACAAAGTTTGCCACGCTAACCATTAACTTTTTTTAAATTGTGATAAACAGCATAAAACTTAACCATCCTAATTGTTTTCGGTGTGCACTTGAGTACTGAGTAATGTTTAACTGCAGCATATGGAGTTCAGTGGAGTATAGCAGGAGCTGGTTTTTCCGTGAGCTGTATCACATAGGATGTTAAAAATCTACCCAGGTTTGAAATCACAGTCTAGTGGAGAAATGGCCATTTGGCCCTGGCTTCTGAACCTTGTCTTTCTCCCCTTCCTCTGGGATGTGTTTGCACCTGAATGGGTTTGTGCCCAGGTAGAAGACTTGTACTTCCTTCCTGCCTTTGTTGAGAAAACCACACCACCGTCAGCAGAAACCACTGCCCTTCCTGGACCTCCGCTTTTGGTATCTGTGATCACTGAACGTCTGCAAGAGTTCTCTGGGTGAGAAAGGCCTTCACGTAGTGTGTGTTTGATAGACTGTTGAGTAATGCTTGCTTCTCACAGGTGGTCATTTTTTCCTCCCACATTTTCTTTACTTTTACTCTTGCTGTGTATGTGGCCCCGGATGCTTGGTGCATTCCTGAGCTCCCTGCTGGTGTCTTTGCCAGGCTGCCCCCACACCTCCGGTGATGCTCCCATGGCACAGGCCAGACAGGAACCTTCCTCGGGTCAGGGGAACCTCTCCTGCCTCCTGCGCGCTGTGAACAATTTGAAGGTGACACCTTGCGTCTTCACCACTGACGTGGCTCAGCGCCTTCCTTATCTGACCAAGGTGTGAAAAAGGCCTGTCTTAAACTCAGAGCAGAGGAATCTGCCCATCTTTTTGGTATTTAAAACCCAAATAAACAGTGACTTCACACTGTTGTTTTACATTGTGTTAAGTACATCTTGCTGGCAGTCAGATTGAGCGGTTTTAGACTGGTTAACTTTCCCGGATTTTTAGATTAATAATAGACATGTAACGTTTACTTTTAACTTCAGAGTGTCTGGGCAAAAGCCTTCTTGCTGGATGGAACCTAAAGTGGTGGTTTCAGTTAAGATGATTCCTTTTCACCATTTAAAATAAAGTCATGGGATGTTATTACTTTCATTCGGTTTTAAAAAGACAAATCCCATTTTCCTTACATGTCTTTTTTTTTTTCCTTACATGTCTTAATTACCGTGGTGAATGGAGGCAACTGGGTGGTGGAGCCAGTATTTTTAGGTAACTAACTAGCTGTGGGAGATGTGGGGGTTCCTGCCAGCGGTGGGGTAGGCTGCCTCTGCCTCATTTTGTGTGCTTAATAATGGGTTGAATCCCGCAACTTTTCCTTCATTCCTAGAAAGTAAAAACTAGTAGGGAGCCATTCTCTCAGAGACGTTAGTTAAGATATTTTAAAGTTTCATTCTTTGTGGGTTTTTCCTGCATGTGAGGAAACATTGAGTTCACTATGAACTGTGTTAGTGCCAGGTATGCATTTGTTCCTCGAGTTTTTTGAGTGGAAAGTTTCTATTGCCTGAGCCTCCTCTGTGTTGGCGGTATTTGGAGGTCTGGGAGATAATCTTAGTGGAACAGAACTGCTTCCTTGCTGGGGCTGGAATTCCAGAGGAGGTCCTCTAGTTCCCAGGGATCCAGGTGTGTCTGGACAGGGTCACAGGATGCTCTGCCTGCCCCCTCCACGTGCTTCATTTGCCTAGAGATAGAGATTAGTGACAAGAGGGAGGCCAGAAGTATTCATTCCTGGTGAACTCTGCCTCCGGTGTCTGGGGCCCTCGTCTGTCATCGAGTAATTGCTGTTGATTCTCTAGTTGTGTCCCTGCTGCCTGATGTGGTCAACTTGAAATGCACCTGCCTCCAAGGCAGGTTGGACGCATTTTGGTTCACAAAGGACACCACTTTGTAGACAGCTGCTGAAAACTTGGCTTTCTGTTTCTGCCCATCACTGCAGAGTCCCCAGCGTCACAGCTGGAGAAAGGAAGTGTGCCCCTTTCCCACACTGTATGCCGTGGCTGGCCGAGCGGGTGTTCAGAGTGCCAGGGGCTTCCCCCGGGCTCTGGGAAGGCCCTCTTCACAGAGGGGCTTTGCTGGGGTCTGGAGCAGTGCTCAGCTCAGACTCGATGGTGGACATTGCACTAGGGGCTGGCACAGAGGAGGACGTTACCCAGAGCCACTACCCACGTCTCAGCAGGAGAGCTTCGGCAGCCTCCATCAGCCACACGGTGGTGAGTTGAGCTAAGACGTATTCTTGGGCTACTGTTAGCATTTCCTGGTCCGGAGGGTATCCTGGGAGTGTGCATGTGCAGTGTTGAAATGAGCAGCTGTGTCAGGGAGGCTGGATGACTCTGACCACAGTCTTTCTCTGGCTCCTGGGCACCTTCTCCTCCCACCATGTTCTGACCTTAGGCTGTATGTGACCATGGTTGAGTGTTTACCTCTCTTTAGGCTTTGCTTCCGAAGAATGGGGAGGAGGATCTCTGTAGTGCCTCCACCTCTGGATGACCTACTATATGACTCTGTCTCAAAACCTCCGGGAGTTGGTGATGGACAGGGTGGCCTGGCGTGCTGCGATTCATGGGGTCGCAAAGAGTCGGACACGACTGAGCCACTGAACTGACTGAAAAACCTCCCAGAGGGATGTCCTAATCCTGGTGTTTGGATCCAGCCTGACAAGTTCCGAGCACAGGGAGACTGACCCTTGTTTATAGGAAGCCAGTATCAGAACGATGCAAGGCCAACTTTCAAGAAGACCTTTTCTCCCCAGAACATGGAAAATCAGCACATAGCAGCAGCTGGAGCTGTGCCCTGGTCATTGCCCACTTGCTAAATGCAGAGCACTTAGTCACGCTCATGAACCAGATACCCCATGTCGTCATATGTCCGCAGATAGCAGACTGAGCCTGTGTTCCTGCTAGGAAAGGGTGTGTCTCATACTGTTGGCTTGTTTTCACATAAGCTGAGAATGTTTAAATGGAGAATTGGATCGGAAAAGTAAAAGATCATCTGGATCTAATAAATAGAAAAGTAAGTGCACAGAAGAGTGAAGACATGGGAACAAGATTTAAACAAACAAACAAAAAAACACCTCTTGTATCCTCTCCATTCGTGTATTAGGTGTGAGCTTGGCACACATCAGTGATTGCATCCCCGCCCTTGCCTTCCACAGCGTACAGTCTTGTGGGGTGTTGATGAAGCTGCACCATTTACTAAATAATAATTACTATGTATAAGAAAGGAAAAGGCCATTGGAGAAAGCACTATGGGACAGTAAAAGAAACTCTAATGTTACAGTTTAAGATAGTATAAAACAGAAGACCCAGAAAATTTTAAAAATTAAGTGATAAACTGTAAAAGGGGTACAGAAGCACAGACAGTTAAGAAACTGGGAGATAGTTAAAAACAAACTAGCAAACAAAAACTCAGAAAAGAGCTTCAAGAAAAGCTTTTAATTTGGGGCAGTTTATAAGGGTCTCAGGAGAAGACCTCCACCCAGGGTGCAGTGAACACCAGCTGTTGGAGAGTTTGGGTGTTCCTACTTTGCCTTTCCTGGTAGAGAACCTCACTGGGAGTTAAGTTGTTCTTGGCACCAGTGCCTGCAGGATCCCAGCTTCTAAGTCCATGGTTATTTGGTATCCCCCTCAAGAAGTATGGCATTTAATACTGCTGGCAAGTCTGGTGGGCAGACGTGTTTTTCACGTTGCTTTAATTTCCTTTTCCTTGATGACTAGGGAGGTTGAGCATCTTTTTGTATGTTTGTTGCTGTTCAGATTTTCTGTAAAGTACTTGTTATCTCCTCAACCCATTTTTATTGTTTTAGGGTACCTGATACATTTCGATAGGAACGCTTCAGCTACTGTATGCCCTGAAAAAGCTCTCTCCCAGGCTGTGGTTGGTCGTTTTTACAGTCTTTATGGTATCCTTTTATTGTACAGAAATTTAAAATTCTAATTCCGATTTCTTTTTTTCGGGGGCAGGTTAAAACATTAAAAAAAAAATTGTAAATTCATATGCAGTTGTTAAAAATAATACTGAGAGATCCTCTATGCCCTTTACCCATACATGTTTCCCCCCATGATAACATCTTAAATAATATTACAATCTTACAAGCAGGATATTGATGTTTATATAGTCAAATACAGAATCTTTTTGTCACCAGAAGGATCCATCACGCTACCCTTTCAGAGCCACATCTGCTTTCTTTATGTCCTAACTCCCTCTTTAACTCCTGGCAACCACTAATCTGCTCTCTAAAAAATTTTGTCACTTCAAGAACATTACATAAATGGGGACTTCCCTGGTGATCCAGTGGTTAAGAATCCACCTTCCGATGCAGGGAACTTGGGTTTGACCCCTGGTCTGGGAAATAAGATCCCTCGTGCCATGGGGCACCTAAGCCCCTGAAATGCAATTGCTAAGCCCATGCACTCTGGAGCCCGCTTGCTACAACTAGAGAAAACCCTGCACACTGCAGCAAAGATCTGAAGTTCTAGTTCTGTGGGCCTCGCCACTGCTGAGCAG
Organism: Bos taurus; assembly: GCF_002263795.3. NCBI lineage: Eukaryota > Metazoa > Chordata > Mammalia > Artiodactyla > Bovidae > Bos > Bos taurus. The sequence goes on along the minus strand of NC_037349.1, from coordinate 50,632,902 downwards.
TGATTATAAAGTTCTGACTTTGACCAGTCCTCCTCTGACACCATCCAGCAGGGAAGGGGGAGGCTGCTGCTGCTTACTTGGGTGGGAATTTATAGAAGTCTAGGTTCCCAAGTAGTTTCCACTGATACCGTGAGGCTGGAGGAAGAGGGTGGTGCATTGTTACTGGCCAGTGGGGATGAAAGTCCCAGCGCCCTCCCCAGTGGAGATATTGGGGGGTCTTATTACAGCCTCCTGAGGGTGGAAGTCTAGGCCCCCCACTTGGCCTTCGCCAGCATGGGTAGGAGTAGGGCCACGGTTTTTTTCTGTGGTGTTTGGCTCGAATAGAGCTTTTATTGTCTAAATGTTTTCTGTCTTGCTAGCCTACCCCTTTCCTGCTCCTTTGGCTAAAGAGAACAGACTTTTGTTAGAATGTTTTTTGCCTCCTCTGTTGGCATTTCTGGGTTGCCAGCTTCTTCAGCTCCCAATTCTGGGATATATGAGTCAAAAAGAAGACCCAGGGAGCCCACTACTTTTATCATTCCTTGAATCCTGGGGTCCCTAGCTGCTCTGCCTTCTTCTCTTGACTTTTTTTAAGAGTCTCATGTTAAAAAAGAGTCTCATGTTTATTTTTTCTATATAGTGTCTAGAATTTTCCCTTGTATTTAGTGGGAAACTAAGGAGAAATACACCTCCTTCATCTTCTTGGAAGTGAAAGTCCATTTTGTCTTTTCAAAGTTTTGTGTTTTTGGATATCTTTTAAAAATGAAATCTTTCCTTATGCTGATATTCTACTATATTCTAAAAATTTCAGAGTTCTTTTTACATCTGTGTATCTAATCCACCTGGGATTTGTTTCATTTTCGATGGAGAAATGACAGAAGAACCTAACTTTTTTTCTATATAGACGGACACCTGTCCTGGCGCCTTTGAACATCTCCTTTGCGAGCTGGTTTTGGCTGTCCCTCTGCTTCCCTGGTGGCTCAGCTGGTAAAGAATCCGCCTGCAATGCAAGAGACCTGGGTTCGATCCCTGAGTTGGGAAGATCCCCTGAAGAAGGGAAAGGCTACCCACTCCAGTATTCTGGCTTGGAGAATTCCTATACATGGACTATACAGTCCATGAGTTTGCAAAGAGTCGGACATGACTGAGCAACTTCCACTTTGACTGGTTCCACAGTCTGCTGTCTGCTCTGCCCCACCTGATACAGTAGCTTTGTGATAAGTCTTGGTTTGGTAGGATAGGACTTCCAACCCTCAGGATTGTTACACTCTTTTGGCTTTTGTCTCATGAATTTTAGTTCAACAAATAAGAACAAGAATAGCAAAATCAACATTGAAAAAATCCTTTTGGCTTTGGCTTGGACTTACACTGACTTTAGAGTATGCTGGCTGTTTCAGTGACCTTGTTTTCTTCAGCGTTTTTATTTACTTTTCATTATCCACGTCAGAAAGTATCACGTGGCCCCGAGACAGCTTGGCTCGGGGCAGGGCTTCTTCCTTTTTCAGAATGGGAAATTGCTTGTGATGGTTGTGGCCATCTGTGGGCACCCAGAAAGCCCCACAGTGCAGGTCATGAGCTGCTTGAAGCTGGTGTGGCGGACAGGGGACATGTGCAGGGTTTTAGGCACTGTTGGGGGTGGGGGGTAAGAGAGTTCAAGTAAATTTTGTTCACTAGCACTGAGTGCAAATATAGGCAGTATTGGGGGTGTAAGAAGTGGGCAGTTGGCCACACTCCTCTGTGCAAATGCTTGGTATTTCAGCTTTTCCAAAAGTATTTGTGGTGTTTGCCACATTGTCTTACCTCGTTGTATACGTGCACACGCTTTCCCCCCGTGGGCCATTTCAAAATGAGTTGCAGAGATTTGTGACACTTCATCTCTGAATACGTCAGAATTGAGGATGGTATTATCAAGCCACACTGCCATATTTCGCCTAAGAAAATTAACAATAAATTTAATCTCCAGCCCACATACAGAATTTGTCAGTTATCCCTTTGGGAGCTGGTCTTGTGTGTGTTTTTTGTTTTTTGTTTTAAAAGTAACTCCAACACAAATGAACCTATCTTTGAACCAGAAATATAATCAGGGACATAGAAGGTTGACTGGTGGTTACCAAGCTGGCGGGAGGTGGCAGAGGGTTGGATTGGGAGTTTGGAATTAGCGGATGCAAACTGGTATGTATAGAATGAAACAAGAACAAGGCCCTGCTGTATAACACAGGGAATGGTGTTCAGTATCGTGGTAAACCATAATGGAAAAGAATATGAAAAAGAATGCACATTTACGTAAAAGTATATGAGTCACTTTGCTGTGCAACAGTAATTAACACTGTAATTTAACTGTACTTCTATAAAAAATTAATTAAAAACAAAAGTAAGTCCAGGGTCCAGTCAGGATGTACACACTGCATCTGGTTGCAGTCTTCAAGTCTAGAATAGTCCCCTTATATTTAGAGGTGTCAGCATTTGGAAAGACCAGATCAGTTATCTTGTAGAAGGTCCTGTCATACATTCCAGATTTGTCTGTGTCTTCATGGCCCTGTGTTTCCTATAAATTGGAAGTTAGGTATAGAGCAGCACTACCCAACAAAAATATGATGTGATCCACTATGTCATTTAATATTTTCTGGCGGCCATATGGAAAAAAATAAAAATAAGCAGGTGGAGTTAATTTTAGTCATGTATTTAATATTTTTATTATATACTATTTATTAATAGTTACTTAACTATATTAGATATTTTTATATCCAAAATATTATTTTAATATGTAATCAATATTTTTAAGGTATTAATGAGATATTGTACATTCCTTTTTTATACTTAGTTTTCAGAATCTGCTGTGTGTTTTATACGTAATGGACCAGCCACGTTTCCAGTGTTCAGGAGCCACGTGTAGCTGGTGGCTCTCACCCTGGGCTGTGCGGGGGGAGACTTAATCCAACTCAGGGTAGATATTTTGGGCAGGAACACTTAGAGGGTATTAACTGCCTGTGCTCAACTTGGAAACCGTGGAAGTTGCTGAAGTCTAAGTCTTCTCTTCTTTTTCAGGCTCTGGGTGCTCTGGGATGGAGCAGGTGTGCAGAGGGTGAGGACCCAGTCCTGGGACCACGTTGCTTGCTTCTTTTCTTGGAGAGACTTATCTGCCTGAACAGACTTGAACCGGGGATGAGGATGTCTGTGGGCTCGTCGCTGCCGCTTCCCCTCTGGGGGAGGACCTTTCTCCTTCTGTTGTCTGTGGCCGTGACTCAGTCCCACTGGCCCAGTGAACCTTCGGAGGCCGTCAGGGACTGGGAGAACCAGCTCGAGGCGTCCATGCACTCAGCACTCTCAGACCTCCACGAGACTGTTCCCACCGTGGTTGGCATTCCTGATGGCACGGCTGTCGTCGGACGCTCATTTCGAGTGACCATTCCAACAGATTTAATTGCTTCCAATGGAGAAGTCATCAAGGTGAGACTGGATAGAAGCTGTAACTGAGGACGAATTCTCATCTTGCAGTTTAGTTTTGATTTTAGTGTTAGTTTTAGGTTATTTTAGTTAAAGTTTAGTTTTTCAATTTTCCGGCAATTCTGAGCTAAGTTCTTTCAGGACCTATTAAGTGTTCCTTCCTTAAGAGAGGGACAGCTGCTGACATTCACTAGAGGGTCCCCATGTTCCTCAGAGTAGCATCCGAAACCTTTATTCTTACTCCCATTTTGAGAGTGTCACTATTAAAAAGCTTTTACATCTGTTCTCTGGAAGATTTTTTTGGTCATCAATTAGGGATTTGATGGAAGGGCTTATGTATAAGGAAGCAGTCTCCTTTCATTAACCTAAGAAATATGGAACTTTTAAATGCTTTGAAAATATTTTAAAAATATAAGGTATAAGTAAATATCGAGAGTTTTGCTGTGCTTGGGTGTTCTATGTTTACTAATATATTCAGTCCCTTAAGACCCAAAATTAGTACATACGTTTTAGCCTCGCCTCATCTCCTTTGTTCTCAAGCAACCCAGAGAACAAAGGAGCCTGAGATCTCGGTAACAGAAGAGATGGCCAATGAAGGATGGGAACTTGGTGCAACCGGAAGCTTCTGTTGAAGAAGGACCATCCCTTTAGGGTTATGGAATTTCCCCTAACTCCTGAGTGAGTTTGCAAGGTGGCAGTGTGGGTGGGTGGGGTATACCCCTCAGGCTATGAGCATCTCCTAGAGCAGAGGTTGGCACACTAACTTTTTAAAAAGTCAGAGAGTAAGTATTTTTTTGGCTTGGCTGGCTGGCCGGTTTCTGTTGCAGTTCTCCATCTTGGCCAGTGCAGTATGAAAGCGGTTGCCGACCCTGTGCACACGAATGCGTGTAGCTCTGTTCCAGTAAAACTGTACTTTTAAAAACTTGACTGAAACTGAAATTTTGCTTTCATATAATTTTCACATGTCAAGTAATGCTGTATCTTTTTTTGATTTTTTTCCCCCCTCAGTCATTTAAAAATGGCAAAAAATATATCTAGCTCATGGGCTGTACAGAAATGGATGGCAGCCCAGATTTGACTCATGGCCATAGTTTTCTGACCCTTACGCTATAGCATACTTTCCTCAGGGACGTAACTTGAATATGAATTAAAAATATCCCAAGATCTATACTTTGTTATGGTAGTTTTTATATAGGTTTTGTATTTAGACTTCTGCGTACATATAGTGTCCTGGAGATTTATTGGTATATTCAAAGGATCAAAAATAGTGGTTTGAAACGGCCAGTTTGTTTTGTACACAATTTCGTGGCCAAGAATTCAGGGCTTTAGAGCTCATCTGGGGATCTCATCTCTGCTGCACTAGTTAGAGTGGCTCACCTGGGCCTGGAGGATCCGTTTCAAACATGAGGTTCACTCATGGCTGGCAAGGTGGTGCTGCCTGTTGACAAGGAGCTTAGCTGGGGCTGCCCATCAGAGTCTTTGGTTTCTCCCCATGTAGACCTTTCCACGGTGCTTGGATTTCCTCACAGGTACAATAGCTGGGTTGTACCTGTGTACAGGTATTCCTTGGAAGACTGAGTATTCCAAGATACAGGAAATGAAAGCTGCCCATCTTTTAAGGCCTGGGCTTGGAACTTCCTTTGTACTCTGTTGGTCAAAGCAGAGTGAGGCTCTAATGAGTCTTCACTAGCTTGCCTCTCTCTGACCCACAAACCCAGGGCCTCTAGATTAGAAATGGTCACAAATTCCATACCACTCTTTGCATTGAGAGGTGTGTCTCTGCACCTTTGAATCTGGGCAGACTCACTCCTCCCCTGACCCTCCTTGTGTTCTCTTCCTTTTTGGTCCCCTCTCTTTATGTCACAGCTTGCTCTTAGGGTGGCCTCGTGTCCTCAGAGGTCATCATACTTCTGAAGATCCTAGCTCACTTCCGTGGAGCTCCTCCTGGCTTTTAGAGTCTTTGCAAAAGGTTTCTATGTTATCTTCATAATAGCCCAGTAAGCCAGATTCTAGTCTCACTATTAGATGAAGAATGGCAATTTTGGTAGTACATTTCTTACCCAGCATCACATTTCATCTTCGGAGTATCCAAACCCTGTAGTGATTGATTACCTTTGTTCTGTTGACCACTGGAATGTTGTACATGGATTAGTCTGGACCAGAGTTGCCTTGAGTTGATACAGCAAGCTGGCTATTTGCTATAGCTGGCAGAGAGATGTTTAACAGGCTTACTCACCAGGGGAGCAGAGATTTTATTAGGAAAACAGGATTTTATCTGAGCGTATTTATCTGTGGAAGCAGACCATTTAGTAGCTGATTAACCTGTAGAAAAACAGATGAAAGTGTGTGACTCTTTGTCCCAAACAGTCTTAACATCAGGGTTGTGTGGGGTGGGAATCAGATCAGAAGGCCTGACTTCAGGGACTTCCTTGGTGGTCCAGTGGTTAAGACTTCCTTCACCTTCCAATGCAGGGGGTGTGGATTGGATCCCTGGTTGGGGAGCTAAGTTCCCACATGCCTTGCGGCCAGAAAACCAAAACAGAAAACAGAAGCAATATTGTAACAAATTCAATGAAGACTTTAAAAGTGGTCTACATGAAAAAAAAAAAATCTTAAAGCTTGACTTCATTCCTGGAGCTTTGGTTTCCCTATGTGTAAAACAGGATTGAAAAGCCTTTACAGTAAAGGAGTTTTTTTCACACCGTTAAAATAACAATGTATAAATGTATAGGAAAGGGAGGAAAAAAAAAAACTCTGGTGGTTCCTACCACCAGTGTACTTGTACATCATTTTCTGCATTCGTCAACAAGTATCCATGTCACATAGGCACACAGACATTTTAGACAGACCTGAAATCATATTTTTTAACCTTTTTTCATTCACTGTACTTTTGAGTTTTTCTCCTTTGTTATTTAAGTATTCTTTGGGAGTGTAACCTTTAATGGCTGCCCAGTATTCTTGGGTATGTGAGGAACATTTCAGATCTTGGTCCCAAGGAGCCTTGTTGGGGTGACCTCCAAGTCATATCCATCAACATTGCTATCAGCCACAGTAGCACTCGCTCACCTCTTCCCAGGTGCCCTGCCTCTGTTCTTAACCCCTCAGTCTGTTCTCCATACCAAGGCAAGAGACATCTTTGTAAAGTTCGAGTCTGCTCAGAACAGACCTCCCAAGCCCCCTGCACTTAGGATTAAGCCCTGTTTGATCTGGCTTCTGGCTCCTCTCTCCCCTTGCCCTTTGCATGCCATGTCTCAGCAGAGCAGCCCCTTTCTGCCCCACAGATACGCCAAGCTCAGGACCCACCCCAGGCCTCTGGCTCATTTTCTCTTCTGTCAGCATGGGTACAGCCGCCTCTTTCAGGCTCAGTTTTAGCATTGGAGCCCTTTTCCTCCACCCTGACGCAGGCAGATTTCTCAGGTCCTGTGGGGAGAGGTCCCACAGAAGCCAGCTTTGCCTTCGCTGGGCAGATCTGAAGCTGTTCCAAGTAGGCCATAGTATAAGTGACCTTCCTGACTTCCCGCAGGATTGGCGCCGGCTCCCTAAGGGCACCTGTCCTCTGAGTTGAGTGAGTGTAGGGATGGCTGAGGGCTTTCCAGGTGGCGCTAGTGGTAAAGAACCTGCCTGCCAAATGTAGGAGACGTGAGACGTGGGTTCAGACCCTGGGTCGGGAAGATCTGTTGGAGGAGGGCATGGCAACCCACTCCAGTATTCTGGCCTGGAGAATTCCATGGATAGAGGACCCTGGCAGGCTACAGTCCATGGGGTCGCAAAGAGTCGGACACGACTGAAGTGACTGAGCATGCACACAAGCAGGAACAGCTGAGGAAGGTGATTATATGACAAGACCTTCCAACCTCTCCTCTCTGGAGTGGTCAGAAGTCTTTGCGTCTCACAGAACGATTGGGCTGCCCCTCTGGGGCCCCCCTCGGATGTTTCATTTTGGTAGTGCCCTCGAGGATGGCTTTTCATCCCTGCTTCCCTTCAGTCTCCTTGTCTGGAGACAATGTGGAATTTCTCCCAGCCCAAGATGTCGGCAGACTGGGAGCAGCCCTTCCTGGGACTGTGCTCTCAGCCGTTGGCATCGGCCCCCAATTGTTCCCCGCAGAACAATGGCCACTCTTTTTGGCCAGGAAGGGGAGCTCATGAAAGGAGCATTTCTTTGGATGCTTGAGAGCTTTGCGGCCACCCCGCCTGCGTGAGATGAACTGCAGTTTCTTCCTGCCTCAAGTGGGTGTTCCCTGGCTCTGAATGGCTCCCTTGTGAACAGGGCACACCGGGAAATGCGGGTTGGCGAAGGCAGGCATCCTTGGGGGTGGGTCGTCAGAATGGCATTTGCCCAGACACATCAGCTCAAATACTTACTGGATATATAGGCTTCTATGTTTTAGGGGGAAAAAAAAATTACTGATGATGACTGAAAGAACATGACAGAGTGAAAATGGTTGATCTCAGGGCTTGGGATTGATGGACTGATTCTGAGAATTTACTAGTGGCTATAATTATGCTCAGCTGTCCCTTAGTTTGGGGGGAAAATGATGAATTTTTTTTTTTTTTAGATGAGAACAGTTAACATCAGGTAAAATGCTTCATAATTCAGACCAGAGGGGCACCGATTAGGCTGGACAAGTTGTGTTCAACATACGATCCCGTGGCCTTGGCCTTTGTGGTATTGGACGTGTTCTGGTGTGAGCTTTGAATGTCACGCAGCAGGACCGATGATCGTGTTTCAGCAAAGCAAAGTGTGTCCACCCTGGTTCCTTCCCCTATGTGGGGGCAAAGCCTTGGCCCTTTGACCTCCAGCCAGAGGCTCTTCCTGTTGGCATGTGCCATCTCCCCACAGCCTAGCCATGTGACTGCCCACGTGCATCATTTGCAGAAGTTGAGCTTGGCCGCAGAGCAGATTTGTCTCATTGTCATAGTCCACGGCCAGACACAGGCTCATCCTGAACGTGAGTCAGTGCCATGGGGTGGGGCGGGGGGTGGCTCAGAAACTGGAAGCTGAGTCCATCACCCCAAACAGCACAGGAACCCACCGCACAGTTGCTTCACGTGCCAGGGGTATTGCCTGTGGTTCCCAGCCATAGACAGGTGGTCTGTAGCTTTTCTGAGGGGAGAGGGTCTGCAGGGTCCAGGAGCCAGTGACCAGGTCTGAGGGAAGGCGGGGGCTTAACCAGGGCAGGCTGCTCAGGGGCCCAAGCAGTGTGGTATCACAGGGCAGCAGTTTGTGCCTCTGTGAAATGGGCCTCTGAGAACACCCTCTGCTGGCACATCGGTTAGGTATTCAGGGAAGGGCCCAGGCCGATCCCCTGGGACTGTCCTGGCTCAAGGTGTTGGTTGGAAGGTGCCAGAGGACCCTCCAAAATGTTTGTAGTGTCAGGGACTTCTCACCAAATGAGAAGTTTCTTGATTATACTTAATTCCTAAGATCCCTCTTTGCTGGCTGTCATTAGCCCCTCCAAGTGACATGAATATGAAAGTGCTCATCCATCTTTCTGGAGTCTTTGCTTGCTGTTTATAAGTCTCGTGACACCTGCATGGATAAGATACCACTTGGTGGGTTCTGAATGATAAAACTTAGGTTTTCTCAGTTTAGGAGCCAGTGATCATAAGAGTTAATTAGGCCCTAGTGAGAGTCTAACTCCTCAGTTTTGTCTTTCAGTTCTGCCTAGCTCCACGGCCCAGACTGTGGGCAGATACCTGCTCTTTGATGAAGCGTGAAGTAATAGAAGCTCCTCTGCCCGTTTCTTATTGTTCTAGGTGTGGAAGGATACTGATTTGGGTTGAGAGACTCTACGTATGTTGCATGGTCTTACCTGCAACACAGGTCTTTTTTCATACTGCGTGCTTGACAGGCTACTGTGCAAGAGAAGGTACCAGATAAGCAATTGGAGAGAATGTCTGAGAACTGAACAGGAAGTCAGTTACTAGTCATTTGCTAGTATAGACTGAGGCGTGACCAAAACCTCTCTGTTTGGTAGTTCCCCAGTCCTTGGTTGTGCTGATTAATTGCGGGCATCATAGGGCAGGTAGTCTTTAGAACTCCTTGTGGGTCTGCTCAGGTTTTTTGATTTTGATTCAGTGATTTGATTCCAATGTTTTTGGATGTACTTTATTGGTCAAGACCTCTAAAACTGGGTGTATAGCTGTTCAAGATCTTGTTTTCCTCCGTGCCGGGCTTAACTTCCATCTCAGAAGTGTGGTCTCTCTGAGGGTTGCTGAAACCGACGAGGTTTCTGGCTCTTTCTGGGTGACCTGTGATCTGGAGCCTGTGATGTCAAGTCAGGCTTCCTCCTGCCGTTTCTGCCTCCTGTTCCCATTGCCTGAGGTCTCCTTACTCTCAGGCTGTGCCGGTATTTAATGGGGGGGGGGTGAGTTTCATGTCCAGGACAGCCTGTCACCCTAAATACATGTGCTGCTGCTATGAGCACTTCACACAGAGCTCTGATTCCTGCTTCTTGCCTGCCATTCCTAGCCTAGCAGCTCTTAGGGGTTAGTCATGGCTGGCTACAGTACAGTGACGACAGAAATTTCTGTATGAGTAAACGAAGGTTTCCAAGGATAGTCAGAATCTCAAGTGCAAAAGAGCCAGGATCAGTCGCACCCATTTTAGACTTAGAGGAGGTGAGTGCTGGCTGTGGGCTGTCACTGACAGTGGGTTCTCCCCACCCCCAGGCCCCCTCGATGTTTTCATCCACTCTTAGCAAACAGGTCTTAACAGGTAAGCAAGTCCCTGAGGGTCCCCAGCCTTGGCCTGCTTCCCTTAGAGGGTCCTGGCTTCCTCTTCCTCTGGCCTCTCTGCTCTCCTTTGATGCTTTGAGTTTTTGCTTTGGGCTATGAGCAGGGAGACAAGGCCTCAGTGTCTGCTGGGTCTGAGGCCAGTTGGGCAGGACGATTGGGGAGTGGAGCCTGGACACACCCTGGACCCATTCCTGTGGCTGTGAGCCTCACAATGTGTGCTGTGTCCTCTCTCAGCCCAGAGGGGTGGGCAGGGAACCAGCACTGACAGAGTCCAGCGTGTGCCTGGCCCTGTGATCACACAAGGTTGGCATCTTCCCCCTGTTTTTAGATATGAGAAAACTGAGGCTGGATGAAGCTTTAGACTGCCTGCAGCTGGGAGTCAGCCAAGAGCTCCTGAAGATGGGGCTTCCCCTTGGGTAGGGTGTTATTATAGAGATGAGTCCTGGCTTGTCATAGGCACTGTGTCTCTGAGAAGGAACTTTCACATCCTGCTTCACCCTCAGGCCCTAAGAGGAAAAGTGGTCTGGAACTGGGAAGTTTTGAAAGCTGGGGAGGATGTCCGGAGTTCCTGTGGACTGGGCTGGGGGGTCTCCTGCTTTGTCAAGGTAGAGCAGGTGTTGCATCTCAGAGCGTTTCCTTGACTGAGGGCCCTTGAGGGGAAGGAGCAGCTGGTGGAGTCCTTGGGGACGTGGACACTGCCAGACCTTCAGGCATGTTCAGACTTCCCAGTTCAGGGACTTTCCCTAAAATGGCCTTGAAAATGCAGAGGTGCCAGCTTACCTGTGTCTTGGCTAGGTTTCTTGTGGACCTTGGATTTGTTTTGCTTCCTGTAGCCCCTCTATTAAAATGAATCAGTGCCAGCCAAAGTGCAGCCTGGATCTGATGTTTGCAGCGCCAAGACGCTCAGAGATGCATGGACTTCAGTTTGTGCACGTTAATGCCTCTCCTTCCTGTCTGAGGAGGACCCACGATGCTGGGAACTGTTTGCTTTGGTCTCTAGATCTGGGAGGAACACCTGCCCTGTGGCCAGGGCTCTGGGACTCCGAGGAGCGAGAATTTGCAGATGGGAAGGCAGGTGCAGGTTGGAGTGACTTGGCTCTGTTTTTCTGACTTGGCTTACCCCACATGTCTATAAAGCTGTGGGTAGACCGTAGTGAAAGAATTCATTTCCATAACCAAAATAAAGCTACACAGTCTGCTCGTCCATCGCCCAATTTGAGATTGAGCATTATAACTTGCTTTTTGGTAAAACCTGGGGTTTTCTTTAATGTTTGTTATTTATGTTAACACATTATTAACATGTTAAAATGTTAACTTGGCATAGTTTAAAGAAGACTGGGCGTCTGGAGAATCTTGGCTAACCTGGGTTTATTCCTTGGAAATGTCTGACAGCAGAACTGTGGCTCTTGGGGTCCGCAGAACAAGAAGCGAGCAGGCAGGGCGGCTTGAGGAGGTGGGCACCCTTCTCTGTCATAGGCCGCCCGTACATAACCGAGAAGGGCTTGAAAAAGCACTGGGACTGCTTGCTCGTCTGTACTGCTGGAACGCACAGGGCTGGGCGCAGGCCTAACTGCCCGACCACTGAGGCAGGCCACTTGGCAGCCACCTGGAGCCTCTCCTGGTCTCTTGCCCCTGTTGCATCTTCTCTACAGGCGGCTTCTGCTTGGCTGACCTCACCCAGAGCTCCGTTCTGGCCTCCCTTTCTCCTTTTTCTGTCCTGCAGGTGTGCTCTCATCCAGTGGTGGTCACTGGCATGGAGTGGGCTTAGGAGAAGTGGCCGTGGGTGGCCGGAGAGCTGGCTCTACACCCTGGCCCACCCACTGTCTGCCTCTCAGCACCGCAGTCCCTGCGCCACCCCTGGGAAACATGTCATGGTCCCTTGACTACTCCATTTGGCCTTACACCTTTGCTTCACATTTTTCGCAAATCTGGATGGTTCAGCCTTTGCTTGACATGTTTATATGTGGATGTGGCAGTTTTTGTATTTAGCATACATGAACTGAAAAATTTTAAAGCACAGGTTTTTCAGTGAAAGCAGTTGTAATAAGTATTTTTGTAGTTAAAAAGATTGTAAGGGAAGAATATATTTAGTATTTTCCATGGATTTGAAGACACCCGTGTTTACAGTAAAATAACTATACAGTTATATGGTATATATTTTACTGTATATAACTGTATACAGTAAAATATATTTCCAATATTGGTTGTGTTTGCAGTGCATGGTGAGCAATGAGATGGGTGATTCTCGATGGTACATTAATTAGGTGGAATGTGTTCACAGACCCTCGGTGAACTCAGTGGTTCAGAGAGTAGTCAGTGAAGGACAACTTCTGATAATGTTACATGTCTTCTCATGGCTTATTTGCTGGAGGTGGGAAATCTCTTTAGAAGTGGGGTAAACTTTGGGTCTCTGATAAGGCTGATGGAATGGCGTGCCGCATGAACGTGCACCTAGAGCCCAGCTGGGAAGAGTAGGTACAAGTTCAGGGTCTCCTCCCCAATCATTTAGCCACTTGGCTAATTAGGAGGAGGAAGCCTGAGGAACCAGGGCCCCTGGGGGACCCAGCAGACATAGCTCTGGCCTTCCTGCCACAGGGAGGGAAGCCTGTTAGGGTGTCCCTCTCCTGAGCAGCAGTGACCATGAAGGGCAGTCCCTGGGCTGAGGCTGGCAGTGAGACATTCCGTCTGTTGGCCAGCGTGTCTCTGCACTGGACGGACAGGACAGTGGAGCTGAGTGCCTCGAGGCAGACCAGAGAGTAGGTCCCCCCTTTCTTGCACGGGGGGCAGGAGCGGGTATTTCCCAAAGGTGAGAGGAGTCAGAGGTAGGGCCTGGACAAGAGGTGAGTCTCATTTCCCTCTCGTCAGCTGACAGTGGAAGTTTTTATGGTGGCATTCCCTTGGGGGGCTTTACGTATCACCAGTCACGTCACGGTGGAAGAGGACTTCGGCCCTGAAATAAGTCTGGGAGGTGCTGCTGGGTGGAAAAGGGGATGAGTTCCTGAGGCCTGCTTCTGTGCTCCAGCCTTCCAAGGGCAGAGGTGAGCTCCCTGTATTTCCCAAATGAAGCGGACTACTGAACTCTCTCTCAGAGAGACCAGAGGTCCTTGGGATGCCTTTGGTAAACACTCTTCTTAGAGCCATTGTTTCCATTCCTCCCTCTCTGGGCATTGCAGTTTTGCTTGAGATTCGAAAAGCAGGGTTAATGGGGACATCAGCTACAGCTAACCAGATGTGCCCCACTGCACTGGAATGTAGTGTGGCATTTGTAAAATGAGTCACTTGGGGGCACTGAGCTGTCCGTGCACCCCGCAGTATTTCTGCTTCTGGGCAGGAAAGGCACTCCAGGCCAAGCGTAGGGCGTGCGCAAAGTTGTGGTGTCTGTGGAGGGCCGGGGAGAAGTCTGAGGTGAGGGTGGAAAGGAGTGCTGAGGAGGGAGAGCCTCGGGCTTGGGGCAGGCAGAGTGAGTGAGTAGGTGGCAGGCATGTCACTGCAACATTCTTGAGCTCTGTGGCACCAGTCCTGTGCCAGCACTGCCCCACTGTGTGACTCTCGGGCGAGTCATTGGCCTTCCACACTAGCCCATCTGGCGACCCCAGTCTTTTGTGACAGGTGAAGCGGAGGTGGTTCCTCCAACAGGAATTCTGAATTGTACCTCAGGCCTGCCCCACAGGCTAGGCCCCTGTTAACTGTTGTGGTCACGTTATGCAGTGAGCGTAGCGACTAACTCACACTGATGTCTCTCGTAGGTATCAGCCGCGGGGAAGGAGGCCTTACCATCCTGGCTGCACTGGGACCCGCAGAGCCACACCCTGGAGGGTCTCCCCCTTGACACCGATAAGGGGGTGCATTACATTTCAGTCAGCGCTGCACGACTGGGGGCCAATGGGAGCCACGTCCCCCAGACTTCCAGCGTGTTCTCTATCGAGGTGTACCCTGAAGACCACAGCGAGCCGCAGTCGCTGCGGGCGGCCTCACCGGACCCCGGCGAGGTGGTGTCCTTGGTCTGTGCTGCTGATGAGCCTGTGACCGTCCTGACAGTCATTCTGGACGCTGACCTCACCAAGATGACCCCAAAGCAAAGGATCGACCTGCTGCGCCGGATGCGGGGCTTCTCTGAAGTTGAGCCGCACAACATGAAGCTGGTACCCGTGGTGAACAACAGACTGTTTGACATGTCGGCTTTCATGGCAGGCCCAGGCAATGCAAAGAAGGTGGTGGAGAACGGGGCCCTGCTCTCCTGGAAGCTGGGCTGCGCCCTGAACCAGAACAGTGTGCCTGACATTCGTGGTGTGGAGGTCCCCGCCAGGGAGGGCGCCATGTCTGCGCAGCTCGGCTACCCTGTGGTGGGCTGGCACATCGCCAACAAGAAACCCTCTCTGCCCAAACGCATCCGGAGGCAGATCCATGCCACGCCCACGCCTGTCACGGCCATTGGGCCCCCCACCACGGCCATCCAGGAGCCACCGTCCAGAATTGTGCCCACCCCCACGTCTCCAGCCATTGCTCCTCCAACCGAGACCATGGCTCCTCCGGTCAGGGACCCTGTTCCCGGGAAGCCCACAGTCACCATTCGGACTCGAGGTGCCATTATTCAGACCCCAACCCTTGGCCCCATCCAGCCCACTCGGGTGTCAGAAGCTGGCACCACAGTTCCCAGCCAGATCCGCCCAACAATGACCATTCCTGGTTACATGGAGCCCACAGCAGTCATCACCCCTCCTACGACGACCACCAAGAAGCCACGAGTGTCCACGCCCAGACCAGCCACACCTTCTACTGACTCCTCTACCACCACTACTCGAAGGCCAACCAAGAAGCCGCGGACATCCCGACCGGTGCCCCGGGTCACCACCAAGGCACCCATCACCAGACTGGAAACCGCCTCCCCGCCGACACGCATGCGCACCACCACCAGCGGGGTACCCCATGGAGGGGAACCCAACCAGCGTCCAGAGCTCAAGAACCACATCGACAGGGTGGACGCCTGGGTCGGCACCTACTTTGAGGTGAAGATCCCATCGGATACCTTCTACGACAATGAGGACACCACCACTGATAAGCTGAAGTTGACCCTGAAGCTTCGGGAGCAGCAGCTGGTAGGCGAGAAGTCGTGGGTGCAGTTCAACAGCAACAGCCAGCTCATGTATGGCCTGCCAGACAGCAGCCACGTGGGCAAGCACGAGTACTTCATGCACGCCACGGACAAGGGGGGCCTGTCGGCGGTGGACGCCTTTGAGATTCATGTCCACAGGCGCCCGCAAGGGGACAAGGCTCCTGCACGCTTCAAGGCTAAGTTGACAGGTGACCCTGCAGCCGTGACGAACGACATTCACAAGAAGATTGCCCTGGTGAAGAAGCTGGCCTTTGCCTTCGGGGACCGCAACTGCAGTACCATCACCCTGCAGAACATCACCCGGGGCTCCATTGTGGTGGAGTGGACCAACAATACCCTGCCCCTGGAGCCCTGCCCCAAGGAGCAGATCACGGCGCTGAGCCGGAGGATCGCTGAGGATGACGGGAAGCCTCGAGGCGCCTTCGTCAACGCACTGGAGCCTGACTTCCAGGCCATGAGCATCACAGTGACGGGCTCTGGCAGCTGCCGGCATCTCCAGTTTGTCCCAGTGGCACCGCCCATGAGGGTGCCCTCGGAGGCACCAGCCACGGAGGTGCCAGACCGGGACCCCGAGAAGAGCAGCGAGGACGATGTGTACTTGCACACGGTCATCCCGGCCGTGGTGGTGGCGGCCATCCTGCTCATCGCGGGCATCATTGCCATGATCTGCTACCGCAAGAAGCGGAAGGGCAAGCTCACCCTGGAGGACCAAGCCACCTTCATCAAGAAGGGGGTGCCCATCATCTTTGCGGACGAGCTGGACGACTCCAAGCCCCCGCCCTCCTCCAGCATGCCGCTGATCCTGCAGGAGGAGAAAGCCCCCCTCCCCCCTCCCGAGTACCCCAACCAGAGCATGCCCGAGACCACTCCCCTGAACCAGGACACCGTGGGAGAGTATGCGCCCCTGCGGGATGAGGATCCCAGCGCGCCGCCCTACCAGCCCCCGCCGCCCTTCACAGCCCCCATGGAGGGCAAGGGCTCCCGGCCCAAGAACATGACCCCCTACCGGTCGCCCCCTCCCTACGTGCCCCCTTAACCCACAAGCGCCTGGGTGGAGGTAGGGGTAGGGCAGGGCCCTGGAGACAACACGGTGTTGTCTGTGGAGGCCGGTGGCCTGCAGACCAGCGCCCACTGGGAGCCGACACCTGACCTAGCACACACGGATACACACACGGGGCCTGGACAAGCCCGCCCTCTCCGGTCCTCCTAAACCCCAAAGCCGCTGGAGAGACTTTGGGGACATTTTTTTTTCCTTTTAATTTTTGCCTAACAGCTTCTTGTTTGTTCATAGAAAATCCTTCGCTGCGTTTTTTGAAGGCTGGCTGGCTCTGAAAGCACCGTTTGGAGTAGAGGTAGATGGAGGGAGCGAGGAACCGTGAATGAACTCGCAGGCAGTGCTGGGCAGCCTCCCGGCGGCTCTCTGCGTTTTGCCTTTAACACTAACTGTACTGTTTTTTTCTATTCACGTGTGTCTAGCTGCAGGATGTAACATGGAAAACAGTAGCTAAAGATTAAATTCAAAGGACTTTCAGACGTTAAGGTTAAGTTTTTACATTTAATCTGCTGTTTACCTAAACTTGTATGTATCATTTGGGGGTGGGTATGGGAAATTGCTTTGCTAAAAATAAGCTCCCAGGGTGTTTCAAACTTAGAGAAGACCAAGGGACAGTATTTTTTATCAAAGGAATCCTATTTTTTCACACTACGTAAACTTGGTTGCTCTGATACCCCAGAGAGCCCGCCTGGGGGCCTCCTGGCCCTGGCTCAGGGGCCAGGGCCCTGGTGCTGGGCTTGCTGTCCCACCGTCGCCAGGGGCTGGAAGCTGGAGGGGGCCTCTTAGGCCAAGGACATCCACACCCCCCACCCCATGCACGCTAGTGGCCCACCACCAAGGGGTCTTCATTTCCATGGAAAGGGGACTCCGAGAGGCGGCGGTGGCCGTGGCCCCCAACCTAGGTGCTCCAGGGTGGGCCAGCTGCTCGTGGGGACGGCTGGGGAGGTCGAGGAACTCGACCACATCAATCTGTTTTCTTTTATCCTTCTTCTGTGTGTGGTTTTTTTTCTCCCCCCATCCCCACCCGCCCCAAGGAATATCATGGTTTCTGAAACACTCAGTGGGGGACATTTTGGTGAAGATGCAATATTTTTATGTCATGTGATGCTCTTTCCTCACTTGACCCTGGCCACTTTGTCCCAATAGTCCACAGCCCCACCCTGACCCACGTCACCCCTCTTCTCTGGCGCTCCAGTCCCAGGCCTCGGGCCTGAACAGCTGGGCAAGGTCTGGTGGCTGGGGAGGAGTGCCAGCAATAGTTCATAGTAAAAAAATCTGTGGGCTCTCAAAGCTAATTTTTTACTAAAGTTTTTATACAGCCTCAAATTGTTTTATTAAAAAAAAAGATTAAAAACGGTGATGCTTAACAGCAGTTTGTACAAGCTCTTAGTGTTGATTCCATGGGACTGACAGCTTTGCTCATTTTGATTTTTTCCCCCCCTTCTTTTCCTAATGGTTTAAATTCCAGAATTACACTGGGGCTCCTTTTGCCTTTTTTAGCAGAACGTCCGTCCATCCATCCACATCTCTGTCCCGTGACTCAGGGGCACCCACTCAGCTTTGATTCTCCTCCTTTGGAAGAAACTGTTTTGAGCAGGACTTCTTGATGTCTGAGAGTTATTTTGGGTACCTTTTAGGGAGGAATGCCTTTTGCAATAATGTGTCCCTTCTGTGATCAAGGGCAGGTGGGTGGACCCAGGCTCCCTGTGCACATCAAGCAGCCACTTCTAAGCCATATTGACCGTTTTGCAGAGGATTCGCGTGTGCTGCCTCAGGACGGGAGGGATGGTCAGAGTGGAGGGGTCTTCACCCTGCCCTTCTCTGGAGGGTGTTCCCCTTTGCACCTCCTCCAACAGGGCCCAGCCTCTTTCTCCTGCCTGGCCCGCCGGTGGGGTGAGCGGTGCCCCTGGTGGCTGGAGCCTGTAGTGAGGGCTCATTGGACCTGTGGTGACTGGCCCTTGTGCCTCCATGTCCTGATCCAAGCTGGAGTTCCCCCAGTGCCCCAGAGTCAGGAGCACAAGCTGGATCTGACCTGGTGGGATGATTTTTTTTTGATGACCTCGCCAAAAAATAAACAATTTCCAGTGTTCCAGGTGAGGGCTTTGAAAGGCCTTCCAAATAAGCTCCGTTGCCCCTAGCAACCCCACCATTGGGCATTGCCACGCAGAGACGTGGCTGGCCCAGAATGGCCTGTTGCCATGGCAACAGGAGGCAGTGGGGCAGTGAACAGAATAACAACAGCAACAATGCCCTTGCAGGCAGCCTCCTCCCCTGAGCGCCTGGCTGGCTATGGTCTTTGGACTCTGTGAGACAGAGAGCCAATCTCACATTCAAGTGTTCACCAACCACTGACGTGTTTTTATTTCCTTCTATATGATTTTAAGATGTGTTTTCTGCATTCTGTATAGAAACATATCGAACTAAATAAAAGCAGTGTCTTTATTACAATGCCGTTGCCTCCAAGCATCTATTTCCCTGGCCCCTACACGACTTGAGTGTAGGGTGGGACTGGAGTCCATGTGGCAGAGGCAAAGAGGGGGCCCGGCTAGGCCCACTCCGAGGTGGCCTTTGAGCAGCTGTCCAGATAGCCTTCACATCCTTACCATTTCTGTGCTTCTGAGAGGGGTGGTGGTTGGCACTGGGAGTTTTGGCAACCAGTGAGCCCTCCCTAGCACCTCCTCTGCCTAAACCAGCGGAGACATAGCTTGTGCATCAGTTTCCTCATCTGTAGTTGGGTGGGGGGAAGAATAGGCAGGAAAACCCAGTGAGACTGGGTGGGAGGGGAGGATGGTGCAAGAGGTCTTATAGAGGAGGTCTGCCCCAGAGTGGGTCCCAGGCAGGGGTCTATCAGGCTGGGCCCCTTGCCCACCACCTTGTGGAGTTGAGGCTGGCCAAACCTCCCAGGGAGTCTCCAGGCAGTTTGGCCTTGGCCTTGAGTGGGGAGAAGGGGAGGGTGGTTTCTGGTCAGGCTGTTCTGCCCTCTTTGGGCCTATGGTTATAGTTTCTGGGGGTCTGCCCCCTAAGTGCCCTGCCAGGGGTGGACAGGCCAGCTGGGTAGGCTTAGTATGACTTAGTGCCCAGGAAGGGCCGGGTTGTCTGAGGACACTGCCCAAGGCGTGGGAGGCAGGGGATACAGCAGCTGTGTCTTCAGAGGCAGGATCAGGGGCCATTGGTCACGGAACAACTGGTGCCCCTTCTGGGCTCACTCCCACCGCCACAGGGCCCTCACCACCTACAGCCCCCAGGCTGCTGCTCTGCTCAGAACCTTCAAGACCCAGTGCTGAGACTGGTCGTATGTTGCAGCTAGAACTCAGTCCCAGAGCAGGGAGTTGAAGGTCAGACAACTACTTGGAGGAGGAAAGTGAAAGTGTTAGTTGCTCAGTCGTGTCCGACTCTGTGACCCTAGGGAATGTAGCCCGCCAGGCTCCTCCATCCATGGAACTGTCCAGGCAAGAATACTGGAGTGGGTTGCCATTTCCTTCTCCAGGGGATCTTCCCAACTCAGGGACTAAACCCAGGTCTCCTGCACTGCAGGCAGATTCTTTACCTTCTGAGCCACCAGTGCCTCATACTAAATACCACACTGATAAATTCCAGGAAAAGCTGTCCCCAGGAAAGAGTTCAGACACACATATACCTCACCCCAGGACCCAGCAGCAGGGACCTAGGAAATGACCCTGCCCTTTGCTCTCTTGGCCTCAGGAAGTTCTGCTTAATGTTTAACCTAAAGCCACTGGATTAAGTGGACTCACTCTTGAACTCAAGGAAAGGGATTTCTGGTTTCAGCCAAGAACAGTAAGATAGTGGGGTGGGCGCTGGAGAACCCACAAGTTTCTCCTGCCTCAGCCCTGCCTTTCTGTCCTTTAGGGATGTCTGATCTTGGCCTGGCGGGGCCCTACCCCACCGTACTCCTGCCAGATCTCTGTGGCTTCACCTTGGTGGGGACAGGGACCATCTACTCACATTTTTTTTTCAAGCTAGAGCGGGTGGTGTAGGGCAGAGGCAGGAAAAAAAAAGGATATAGTAAGGGAGAGGGAGTTGTTTGACCTACAGAAATCTGCCTTCCCCTCTGCCTCTGACCCAGGGCAAGTTCCCAGGATCCGTCAGGCCTGGCTTCCCCATCTGTGAGATAGGACGGTGCTGGTCTCCAAGGGATTCTGAGAAATCCTGGGAACCGTGGGGTGGAGTCGGGATAACAAGTCACCCCCAGTGCATCTGTCTCTAGAAAGGGCAGGGAATCTAAGCAAGGCTAGAAGACTCTTCCATCTCTCCCGGTGTAAAGGCAGTGCCTCAGGCCAGGCCTGGGTCCTGGCGTTGGCTGCAGAATACTAGGGTGTCTAAGAGCTCCTAAGAGCCAGCCTTGTCTAGAACATCACCACTTTGGTGAGGATTGGAGGCTCCCCGTGACTCACCTTGCTCCTCACAGGCAGAAAAGTCTACAAGAGACCTTTCTCTGGCTCCTCTAAAGCATGGAAAGCCCCACTCAGGCCCCACTCACCTTTCAAAGGTGCGCTTCATTTCTCTCTATTACTGTATCTTAAAAATACAGACCAGTTAAAGTTTTTAAGCTAACACTTCCTGCTATGCTTCCCTTCTCAATCCACCATCTTGAAGGCAAGGTCCAGGCACCGTGGCCAGTGCAAAACAGATTCAATTCTAAGTAGGGTTTTTTTTTTTTTCCCCCAGATTGGAAAATTTTGTTCCTATGGTAGAGCAGCAACAAATTATCTGAAGCCCCGTCCCCTCACCCCAGGAGATAGGGGCCCCCTTTTCCTTATGAGGAGGCTAGCAGACCCAGAGAAGGTAGGCAAGAGATTCAAAGTGAGGGTTTCCATCCGCTGGGAGTGGGGCACTCCTGCACCTGCAGGCAGATGGAGGCCTGGCCACTGGGGCCCTCGCTACCTGCTCTGCCCTCAGTTTCGGTGGTGGTGACCCTAGAATCACAGCTGAGATGGGGCGAAGTTGGTCTATTTGTGTCCCTGTGAAGACTCCGTGTGTCCAGGAGGTGTCCCTGGGTGGTTTCTGGGCGGTCGGAGGGGCAGCTCTCGACCTTGGTAGTGATTTAGGTGTGTCCCGTGTGAGCCCCGCAGAGAGCCAACTGCCAGGCCCTCTGGGCCAAAGAGGAGGGACAGTGTCCACTGGCTCCCAGGAGGTGGCGCCATAGGCTGGAGTAAGCCTGACAGCAATGGGCAAACAGACTGTGGGCGGGGTTAAGTCACAGCTGGTCCGGGGAGAGTCTGGGAGCTGGGAGAGGCTGGCTGTGGGAGGGTGGAACCCCGCCTAGGGCTGGGCCAAGACGGCCAGGGACTGGACTGAGGTCTTGAGGAGGGCTAAGGCGATAGGTAGGGCCTAACCCCGAGGGTACTCTTGTCTTGTGTCCTCCTCGTGGCGTTGCAGCCCCAGGTCATAGAGGGCAAAGCCCAGGTTTGGGATTTGCCAAAATGGCTGGGAATTGGGCCGAGTCAGTCTGCTCCTTTTTAAGGGATCACACCCTATTTCCCTTGGCACCTCTGTTGCACAAGGTCAGGAGGAAGAAAGGTGAGGAAAGGGGCTGGCTCCAGCCCACAATGGCAGGGGTGGGGAGGTCCTGTGGGAGGTGGCAGCAGCTTGTCCCTGGGTGTGCCTGGGGGAGAGGACCAGCTTGGTCCTGAATGCACTCGCCCTCAGGGAACACGTGCCTGGGCTTGGTGGATGCGGAAGGGGGTGGAGTCCTCCTCTTGTTTGAGGAGCACAAGGTGTACATGTGTGTAGTGGGGAGGCCAGCTCTGCATCCCTATGTCCACTACAGCGATTAGAGTGCAAATGAGAGATGGAGGAGCATGGGCTGTGACCCCAGTGGCTCTGACTCAGCAGCCACTGTGCCTCCCGAGGCCAGCCCTGGGTCCCAGGTCTCTCTTCAGAGAGGCCTTGGGCCAGGTAGGGCTAAGAGAGGGACACAGCTACCCCGTGAGCCCCAGGAAGATATCTGGAGCAGATCTGGGGCTGAGGGGGAGGGCTTGGTTGAAATGAGCAGAGACTGGGGGAGGGAAGGCTCAGTGGCAAGTGGAGGCTGTCTCTTGTTCAGCCGTACTAGGAATTCCTCAGACTGCATTATTAGCTTCTGGTCAGAAAGGCTACGACCTGGGAGAGCTGATGCCCATGCCGGGTCTGCCAACTGGGGGAGTTATCAGTACATAACTAGCAGTGGTAACCCAGATGCTTCTGTACAACTGACACCTGCTGCTCCCCACCCCAAAATCTGGGGAGACCCACATGTGACTTCAGCCCTCGCCTGGTCGAGTCTGCTTTGGCCACACTCAGGGCTACAGGGGATACCAGCGGTCCCTGCACAGAGGGCCAGCCGTCAGGGCCTCCAGAATCAGGGCCTGGTTTGAGCAGCAGGCAAAGGCCAGACTTGGAGACTGCAGCTTCCGTGAGGGTAGTGTGGGCTCAACGGTCTTAGTTTCTGCTGCATCCCTGGGGCCTAGTGTGATGCTGTCTTTGTCCTAGGGCTCGAAAGTGCCAAACTGAACTGAAATTTAAATTCAACTACATTGAATTTAGTGAAATTGAAATCATCCATCCTGGAAGAGGCCTAAGGGACTGTGGACCTTTCTACTTGTCAAAAGGGTTTTGTTTCACTGACCTGCACTTTTCTATTTTTCCTGGAAGGCAGGAACTGTTCCAGTGACTCCTGAAAGCTTCCTGGACAAACCAACCCTATGTTAATCCACTCTGACCAGGAAAAGGCAAAGCTCAGTGCAGAGCATAGCTATGTCCCATGAAATCCCTGGTGGTAAAGGGTAATTCTCAGTAATGGGCTTGGATTTGCAGTAGGAGAGCCACAGAGTCTCACGAGATAGGGTTCCCTTTAAAAGACTTCCCTGAAGACTGTGGAACTGATGAAGGGGCTGAGCTAACTGTCCCTTTCCCGTGAAGTGTCCAAGTCATGTCTGAACCTCTGTTGCTTGGAGTAGGCACATAGGCTCATCAGGAGAGGGCATACAGACATGACTTGCCACCTGGGTCTGTTCCCCACCCTTTACCTCCGCACCTGTGGGACAGAGGTAGGTGGAGGCAACTCCGTGGAAACTAGAATCCTAGTGGGAAGGATTGCAATGGGGATTGAGATAGTATTTTCTATAGTTTACAGGAAACCGTTTATGTGCTTGTCTCTCCCATTCTGCAAACTGAACTCCTTGAGGGAAGGTCCCTTAGTCTTCACTGGGCCTGGTACTGAGTAAATACTGGCTTGGCACTGGCTGAAGGAGGATGAGTATGCGGGTATGCATGAATGAGATCCACAAAGCCAGCCTGGAGGCTTGTCTGAGGGAAGGCAGAGGGACAAGGAAAAGCAGCGTGTTTTGACTTGGGCACTTACAACTTGGAGAAAGCATGTCTTCGTTATTTTTTTCTTGTCACAACAAGCCTTTGGAAGCACATAACTCTAATAGCAATGGAGCTTAATGAGCTTTCTTGGGAGCACTGCATGGGCGGTGGGGCTAGGTTGGTGATAAACATTTCTGATCATTTTTTTTTCCCCTGGATCTTTTCACAGAATGCAAGTAAAGATTCGCATAGTGCAACAGGAAAGGAATTAGGCAGACAAGGCCTCCAGCAAGTGCTATACCTTTCAGTTTTGCTCCCTTTTCCTACTCTACCCAAGGCATGGCTCATCTGAAGAACCTAGTACACAAGCAAAAGTGTCCTGGCCAGCCCGGATGGGCTGCTGAGCAGGACACAGATCCATCGAGTTTCTCATTTGTAGCCTCATATCAGCCTGCCGCTTGCTTGGGGAGCTGCCTTATTGCTCGTGTTGGTGGGTGGTGCTGACAAACCTCAGCCAGGAGGGAAACCTTCTGTTTCTTCGTGCTTCCTTCCTCCCTTCCTCTTCAGTTCTGTTTTTCCATCCCGGTGGAGGAATGCAGACAGGGATCCAGTTTCCTGAGTGGCTTCTCCCTGGGAGGTGAGACAGGCCTCAGCAGCACTACAACAAAACAGAAGAGCAGAGAGGTCAGGAGACCCCGGGAGCTGGCTCTCCCAGTCTTTCAGGGACAGTCCACAGCCTGTGGCACCATGCCATCCAGAACTGTCCTCAGCCATCCATCCTCATTCCCTCCCACCTCCATGCTCTCTGCCTCCCCTTCTTGCTGGCAAAGTTTGTCATTCCCTGTCACCACTGTCGGCATCTTCATCTTTGACTCCTGAGCCTCCCTGTGGAGGTCACCATGCTGAAAGTAGTGGCCTGGGGTAAACTGGGCTCTGTGGGGAAGCAGGAAAGCCTCAGAGTTTGCACACTGCCCCTCCTGTGCCTAGGCTCGCCTGCATGGTGCCTCACCCATGGCCCAGCTGGCATCCAGGTGCAGGTCCCAAGGCTTTGCATCTCTTCATGCTTTCAAGATTTGCCTCCCAATGACTAATCATTTCCACAAACTCCAGCAGCAAGCTGGCTCTGAATAGGCCTTTTTCTACCTGGATAGATGTTTTTTCCCCCCAGTTACATTTTCCTTCTGGTCTTTTATGAGTGTTTGAGAGAACAGGCTGGAGAAATCAGTGGACGTGTGTCCATCCATCAGTTCTATTTTGGCATGTAGACTGATTCTCCTCCTATCTGGGCTTTCTCCAAAACGACCGCTGTGGGTCATATGTCACATTGAAGTGGGAAGAAAATACCTTTGGCAAGTGAAGTTTAGGGGGCTTGGAAACTTCTGTAGGGGCTCCAGGTCCATCCTGTCTCTGGCTGGGCAGCAGCTGAACCCAGGAGGAAATGGTACCAGACATCCCAACTGCTGGTTTGTATAAACTTAGAGATTTGTGCATTCACTTGTCATGAAGTCAAACCTAGTGAATTCTTCTAGTTAGTATAGGTAGCTCATCTATGACTCCTCCAGCAGGAGACACTTTGGGCACAACCTCAGCACCGTCCCTGTTATTCATGAAGTGAATAACCCATGCGCAGTGATGCAGGAGCTAAATTCAAAGGTCCCTCTGGGGTCCTTTTAGCCTGGTGGTTGGTGAAGCCCTTGGAAGTGCCAGTGAGAGAAATGCCTGGAGCTGCCTAGAGAACTCAGCCCAACCAGCAACCCCGAAGCCCTGCTGAAGGCCAGCCCAGGGAATAGGACAAGCCAGACAATGTCCTGCTCTTGAAGAGCCCCTACTAAGTCAGAAGGAAGGAAACAACTCCTGGAACAGTGAATAAAAACCAGAGACTGAGTCAGAGCCCCAAACCACCAGAGGCCAGCGCCATCCCTTGGTCAGCAGGAGTCCCTGGGCCAAATGTGAGGGATGGATGTGGACACAGCAGGCGTGTTCCTGCGGATGTTTCTCGGAGGAAGTGAGATTGACAGTTGGAAAGGAGGACAGGGGAACCACTAACTCACACTTCCAGGTCTCCACTGCACTGTGTTCTTTGTTACCAAGGTAGCAGAGACCCTGGAGGTCTGCTAACAGCCAACAATCGACTCTGATGAGGGCAACTCCCCAGGTCCACTGCCCAGGTAGGGCTAATTACCCCCACTGGAACCAGGGGCACGTTGATTTAAATCTATGGGAAGCCATAGCTCTTATGGCTTTTACAAAAACAAACATCCTTTTCTCTCCTACTTTCAAGCAGTCTAGCCCACACTGACTGGTGTCTGTGAAGCCGGAAGGGCCTGGGTCAGACCAAGGTCAGGTCACTGGCCTGCTCATAGTGCCTGTGTTCATGTTCTTCCCCGGGAGAAAAGGTGTGGCACAAAATCTCCAAATCCCAGACCATCCACCAGAGAAACAACTAATAATAAATTTGGTTATGTGTACACCAGGCCCTTGTTCTTGTGTTTTATTTGTATCAGCCACTCCACTCTCACAATCCCTCACATTAGAGGGGGCTAGTATTATAACTTTGCAGGTTAGGACATGGAGGCTTAGTGAGTTTAAGTCAGTTGCCAAGGTCCCATCTGGGAAGTGGCAGGGCTGAGGTGTGGATCCTTGAGGAGCCTAGATACACATACTCACCAGACACAAAGATGATTGAAACATAGGAGGAAACACAGTGAAGATCATCATAACATGGGCAGAGAGGCTCTCGTTATTCCAGGCAGTCAGAGTCAGGTAGTCAAGTCAGCAATCCAGGCTTCATGGAAACTCCATCTGAGAGGTCATAGGGAGCGGATCAGTGTGCGTGGGAAGGCCCAGCTAAGGTCTGTCCATCTGGTTATCAGTTCATAGGGATCCCTGGATTATTCCAGGTCAGGTTAGAACTGCTGACATCCCATTTGATATATTCTCCATCATTAGGTTTCCCTGGTGGTTCAGACAGTAAAGAATCTGCCTGCAAAGCAGGAGACCTGGGTTCAGTCCTTGGGTTGGGAAGATCCCCTGGAGAAGGGGATGAAGTGGGGTATGGCAACCCACTCCAGTATTCTTGCCTGGAGAATCCTATGGGCAGAGGAGCCTGGCACGCTACAGTCCATGGGTCACAAAGAGTTGGACATGACTGAGCAACTAACACTTTCACTTTTCACTTCCATCATTAGGAGAATTAGATGAGTTTGTAAAATAGGTCCAAGTTTACTTAAGTTCCTCTACACAGCTGTGATTTATGAAGCCAGGAATAGTTTGGAATATCTTTTAAGGAATAATCTCCCTCAGGAAAACCCAGGTTTGTGTGAGAAGCGAGAAGTCAGAGTAGTATGCAAACACTGAAGTCTGTAAAAGTGAGGTACGGGAAAAGTAATTGGTAAGCTCTCAGGTCCATGCAGAGGCAGCCTGCAGTCGTTCATCTGACAGTCCATGGGAACCACAGTTCAAAATTTCCAAGAAGTATCAACTCTCCCCACTACCCATCCCCAAGGTCACTGTTCCAGGGCCTACTGAGGCAGCATTCCATCTGGCTTCAGGCCAACCCTGACACACCGTCCACCTTTCCCAGGGACACTTTTTGAGGTTCCCATCTCCCGGGACTAAGCCTGGACCTGAATCCCAGATGGTTGCCCCGTGCCACTTGTATAACGTCTTCACTCCCCAGCTAGCCTTTGAGAACCTCATGCTGCTGCTGCTGCTAAGTCTCTTCAGTCGTGTCTGACTCTGTGCGACCCCATAGACGACAGCCCACCAGGCTCCCCCGTCCCTGGGATTCTCCAGGCAAGAACACTGGAGTGGGTTGCCATTTCATGAAAGTGAAAAGTGAAAGTGTAGTCGCTCAGTCGTGTCCGACTCCTCATAACCAGCCCCATATCTCAGCATCCTTTAAAATCTCCATCCTTCCATGACATTGCGCCTCTGAAAACTCTTCGTTCATTAGCGTTTCCAAATCTTAAACATCCTTTAACGCCACACTCGGCGTCCCCTCTCTGAGGCCAGTTCCCACAAAGTCTGCCAAAAGCTGGGACGTGGAAGTTACCCAAATGAGAGCTCCCACGCCCAAGTTCCCCGAGTCAGAAAGCGCCACTGACTCCAGGACAGGGCACGGAGTGACGCCCCCACGGACCCATCTCGTTGTCCATGTCCCTCCAATCCTGGTTAGGCGGGACGCTCCTACCAACCCTCGCGGCACACGCCTGGTAGTACCCGCCGGCCGCGTCGGCCTCGGAGGGCGCATGCGCCGGCGCCGGCGGCTGTATCCCGGCGATCCAGCTTCAGGCTCGTGGACTAAAGTCTTCAGAGGCCGGCGGGAGCGCGCGCACGCGTGGAGGTGGCGGGGGGGGGGGGGCGTGTGCAGAGAGGGGCACGCGAGCCGCGCATGCGCAGTGGCAGGCGGCGGCGCTAGCCGAGCTGGGAGATGGCGGCGGCGGCGGCGGCGGAGCGGAGCGTGTGAGAGTCGCCCGGGAGCCGCCGGCCCGGGCCCAGTGCGACCCCGACCCCGCCCGCCCGCCTGCCCGCCATGGGCAACGAGGCCAGCCTGGAGGGCGGCGCTGGCGACGGGCCGCTGCCGCCCGGAGGCTCCGGCCCCGGCCCGGGCCCCGGTGCCGGGAAGCCGCCTTCAGCACTGGCAGGCGGAGGACAGCTCCCGGCGACAGGCGGGGCGCGGGCGACCGCCGGACCAGCGGGTCCAGGCCCCGGGCCTGGGGGTGGCCCGGGCAGGTAAGCGCGCGGCACAGCTCCCTGGGGCGGGGGCAGGAGGGCACGGGAGTGTGTAGCCTGAGGCGGAGGCCAGTGCTGGGGCCCACGACCCTGCGGTCTAGTCTGGACAGCGAGGTCGGACGTCCGGCCGCACTTTGAACCCAGATGGTTTGAGGAGGTGGCATGAGGGAGGGTGGTCGCGGGACGCGGCCCTCCCTTTATAGCCGCCCTGCCTTAGTATAAAGCACGATGCTGAGCACAGGGTCAGTCCGGGTCTGCAGACCGTGACTTCGTCACGAACCCCAAATTCTCTTCACCCCAATGCTGGGCTAAGGAGGGGCTTATGTAACCTCAGCCTGGTCCCTCTGCACTGGGGAGCAATGGGATGGAAAACGTCCTCCCTGTCTGCTGCTATCTGCCTGTGTCCATTGTGTTGGGCCGAGGAAAGAGCACAATGGGAGTGGCTGTCAGGAAAGATAAGTGTCACTGTGAGGAGCAGAAAGATGTGGAAATAGTTGAACCATGAACTTGGTCATTCGCTTTCCTCAGGCATTTAGTAGCTAAAATCTTTGGAGGAGGGGAACTGGACACCAAAAGGCACTTATTTAGGCTCAACAGTACTGACAGGGTCATGTGCTTTCACCATGGTTTAGTGAAACACTTTGGGGTGAAGCAAAAATGCTGTTGAATCATCTAGAACCAAATATGTTCTGTTGCCTCATGATCTAGAGTCCCACCTCAAATCAGTGACATGTTTTAAACAGAACATGTCAAAACAAACAGTATTTGATATCTGATCAAATACTATGAAACCAGCTGTTTAAAATGCATGTGATGGTCCTATAAACAATTAAGTGGCAGTAAATGCAGTGGAAGGAAATACCAATATATAATAAATCAGTCGACTGAAAACTCAGGAAACCTAAGAGACGACAAAATAAAATGGAAGGCGTTATCTTCACAGCAGATAGACCCGGGGAGTAGCGAAGCTGGGGTGTGCTTGGGGTCCACGTGAGTCTGCTGATAAATGTTGCCTTGGTTTTTCTGTGTGTCCCACAAACTGTAAGGGAGCATAATTTTTGGTTCTTCAGCTGCCCAACTATGCCTCTCATGGGCTTGTTTTCTCAGAAATTGTTTCTTAGACAATTAACGGTAATGAAAAGCGCTTGGTAGCCTGAAACCTGCCTCAGACAAGCCAGCTTGTGACCATCCCTTTTAGAGGGGGGATTTGCCCATTTTACGTTAGCCTTTTTGGTAATGCAGTTGTAGAGCATACAGTTCTTAGCACTGCAAATACTGTCCATTTTGCTGCGTGTTGAGCTGCTCTTTGAGTTTTAGCTCAAGGGAGGCTCACTCAGGCTTTAGAGCACTCCCTTCAAGGGAAAGCCTCTATAGCTGTGTGGAAAAACAGCTTGTTATTGGGAGTTCTCTATATGGGAAACTCGACATTTCCCTTCTGGTAACCAAGCAGGCTACTCTGCTTATCGTTTATCTGATGTTGCAGAGCCAAGCATATGAAAATTTGGAAAGACTTGGACATCTCAAAGAGACAGGAAGAGGCTAGTGTCTAT
Source organism: Bos taurus (assembly GCF_002263795.3). Lineage (NCBI taxonomy): Eukaryota > Metazoa > Chordata > Mammalia > Artiodactyla > Bovidae > Bos > Bos taurus. Next base: position 50,602,982 of record NC_037349.1, on the reverse strand, counting down.
TCATATTCCTTTTCAGTATTTCATTTCTACCCTGTCTACGTGTTCTACTACAGGGCAGACCCATGAACCACTGTGGGGTAGGGAATCATGGGCTCCTGCTGGATTTAGCTGTCACGTAATTTTGCTCTTGGCTGTAGGCAGTGCATATACACGGGCCTGTTTAGCTATGGTCCTATAGCTATCAAGCTCAGAGGGTGAGCTGGCTATTTGTCACCAAAGCTGGGGATTGGAGGTCCTTAGGACATGGGGTTTACTCTTCCAGCTGATATTCGCTTGTCTGGGCACCTCAGCCAAGCCGCAGCTCCATGATATGTCTCTCCTTCAGCATCCGTATAGCTTCACTTCCTCTCACCCAGCGTCTCAGGTACCTAATGCCAAATTTAGCATGTTCTGTTCTGAGATGCTGCTGAACAGATTGGCCCATTGATGGAGAAAAAGCCCTGTGGCATGTGCTTCTGGGCATTTGGGAAAGAGCATTGGCATAGTTTCAAGCCCGCTTGTGAATTTGGGGGAATTACATGGTGAATAGAAATAGGTGGAGGGCCAGGTAAGGGGAAGATCATTTTATTGACCCCAGAGGGGAATGGACCTGAAGCTGTTGGGGACTGGACTCCTGGCTCTTTCCTGTTGCTGTATTACCCCTTGTCACCTCAGGCTGAATTAGTCTTTTCCTCCTAATACTGAGCTGGCTTGGGCCCTGTGAGGGGCCAGCTTCACCATTTGAGGCTTAAGAGCTCGGCTAGAACCCTGTGAGTAGCAGTCCGCCACACCCATAATGCTGCCTCTTAACCTGTTTGGATGATATGGCACTTTGGGCATCAGAGAGTCTGTCAGGGCAGGGCTCTCTGCTCCTGGTCCCAGGGTCACATGCGCAGTTACATAGGTTGTGCCTTCCCTGAGGAGTGCCAGATCAGAGAAGGCTGAACTCTGTCTCAGGCTCCAAGTTCTATGCCTTGGTGTGGGCTGCATCTTCCTGCAGGAAGGGGCACCTTTCAGTTATTCATTCATTCAGTTCATTTTATGGCTGAATGGCTGATGTTCAGTGAAGGTCCTGAGTTGATGGGATTTTTACCTGTACACAAACCAGTTCAAGAGAAACTTTATCAGTACTCCAGAAAGCACCTTAAAAAAATTGCACAAAGAAGCCATGTATGGAGAAGAAATGGCAACCCTCTCCAGTACTCTTGCCTGGAGAATCCCTTGGACAGAGGAGCCTGGTGAGCTACAGTCCATGGGGTCGCAAGAGTCGGATACGACTGAGCGACTGACACACACACACAATTGAGATACTTGATGGTGCAAGGGCACACTTTCTCTACTCTCCCATCTCCTGCAGGAAGCAGGATGGGGCAGGCAGCACCTGGGAGGCAGGGTGACTCCCCCACCCCCATCCCTTCTGGAAGTCTAGGGGCCTCAATGCCTGCAACAGCTGGCCTTGGGCAAATAAAAGACTAAGTTGTTTACTGGCCAAAAAAAAAAAAAAGAAGCCATGTAGACCAGTGGCAATGTGGTTAATCGACACCAGCTCTGTGGACTTGCAGAGCTTTGACATTTGCAAACTGATCTTTAGTCAATCAAGCAAGGTATATTTGCCAGTATCAAGAGCAAGCACTGTGCTGGGCTTTGTGGAGGTTCTGGAAGTATATACAATGCTCCCCTGGCCTCTAGCACCTCACAGTCTGGTTGATCAGAAAGCTCTTGAAGAGCTCTTGGAGAATACGGAAGGATCCTAGGAGTGACACCGTAGGCAGCTCAGTGTCTGAGGAGCATTCTAGTAGGTAATGCTTATAGAAGGGTTGTCAAGTGAGAAGAGTAGAGAGGCAGAGCCAGGCTTCAAAAGAAGGAGAATCCCAGGTCTCCTTGGGAAAGTAAGGGAGGTGGCCCTGAGAGGTAGAGAGAGGAAGAAATGACATGAGGCACATGGTCTACACAGGCAGAGACTGGGGCTGAGTGCAGGGGTGTGAAAAACTGTGGCAAGCCAGATAAGGCTCCTCCTTGTTACCCCGTTGAAATCAGTGATCAGTGCTGAGCTGTCACTCACTTCCAGACCATATGTCAGGGAGACATCTTGAGCCCAGTGCAGCTGGGCACAGAGAGCCTGGGCATTTGTGGGAAGGTAGGCGAGGCTGCCCTAAGAACCATACCCAGAGTTCCTTTCTCAAGATAGGTTTGCCATAATTATATCTCGAAGATAAGTTAATGAACGAATAACTAGGTTTGTCAGGCAAAGTATCTCTGGTCTGAGATTAGCCAGACTTGTTATACTATATCAGCTAACAGTCAGGCTCTAGAAAAATCTGGGATTAATTTGTAAGGCCAGAAAGAAAGGATACAATTATTAGGTTTAGAAATAATGGGCCTTTATCATTTAGAGATTATGTTAGGCCACTGGATTCTCATGCAGGACATGTCATGGAGTTTGTGCTAAAGTGACCCCAATATCTGGATGGTGATGTTATCAAAAACTCACCCTAAGAGGGAAGCCATTTTTGCATTTCTTGCCTGGGAGACAGGGGCAGTTTTGATAATATAGCTATTTGTAGCCTTGGTAAGACTGATAAGATGCCATAGGTCCAAAAAAAAAAAAAAAAAGCTATGGATTTTTTAGGGAGAGAAAGTCTATTTTATTTAAAGTTTTTTATATTATGGAAAATTTCAAACACACATACGTAAAAGTAGAGAAAATAAGTTAATGAACTGCCATGTTCCCATTGCCTAGCCACAGCCATCATCAACTCACAGCTGATCAAGTTTATCTATCTCCCTTACTCTGCTTAAAGCATCTTCAATGGGAGCGTCTTCCAGATATTCAAACATTTCATCATCCATGTTTCAGTGTATATTTCTAAGAAATAAGGGCTTTGGGGACTTTCCTGGTGGTCCAGTGGTTAAGACTTCATGCTGCCAATGCAGGGGACACAGGTGTGATCCCTGGTCAGGGACCTAAGGGGCTTCCCAAGTGCTACTAGTGGTAAAGAACCCACTTGCCAATGCAGGAGACGTAAGAGATGCAGATTTGATTCCTGGGTTGGGAAGATCCCTTGGAGGAGGGCATGGCAACCCACTCCTGTATTCTTGCCTGGAGAATCCCCTGGACAGAGGAGCTTGGTGGGCTATAGTCCATGGGGTTACAAAGAGCTGGACACAACTGAAGCGACTTTAGCACGTGCTCACGGGAAACTAAGCTCTGGCATGCTGCATGGTGAGGTGAAAAAGAAAGGAAATAAGGGCTTTGTATAAACATTACTGGAGAAGGCAATGGCAAGCCACTCTAGTACTCTTGCTTAGAACATCCCATGGACGGAGGAGCCTGGTAGGCTGCAGTCTATGGGGTCGCTGTGAGTCGGACGCGACTGAGCGACTTCACTTTCACTTTTCACTTTCATGCATTGGAGAAGGAAATGGCAACCCACTCCAGTGTTCTTGCCTGGAGAATCCCAGGGACGGGGGAGCCTGGTGGGCTGCCGTCTATGGGGTCGCACAGAGTCGAACAAGACTGAAGCGACTTAGCAGCAGCAGCATAAACATTACCACAGCACCATTATTACATCTAAAAAGGGTAACAATCTCTTCTTAACCTCAGTGAATATTCCATCAGGGTTCAGTGTTTTTGGATTATTTTATTAATTTATTTTTATAATGGTTTGTTTGAATTGTAATCTGAATGAGATCTGCACAGAGCATTTGTTTGCTATGTCTCTTCAGTTTCTTTAAGTCCGTAAGTTCCGCTTGGGATTTATGATTGTCTGTGTGGTTTTTCCTGTGGTTTCACACACACACACACGCACACACACACACACACACTCATATTCTGGATTATGCTGATTATATCCCTGTGGTGTCATTTAAGATGTTCCCCTGTCCCATATTTTTCCTCAAAACAGGGAATTACATCCAGAAGGCATTCAGAATCGCATCAGGGTTTTTTTGGCCAAGAAATCCTAGCTTTTTAAGAAGGAGTTTGTTGAGCACTTCTGATTGGAAGCGGCTAGGAGTTCGTTGAAAGAAGATCCAGACTTTGGGCTAGTTTGAGAACAAAGATCGATTCCATGGGTCATTTTTCCATTCTTTTTCTAAAGTTCTCCTTCCACCGAGTAGGTTTGGTTCTGAGTTTAAGAAATCAAAGCTTGCGGACCCCCGAGCTCATGCCTTTTCACCCCAGCGTCACAGGTGGAGCCTTCCCTGTATGTGTATTTTATGTACTATATATGTATAAGTAGCTGCCAGGAGATAAGATCTGGGGCTTCAGTAAATCCTCCCTCTTCTCCTAGGTCCTGCCCATTTCAGTGGACCCCTTTCCCCGTGTCTGTGATAGAGGCAGGGAGGGACAGACCTTGCTATGTGTTGGTTACCTGGGGAGAATCTGTTCTGGAGCCTTTGGCCTGTGTGCTGTGAGTTGGGGCTGATTGTGGAGGTAGGCTGGCAGAGCTGTTGTAACAGTTAGAACTACCACTGCTGGGTGCCTGCTCCGTCACAGTCACTCCTCTAGGTGTTTATACACACTTATTCCTCACTCCGGGCTTCCCAGGTAGCTCAGCGGTAAAGAATCTGCCTGCCAATGCATCAGACGCTGGTTCAATCCCTGGGTCAGGAAGATCCCCTTGAGTAGGAAATGGCTACCCACCCTAGTATTCTTGCTGGCAGAATCCCCGTGGACAGAGGAGCCTGGTGGACTACAGTCTGTGGGATCACAAAGAGTTGGACACGACTGAGCAACGGAGCATGCACACATTCCTCACTCCACCTACCTGGCCATGCAGCTGCCGCAGGCTCTGTCTGCCCTGGCCTCACTTGCCCTTCCTGTCTAGGGATTCACTTTTTTAAATGGTGAAATGGTGAGCGGAGACCTGCATGCCTGCAGCAAGGGCCGAGTGTCACACTAGGACTAGAGGCCCTCCTGGTCAGCTGGGCCTCAGTGGACACTCCAGCTGTGGGGACTCCCATCTCAGGTGATGCCTGAGTATGTCATGTGGGTATTGGTCCTGCCTCTGGAGGACTTGCTCAGGCTCCTTTCCAACAGGGCCATCTGCCGTCTCCATTCACCAGTGCAGTGATGGGAGCTGGTCGAAGCTGGGGATGACTTGGGACCCTGGCCTGTGTTCAGAGAGATGGGATTCTGGTGACCCACCCGCTGTGGATTGGGCCTCTGGTGGGGGCCTGTCCTCTTCTGGTATTCTCTGAGCCCGTGGTCTTATCCTTCAGCCTGTGGGACAGCTGGGCCTGTGGGATGGAGCCAAGGTGCATGTTCCGATTCCCCTGGGCACCCAAGCTGCTCTCTCCTTCCTGTACTTTGCTGTTAGGGGCATCTAGGGTTCTTAAGAGAACTTTGCTCTAGCAGACATTTCTTACCTGGTATCCTCACTTCTTTCTAACAAGAGGCTCACCTGGAAGCATATTGTGAGTCTCCAAGGCATTGTAGGTCACCCCTGGGGCCAAATCCAAATTTCTTTGGAGGGACCTGGCTACTTCTGAAATGGTGAGACCACTGTCAGGACCAAAGGTGAGGATGAGATTTTCCCTAAGGAGTTGTAGAAGAGCTTGGTCTCAACCACTGAGGAGATCACGGAGCCTCCACAGATTGTCCAGGAGCTCACACAAGGGGTCACTGGGCCTGGTCCCATCTGGTACCACCACTTGTACCCAGAGGAGCCCAAGCTCTCCACTGCCCCAGGGTCAGGGAGGGGGCTGTCCCCCCAAGGATGCTGGAAGAACCAGTAAGACATTGGGTGCTTTGAAAGAAAGGGGAGGTAAGGAAATTTGCCAGTAGGCACATCCGTACACTGGATACATTTGTGTGTGCTGGTAGGTAATCAGGGTCATCTGCACTTTTCATATATGGGAGTGGATATGAGGAGTCATATATGTGAGGGATTTCTACAGTTAAATTCTACTTAGAAGTAGGAGGACTTTAAAGTGAAGTTCATCCATGTATTCTGGAAACCTTTGCTCAACACCTATCAGATGCCTATCCCTGGGTGAAATGAGAGGAAGAAAGAAGCTCAGGAGGTAGGCTCTGCCCTCAAGGGGCTCACAGTGTGGTAGGAGAGAAGGAGACACTTCAGTTCAGATCTTCACCCTTGCTTCCCTAAATTAGAGTTCGTTCCTGCCTTTGTCTCACAGAGGTAAGGGGAAAGAGCGCACCATGAAAAGGGGTTGTATCATTTCATCTTCTAAAATAGTAGAGCACATATTTGTATGATGTTTTACAGCTTACAAAACACATTCACAGCACTGACTTACTCTGTTGGGAGCTCCAAAGGTCTAACATGAGAGATTCAGAAGAACAGCCAGCTTCGCTGACTTTAGCAAACCCAAATGCCATACACTGAGCACAGCTGGAGAACCACGTCACTTCCCTGCCTCCTGCTCTCAGAAGATGGAAAATTTAGCAAGAGGATGGCGAGGGCTTTGAGGACAGGGAAAAGATCTGGAAGTAGGACATTTGAGCAAAGGAGAGGGTAGGGTGGGGTGGGGGATGAAGAACAGTGGACACTGGGCGGTGGGAAAGGGGGGTCAGAAACTCAGGTTGTAATGAGTCCTGACATCGCCTGAAATGGACTGTACCTGTGGGCTTGGTCCTCGGTTTTTTTCCATCTGTAAACTGAGAAATTTAACTAATCTCCAAAGTCCCCTCCACCTCTGACAGCTTATTTCTGTGAGATGATTGAAAAGGAAAGGGGAAGCTTCCCGCTGTTCAGCTTCACAGAGTAGAGAAAACAAGTCCAACCGGCTGCCTTTAGGTTAATTAGAAGAGCTTTAAATGAAGAGGATTGCTCTCCCATTGTGGCCCGGAAATCTTCCCGAGTGGACAAAATGACTTCTCAATCAAGCCGGGAGCCAGGAGGGGGACTGGCTGCCGCCTTGCCACTTGGTCGCTCCTGGTAAGCAGGGGCTCTTGAAAAGCTGACGGCCTCCTACTGGCTCTGCCAGCGGGCCAGCAAGGCACCCAGGCGGGCCGGCAGAGCCCGCTGCCGGCGCCCTCTCCCCAGCTGTGCTCGACGGCTCACCTCCTGAGTGTTGTCCCCTCCACATTCCACAGGAGCTCTGGCGGCAGCCTGTGTGCTCAGGACTTCCAGGGGAGCGGGGGTTGGCAAACCCTTCGTGGTGGGGGAGGAGGGGCATGGAAGGGGCTGGCCTGAAGGAGACCCTAGTTCTGCCCTCTCCAGTCAGGCAGCTGTTCGGCTTCCTCCACTTGTAAAGCGAGGAGCTGGATGTGGTCTTCTCTGCAGTTTCTCCTGCAGCTGCGTGGGTTCTGTGGGCTCAAGCCAGGTCTCGTTCAATGTCAAGGTCTGGCCTGTGAGGCCACTTCCTTCAGGAGCATGTTTGAGCTTCAGCACCTGATATGTTTGCTCTGTCCTCCTTTTATTTTGAGCATCTAATCAAACCCCTAAGAGATGCCAAGACGGCGGCTTCCATATTCCCCAAAGGTAGGAGCTCCGCCTTGGTGTGACTTCCCCAGTGGTCCAGGCCTTTGCTCCCACCCAGGCAGATGACCCCCATGTTGGGAAGTTCTTCTCTCCCTTTGTGGGTTTCCTTGCACCTCCCGTCTCTTGGTCCTGGCTCCGCCCTCTGGCCCCACTGACTTACCCGCTACAGATTTGGCAGGATTGCGTGATGCCCTTACCTCCTCAACCCCGGTCCTTTCTCGAGATGACTTCTCCAGCTCCCGTGGCTAGGAAGTGGCTCTGGGACCCTTGCTGACCAGGGCTGTCCACCCAGGGCTGTCAGATCCTGAGGCCAGGGAGGCTCGGAGAACAGGGCTCAGCAGGTCACGTGGACTGTGAGTGACACAGCCTGAGGATGAAGTGCCTTGGCTCATACAGCCTGAAAACACCACCCTACACCTTCCTGAGCACTCCCGTGGCCCTGCACTCCATGGTTGTCCAGCCTAATTCTGGGCATCTCATCGTGAAGGCTGGGTTCCCTCCTTCCTGGGCTTGTGCGACCTGAGTGTGAATCTTTGGGGGTTCTGCAGGGGTCCCTGGCATGACTTCTCTGGTTGCACTTAAAGATCCCTTCCAACCTAGTGAGACCTCTTTTGGATCCTGATTCTTACCTCTGAATTGGGGTAATAACTAAGGCAGTCATTGTTTTGGTAATTATGTTATGAGAACTTCTCCCCTTCCTATGGCCCCTCGAGCCCACTTTCCAAACCCCTTTGTCTGCTCTTGAGTGGCCAGTGTTGGGTCTAGAGGCCACAGCCTTGCTGGCTTGGGTTTGGAGCAGTGCCAGCTGAGGATGGTGGCAGAGTCAGGGCTCAAATGGAGAGGCAGCCACTGCTGGCATCCTTGCCATGGCAGACCCGGTGCAGGCTTGTCCTTCGCTGGTGGCCAGGTCATGCTGACCACTCTTCAGGGTGCCTTGGCCTTTGGCTCTGTAGGTTAGATGTCCCTGGGACTGCAGATGCTCTGAAGGTGAGTTTCAGAAACACGTAAAAGGAGAAAAGATGACAGGGTGAACTCCCTCCTATGAACCCATCACATCGGCAATGATCAATGTTTCGCCAACTTGTTTCATATATATTCCCCCCACTTTTTTTTGGCTGGAGTATTTTCAATGAAAATCCTAATGTATCATTTGAGTCATAAATACTTTAGGATGTACGTCTAATAGTTAAAAGATATTTTTATTTTCATCCAGTGACATTATCACAGACAACAAAGTTAGTAAATTCTTAATATAATCTAAACCTAGTCCATGTTCAGTTTTCCTTGATTATCTCAAAAATGACTCTTTATTTTTAATTTTTTAAATTAAACTTTTTTTTTAGCAAGAGAAAAGATAGATTTTTATTTATGTATGTCTGGGGGAGTTCAGAGAAAAATGTGATTTCCAAAAATGACACTTTAGAATTTGTTCTTTCACATCAGAATGCAAACAAATCTTGCATATATATAGACTGATATATGTATATATATATGTGCTTGTTTCAAAATAATAATATAGATATTTTTACTAGCAGTAATACTAATGAGCCTGGTAGGCTATAGTCCATGGGGTCACAAAGAGTCTGACACGACTGAGTGACTTCACTTAATACTAATAATGAGTGTAGTTTAAGATTCCCTTGTGGTTTCTTTTGTCCTTAGCTTTTATCTTTTAAGGAATTTGTAGTCAAAGTTTGTGTTCTAGAGTTATTATAAATGATTCTTCTCTGTCTAGTTATGCTACTAAGAGGATATGCAATTAAGTTTGTTTTTCCAGTTTGTGTTCAGCTTGTAGAGATTGCTTTTTGATCACTTATCTGTTGCTATTGTCATACTGCACAATAAATCAACCAAACTCAGTGGCTTCAAAAGCAGTTGTTTTTTTTACCATTTTTTAAAATTTTATTTTATTTTTAAACTTTACATAATTGTATTAGTTTTGCCAAATATCAAAATGAATCCATCACAGGTATCTCATGCATTTGCCTGCTGGGTAGAATTCACTGATCCAGGCTGGACTCCAGGCTGCAGGTGAGTCCAGGTCTGCTCCGTGTCTCCCATCCTCCTCAGATAGCAGGCTGCCCAGGGCGTGTTTCCCATGGTGATGACAGAGGCACAGGAGGGCATGCCTAACCATACACACACATTCCAAGCCACTGCTTGGAATGACACATCCACTAAGATTTCTTGAGTCAAAGTAATTTATAGTTAAGCCCAACATCAAGGTGTGGTACTGTAGTTACAGTGGCGATATAACAAATTACCCCAAAAGTTAGTGCTGTAAAACATCATTGCTTTGCTCACAAATTCTATAGGTCAGAAATTGAGGCAGAGAACAGAGGGATGGTTATTTCCGCTCTACAATGTCTGGATCTTCAGCTGGAAGACTTGAAGGCTGCGGACTGGAGTCATTTGACATGTCTTCATCATTAATGCGTCTCACAGCTTATGCTGGCTATTAGCTGGGGCCTCAGTACTTCCCAGTGCGGACTAGATTGAGCTTCCTCACAACATGGTTCCTGGGTTCCAAGGGTGTCCTGAGAAAGGAAGCAGGTAGGGGCTGTGCTGCCTTTATTGTTGTTGTTTAGTTGCTAAGTCATGCCCGTCTCTTTTGTGACTCCGTAGACTGTAGCTTACCAAGCTCCTCTGTCCATGGAATTCTCTAGGCAAGAATACTGGAGTGGGTTGCCATTTCCTTCTGCAGGGGATCTTCCCTATCCAGGGATCAAACTGTGCGTTTCCTTCTGGCAGGCAGGAAAGCCTACCTTTCCCTGGTGGAAAGCCACCAGGGAAGCCCACTTCTTTATTACCTAATCTCAAAAGACGCGTTGTTACTTCTGCCACATTCCATTCATTGGTGCAGTCACAAAGTCCTGCCCAGATTTGAGAGGGGGAGACAGACTCCATCTCTTGATTGAGAGTGTCCAGGTTTTATAAGAGCATATGAGGGAATTCCCTGGTGGTCTAGTGGTTAGGACTCTGTGCTTCCACTGCAGGGGACATGAATTCCATCCCTGGTCAAGGAACTAAGATCCTGCATGCCATGTGGCTTGGCCAAAAAAAAAAAAAAGCATATGAGACTGGAAATCTTGCTGAGATTATTTTCAAAAATAGAGTCTGCTGCAGCTGGAAAAATATACTGCACCTCTAGTGGGAAAAATTGCAGAGTCACATGGTAAAGAGCAGAGATCCAGGGAAGGTAAAGATTGAAGAACAATGCCATCTACCCTATTTTTTCTTTTCCACTTAATTTTCTTAAAATTATGTACAACTTTCATGTGATTACAAATAAAACAAGGTGTACTGAAAGAGGGCTAGCTCCATCTTGTTCCCTTCCACCTTGTTCTCTGCCTTCCCTGATAAGAAACCATTTTTTATTAGATTGTTTCTCTTTGAAAAAGTAAGGAAAAAATACATTTCTTTTCTTTTCTATATATGAGTCAACAAACCCTAAACACTATGCTATACTTTGCCTTTTTTTCACTTAATGTCTCCTGAAGATCATTTCCTAGCAGAATCCAGAAATCCTCCTTATTCCTTTTTCCGTGTGTGCACTGCTCTAGCATGCGGTCATGCCATGGTTAATCCGTGAACATCAGCCTGTGTCCAGTCTTTTGCTCTTACAAAGTGCAGCACAGTGAGAGACCTGGTGTATATGTCATTTGTATTTTTACCAGTGTGTCTATGGGATACATTGTGTTTTTTCCAGTGTACCTATAGGATAGTTTCCTGTTGGATGTGGAAATGAAATGGTAAATGCATATTTTTCTCTGTGTTGCCAAGTCTGAGGGGCAAAGGCGGAAGCTGGGAGCTAGTGAGGGGTTTGGGCAGTATTCAGGTGAGAGAGAATAGTCACTGGATGAGGATGAGGAAGGGGTGATGGAGTGGGGAGGGGGCTGAGAGTGCTGGTAAGTGCTCGACTTCTGAATAGATTCTGGACGTAGAGTCAGCTGGGTGGCTGGAGGGTTGACTGTGAAGAGTTAGAAAAAGAGAGGAGTCAGGAGGACCCCTGAGTTTTGGCCTGTGTGTCTGTGTACACTGGTGGCAACAAGGATGGGCCTAAGATCAGGATTTTGTTCCAGGACAGCTTGTGTTTTAGGGGCATCCAGGAGAGATGTTAGGTAGGCAGTGGGGTCGTTAAGTCTGGTCTGGGCTAAAAAAATAAAGCAGCATTTCACCTTCAAATGCTTTAATATTAATGCCACCTGGTTGCTACAAGCACTCGGAGTCAGAGATAAGGAAGAGGAATAAATTGAGGCAGTACTGGAGTTCCAAGAGGGCAAGTCAAGTATATTTAGCTCTACAAGCATTTACTTTATCAAATGAAATGCTAGAAATGAAAGCACTCACAAGAGACCTGGCATTAAATACCAGCTGGTGCCCGGTTCCTGCCCAGGGCTGAGGATATAAAGATGAACAGGTAGATTAGCATCCCTGTTTCCTGCTACAGAGCATCTTTGAATTAAACTTGATTAAAGGTATGGTCTCTGCCCTCTGGGAGATGCTCAGAGGATGCAGAGAGGACTGTGGTCCATCCTGCTCATCTTCACAAAAAGCTACTAAAGCAGATACAGAAATTTGAACCTTAGACCTGACAGTTTACTTGAAAGTCCTGGCCCGTACCATAGGCTCTCAGAATTCATTGCTGGTTGGGTCTGAAGCCCAGACCACCAGAGCCACAGAGAACACCCTCTCGCTGTAGGGAGAGTATCACTGTTCCCTCTTGACCCTCCCTTGTGTTCATAAACTCCAGGAAGGCTGGACTGTGGTGTGGGACAGGGTCAGGAAGTCTCCATGGCCGCTCCGGATAAGGAGATTCTTGTGTGTCCAGCAAATGGATCAGACATCTAGAGTCCAGGACTGGTCTGCTTGGTACCCCCTCTGCCCCTGGGTAGAGTGGGCTCAGGGTGGGAAGCCGGTGACAATCTCAGGGTGGCCTGGGGGTATAAAGCTCCAGGGCCAGAGAGAAAAGCCCAGCCCCCACTAGGTGGAGTTCAGGGGCAAGGCCCCTGCCGCAGACTCCGAACAGCTCAGTCTTGTAGTGCACTCACTTCGTGCCAGACCTCAGGGTGCAGTCGGGAGCAAGCACAGAGACGGTTCAGTCGTCTCACGTGCTGGCGTGGATGCAGGCGCCCCTTGTGTACAAGCCCACAAGCTCCAGGGTCTTGTGGCATGCACAGCCTTCAGATTAAGACCCACAGCCGTATAAGCGATTCTGATAAAGCGTGCTAGTTATTACCCCATGACCTGCCTTGGGAGGTAGGTGTAGACAGACACCTAGGATCTCTGCAGCACCAACACTTTCCCCTGACAAATTGATTTCTCCAGAGGCCCTGCTTTATCCCCAGGGAAGGCTTTGCTCTCAAACGATTCCCATCCTGAGAATGCGGTTTCTTTGTCCCACATTTTTGTTCATTATTTATTTTTGTTCAGTGTTTGTTCATTCAACAAGCCTTTATTAATCCCGCAGTGTATCTGGGTCTGTGCAGGCTCTGGGTTTACAGAGGAAATGCAGTAGTTAGCCTACTTGGACCCCACAGTCCGAGTGAGCATGAGGGACTCAGCCAGAGCCACCCAGTTCAGAGAAAGGAGTGAGAAGCGCTGGGGTGGGATGGGGCTCAGGGCAGGGTGGTGAATCATGGCCTCCCTGGGGAGAAGCTTCTGGGTGGGCCCAGGTGTTTCTCTTAGAGTTGAACTCTGTCCAGTTGGAATCTCCCCTGAGGATGCTGCCAATTTCCCTTTTTTAAGCAGGTGTGCAGCAAGGTCTCTCTGGAGCAAGCCCGCTAGCTCTCATCAGCCTTATCAGCTTGTGACAGTGCTCCCAGGGAGGCCTTCTTGCAACTTTGGCTTCAAGGTGAGCCTCTTCAAACCCCCACAGCACAAGTCACACCTTTGGGAAGCCAAGGCCAGGCCTCCAGACAGATGGAACAGAGACCCTGCCTCCCCCTCGCCTACTTCCCCTCCCCAGGACTGACCAGAAGGAGAGGCAGGGAGAATGGCAGGGGGGCAGGAAAGCCTGCCTGGGGTGGCTTCCACTGGGTGACCGTGATACCACTGACCAAGGTGCTGACTGTGTGCTTGCTTAGCATGACTGGGACATGGAGAGCAAGTTTACTACGTTTTCATCCCAGACATAGTGGGGGCCCCAGGAATGGGCTGGACCCTCAGCAGGGACTTTGGGGAGGAATCTTGGGGAAGGGTCCTCTTTGGATCCTGCTGCCCCCTTGCTTCTCGGAGATCTTGCCTGACCAGGACTCCTGTTGCCAGTGAGGCTTATTTTCTGTCTCTGTTCCTGGGCTTTTTCTTGGCTTCCCTGTTTTATGTTACTCTCCCTCCTCCTGATATATCCAGGTAATTCTGAGTTTTAGCTTTGTTGATGAGAGTCTTCTGGAATTAATTAAAAATTATATAAGTAAGACTTGAATTTATTTTTGATGTAAACCTTCAAACCATCCAATCATGTACTGAGTAAAACTTCTGTTTTGCTTTCTAGCATTATTGCTTTTCTATCTATACTTCTAAGATCTTTCTCCAAGTATTTATATTCTTGAATCTGTTGTGTACACACACACACACACTTTTTAAAAATAGCTCAGTGTTATTTTCTCTAGTAACAAACATTTACTCACCAAACAAATCTTGTGCCCCCTCTGGACAGGCAGAATGTTTGGCTGCAACAATAAAGTGGCAGCTAATCCAGAAATCAGCGCCCTGGGGAAGGATGTGCTGTCTGGGAGGGGCATGGAGTTAGACTCAGCTCCCTTTTCCCCTGCTAGGCTTCACAAAAAATATGCCACAAAGCTCTGCACCACCAGAGAAAGCTGGTCAAGACAGGAAGGGATGGGAAATTCAGAGTTGACCAGGGTTTTCAGCCATTCACATGGAGCTATATCTGAACTGTCCCTCAGAGGTAACCATTTGGAGTCAGAAACTGGTGGGTGATCTCCGCCTCCATGGGTCCTAGCAGAGGAACAGTGAAGCTTGGATTGGAGCACTGAGTTACATGGACCTCGAGCCACCGGGCCTTGGTGTATACACCTGGGTACCTGTTCTATCTGGGGGGTGCCACAGGCTATGGCATCTTCCTCTCCTGTGATGCCAGGGCCTTAGGATCACCCAGAGTCCCTAGGGTGCCAGGCCCTGAGCTGCTGGGGCTTCCAGGACCACCTGGCCTGCCTTGGCGGTTGGCACTACCGACTGCATCCGCTGCACTGGCCATGGCTCCTGCACCTTTCTCCACTGTGCTTGTGGCTCCTTCACCGTCTGCCATCTTGAATCCGCCCACCCTCTCCACTGGCCACTAAAAGATCAACACACATACTTTTTTTTTTTTTTAAAGAAATGGGATCACATTGAATATGTTGTCTTGTAGCCAGCTCCCCCCACCCCACCCCACAGAACAGTGTGAGGACACATTTCTTCCTACCCTCCCACTTTTCAAAGAATCAGCAGTTTGGGCCCTAGATGACCTTTTGTCACCTTGTCCCTTCCTGAATGGGAGTAATCCTTGTGCCTTTTGGGGTCTGTTGGTCACCTCTGTGTCCCAGACGTATCTCCAGGCAAGCTACCAGACCTTTGTCTAGCTGGACACCTAACTGCTCAGCCTTCAGGGTAGCATGAGCTACAGCAGCAGCCTGCAGGGGTATAACAGTGGTCTTGACCCTGAGGCTCTGCCTCCAAGCTTCAGAGAGTTTCAGGGTCCTGGTCTGTTTTGCCATCTAGGGCTGTCTCCTGGATGCAGAGGTCCCTGCAAAGTTCCTTTTTCTTCCCTGACATGTGGTGTGAATTCCCTTTCTCTCTTCATAGCTTTTGCAGTTCAGTCATCTGAGTAGAAGACTGCTTGCAGGGCAGGGCCACCTACAGCACGAGGAGTCGCCTGAGCCAGCATCTTGTGTTTCTTCTTGGTCCCCCTGGTGGCCTGTGTTAGTACACACTGCCTATGCCCCTGCAGAGACCCAACCCCCAATCTGATGGAGGCTGGACTCCAACTCTCTAACTCTTCCCACTAAGAGTTTTGAGGTTTGAAACTTGAAGGTTTTTTAATGCAGCCCAGCTCCATGTTGGGTCAGACCTCCACTCCAGGACAGAATGTACTTGAGGTCATTTATGTATTCAGTAAATATTTATTGAGCACATGCTACATGCTAAGTACTGTTCTAGGCAGTCCTTACTGTTGCCTATTAATCGTGTCCCCCTCCCAAATTTCTTCTTTGCTTTGCTGGTTTCCTCACTGCTTGCACAGGCTTTTGCCTCTAAATTTGCCTCAGGAACATGAAAATTAAATGTCCAGCTAAATAAATCACAAGAATTTTTTCCCTGAGTTTTTACTCAAATTCTATCCTACCAGGAACTAAAGTTTTAATCTCCTTTGAAATGCCAAACAAACAGGAGGCATGTTTCCTAGAAACTAGCCTTGGTATGTTTCTGATGAGGCGTTTATTTTTAATGCAGCTCTGTTTGCTTTTTGGCTGTGCCAGGTGTTTGTGCTGTGGGGCTTCTCCAGTGTGGTGAGCAGGGGCTACCCTCTAGTTGCAGTGTGTGGGCTTCTCACTACAGTAGCTTCTCCTGTTGCCGAGCACAGGTTCTGGGGCGCTTGGGCTTTAGTAGTTAGGCACATGGGGCTCAGTCGTTGTGGCTCCCAGGTCCAGAGCACCAGCTCAGTAGCTGTGGTGAATGGGCTTAGTTGCTCCACGGCATGTGGGATCTTCCCGGATCAGGGATGGAATCTGTGTCTCCTGCATGGCAGGTGATTGTTCCCACTGAGCCACCAGGGAAGCCCAGGCACTTAGTTTTAAGGATTGAGAGTTTGAGAGTGGGGCTTGGAGGGGCAGCAGTTCTTAGGCCAGGACCCAGCCTTGCTGTCTGTTTTTCTGGTGCCCTTAAGCTGCTTTGTTTCTCTGTTTATTTTATTTTTTGGCCACACAGCCTACGGGATCCTAGTTCCCCAACTAGGGATTGAACCCATGCCCTCTGCATTGGAAGCATGGAATCTTAACAACTGGACCACCAGGGAGATCCCTACTGCTTTGTTTTTTTAATCTTCAGTCTTCTCATTGGAAAAAAATGGAAATGATAAGAATACCCACCCTGCGTGGCTGTTAGGAGGTCAATTACGTAAAGGGCCAGTCTGGCACACTGAGTGAGCTGAGAGCGTGATGGTGCTGGGGGTGATGATGTTTGTGACCTGACTCCCAGTGAACGAAAGGCAGTGAAGCTATTATGTATTTCATCAGCCAGGATTTTTCTTTAAATATTACTTTTTATTTTCTGATTTTGTGAATGCTTAATACATTAGCACAATAGCACATGCTTATAATTTTGAAATAAATATTGTGTATTTGAGGGTACTATTTTGAAATCCTTTTCTAAGTTATAATTCACATACTATAAAATTCACCCAATTTTAAGTGTACCATTCAATGGTTTTTAGAACAGAGTTGGATCACAAAAGCTATAATCTAAGTTTAAAACATTTTCATCACCCCCAAAAGAAATCTCACATCCTTTAACAGTCACTTGTTATTCTTTCCCGCCCCTAGGGTCAGGCAGCCAATAATCTATTATACTATTTGTGTCTATAGATTTGCCTACTTTGGACATTTCATGATTAAATAGAATCATGCAATTGTGGTTGTTTGTGTCAGACTTCTCTCACTCAGCATGTGTTCAGGGTTCCTCCATGATGTTGCATATGTCATTTGTTTATTCCTTTTTACTGCCCAATAATATGCCCTTATATGGATCTACCAAATTTTATTCCTTCATCGGCTCATGGACATTTGGGTTGTTTGCACTTTTGGCTTTGGCTATTATGAATAATTCTGTTATGAATGTCTGAGTACAAGTTTTTCTGTAGACATATGTTTTAAATTATTTTGGA
Organism: Bos taurus; assembly: GCF_002263795.3. NCBI lineage: Eukaryota > Metazoa > Chordata > Mammalia > Artiodactyla > Bovidae > Bos > Bos taurus. The sequence goes on along the minus strand of NC_037349.1, from coordinate 50,585,675 downwards.
TGAATTCCTAGGAGTGAAATTGCTGGGTCATTTGATAGCTTTACGTGTAACATTTGGAGAACTACTGGACTCTTTTCTAAAGTAACTGCACCATTTTACATTCCAACAAGCAGTAAATGATGGTTCCTTTTTTCTGTATCCTTGCCCATGTGTGTCGTTATCTTTCTCTCTGATTGATTTTCTAATTTCCCTTGTGATTTCTTCTTTGACCCATTGGCTGTTTAGGAGTCTGTTGTATAAGTTACAGTTACTTATGAATTCCCTAAATTTCTTTCTGCTAGTGATTTCTAATTTACTCGTTTGTAGGTTGTGTTCAGAGAACATCCTTTTTATGATTTCGTGTCTTTTAAATGTATTGAGCCTTGTTTTATGGCCTGGCATGTGGCCTGACCTGTAGAATGTTCCATGTGTACTTGAGAAGAATGAGCATTCTGCATTGGTGGGCAGAGTGTTTCATAGATGCCTGTTAATTCTAGTTGGTTTATAGTGTTGTTCAAGTCTGTTTTCTTGTTGATTTTCTGCCTGGTTATTCTATCCATGGTTAGTAGGGTATCGAAGGAAATTTCCCGGTGGTCCAGTGACTAGGACTTGCACTTTTCACTACCAAGGGCCTGTATTCAGTCCCCGGTTGAGGAACTAAAATCCCGCAAGCCACGCAGTGCAACCAAACAATTAAAAAAAAAAGATATTGAAGTCTCCAATTATCGTTGTTGAATTTTCCGTTTTTCCCTTTAATTCTGTCAGTGTTTGCTTCATGTATTTTGGCACTCTGAGAAGGTGATGGCAGCCCACTCCAGTACTCTTGCCTGGAAAACCCCATGGATGGAGGAGCCTGGTGGGCTGCAGTCCATGGGGTCGCGAAGAGTCAGACACGACTGAGCGACTTCACTTTCACTTTTCACTTTCATGCACTGGAGAAGGAAATGGCAACCCACTCCACTGTTCTTGCCTGGAGAATCCCAGGGACAGAGGAGCCTGTTGGGTGCTGTCTGTGGGGTCGCACAGAGTCGGACACGACTGAAGTGACTTGGCAGCAGTTCTAGATGTATATATGTTTATAATTATATACAGTTAGATATTGTATACTGATTATATATAGTTATATATAATTTAAATCTTTATAATGAATTGATTTCTTAAAATCAATCTTTATCTTCAGTACACTTTTCTTCTACAGTCTATTTTGTCTGATATTAGTATAGCCACTCTAGCTCTCTTATGGTTGCTGTTTGTGTGGTAATCTTTTCCCATTAAAAAAATTTCGAACCATACCTTTGACTTCAAAATATGTCTCTTATAGAGCATATATAGTTGAATTTTAAAAATCAGTCTACTAGTTTCTGCCTTTTGATTCGATTGTTTGATTTTTATTTAAGTGATGTTATTGATGTAGTTGGGTTTACATTTGCCAGTTGAGTTTTTATGTTCTCATTGCTTTTAATTCATTTTTTCCTGTTTACTGCCTTGTTCTGTATTAAGTGTACTCACTTTTTGGAGTAACATTTTAGTTCCTCCGATGATTTTTAAATTACTTATGTTTAGATTATCTGCCGGGTAGTTGCTTTAAGACTGACACAGTATACATCTTGGTTTGTCAGAATCTACTTCAGATTTATGCTAACTTAATTTCATTGAAATATAGTAATGTCACTCCTTTACAATTCTATTACTTTACCCCCGTTTTTTATATGATTATTGTTACACTTACTATGTCTCTTACCCTTGGACTGCAAGGAGATCCAACCAGTCCATCCTAAAGGAGATCAGCCCTGGGTATTCATTGGAAGGACTGATGTTGAAGCTGAAACTCCAATACATTGGCCACCTGATGTGAAGAGCTGACTCATTTGAAAAGACCCTGATGCTGGGAAAGATTGAGGGTGGGAGGAGAAGGGGACAATAGAGGATGAGATGGTTGGATGGCATCACCGACTCAATGGACATGAGTTTGGGTAAACTCCAGGAGTTGGTGATGGACAGGGAGGCCTGGTGTGCTGCGGTTCATGGGGTCGCAAAGAGTTGGACATGAATGAGCAACTGAACTGAACTGAACAAGTACATTATTATAATTATTGTTGTTGCTCAGTTGCTAAATCATGTCTGACTCTTTGCCACCATGAGCTGCAGCATGCCAGCCTTCCCTGTGCCTTGTTATCTCCCAGGGTTTGCTCAAACTCATGTCCACTGAGTCAGTGAGGCCATCCAACCATCTCATCTTCCGTTGCCCCCTTCTCCTCTTGCCCTTAATCTTTCCCAGCACTTTATATAATATTGTGTAATGTTATATACAATCATATAAGACCTTTTACAGAAATTGAGAGAAAGAGGGGAGAAAGTATATATTTGCAGAATTTGTTATACTGACTTTCTTATTTACTGAGTCTCCTCATTTTTTCCTGAGACTTCGAGTTACTAGCTGATGTCATTTCCCTACCTCAATATAGCTTTGTTCCCACGCACCTCTTTTCTGCTCTTTTTGTCAAACATATTATGTTTCTATACATTATAAGCTCAACAACACACACGGTTTTATGCAGTTGCCTTCTTATCAGTTAAGAGAAGAATATGCAATTATACATCCTTTTATACTTGGTTGCATAATTATCTTCACCAGCACTGTCTTTTTGTGTGTGGATTTGAATTACTATATGGTATCACTTGTTATCTGTCGAAATAATTTCCTCTGTTCTTTCTTTCTTTATTTTCTTAGCTTTATTGAGCTATAATTGACTTTTATTGTTTCTTATGGGGCAATTTGATATCAACACTTTTTTTTTCTGCTTTTGTTTATCTGAGAATGCTTTATTTTGCCTTCATTTAAAAATATCTGTTTTTTCCAGAGATTTTTAAACTCATTTTATGTTATTAAAAAAATTGTTGGCGCTGATAAGATTGAGAACCAAAAGGACAAAGTAATATTATGAAATGATGAAATATCAACATATTTCTTATTCAGTTTTTAAAAACTATTAAAAATGTTCAAAAAAATTTTAATGGCAAGCCAATGGACAATTGGCTTTATTAAAAATGGACAATTTGAGACACATTTTTAAATTTAAATTATTGTAGATTCACATGTGGTTTCAGAAACAATGCAGAGACATTCCTTCTATATTTTGCCCAGTTTCTCCCAGTGGTGACACTTTGTAAAACTACAGTATAATATCATAGCCAAGACACTGAAATTCATACCATCTTATTCAGGTTTCCCTAGTTTTACTTGTACTCATTTGTATGTGTGCTTATTAATTACTAAGGTATACACTTTTATCACCTGCGTAGATTTGGGTACCCACTACCGTAGTCAAGATTCTGAACAGTTCCAACTGCACATTTCTCTTGTGTTGTCCTTGTATAATTGTGTCCAGCCTCCCTCCTGCCTCTGCTCTCCTCTCCATCCCTAATCCCTGGCTACACCAGTCTGTCCTCCATTTTTAAATTTTGTCCTTTCAAGACTGTTGCACAAGTGCAGTCACTACAGTGCATAACCTTTTGGGATTGGCTCTTTTCCCTTTTTTAACCTATAATTCTATCAAGATTTGTCTAAGCTGATGTGTCTATCAGTTGTTCGTTCCTTTTTATTGCTAAATAGTACTTCATGGTATGTATATGCCACAGTTTGTTCAACCAGTCACTGTTGAAGGACATCTGGGCTGGCTTGAGTTTTGGTCTTTTACAAATAAAGCTCTTAGGAACACTCGTGCACAGGTTTTTATGTGAACATAAGTTTTCATTTCTCTGGGATAAATGTCAGGAATGCAACTGCTGAGTCTTTTGACAGTTGCAAGTTTAGTTTTTAAAGAAGTTGCCAAAACGTTTTCCAAAGTGGCTGTACCATTTACATTTTCATCAGCAGTATGTGAGCGATCCAGTTTCTTTGCATCCTTTCCAGCCTATGGTATATTCATTACTTGTTTAGTTTAGTTATTCTGATACGCATTTTGGTTTCAGTTTGCATTTCCCTAATGGCTAATGATGTAGAACATCTTTTCATATGCTTATTTGCCATTTATATATGCTCTTTAGTCTGTTCATGTCTTTTGCCCATTTTTGAATTGATATTTTTTCTGTCGAGTTTTGAGAGTTCTTCATATGTTCAGAATACTAGTCCTTTATTGAACATGTGATTTCAGATACTTTCTCTTACTCTGTAGCTTTTCTTTTCAGTCTCCTTACATAGGCATTTACAAAGCAAAACTTGTGAAATTTGGTGAAGTCCATTACTCGATTTTTCTGTAATGGATCATACTTACAGTATCAAGTTTAGGAACTCTTTGCCTAGCTAGATCTTGAATATTTTCCTGACCTTTATGTTTATTATTTATTTTGAATTAGTTTTTGTATTAAGTCTGAGGCTTAGGCCAAAGAGTTGTGTTTTGTCTTTTTTCCCCTGTCTTTGGATGTCCAGTTGCTTCAATACAGTTTGTTGAAAACGCTGTCCTTCCTCAGTTGGTTGGTTTTGCACCTTTGTAAAAAGTCAGTTGAGCAGATTTGTGTGCATATATTTCTGAATCCTTTAATCTTTTCCATCAATTTATATGGCTATCATCTTAACAATACCGTTTTCTTAACATAATTATATAGTAAGTGTTAATACTGGATAGAGTTATTCCTCTCACTTTACTCTCCTTTAACAAGATTATTTTAGTGTTGTAGGTCCCATTCTTTTCCATATAACTTCTAGAATAAGTTTGTCTATGTCTATAAAAACTTTACTGGAATTTAGATATGAATTGCATTAAACCTAATAGATCAGTCTGGGGAGAGTTGACATCTTTTCTATGCTGAATCTTCTAGTTCATGAGCATAGTATGCTCTTCCATTTACTTAGGACTTCTTTGATTTCTTTCATCAGCATTTGGTAATTTTTAGCTACAGATTCTATAAAAAAAACTTTGTTTACCTAAGTTTTATTTTCTTTGGAATGATTATAAGTGACATTGTGTTTTTACTTGTGATTTCTTCATGTTTATTGTTAGTATCTAGAAATAGAATTGGTTTTATATATTTATTTTGTATCTTTCAACCTTGTTGAACTTATTTAATAACTCTATTTTTTTTTGTGGACTCTGGGATTTTTAATGTAGATAATCATGTCATCTGCAATATATTCAGTTTTACTTCTTCCTTTCCAGTATGGATGTCTTTTATTCCTTTTACTTGCCTTATTACAGCAGTTCGAATTTGCAGTACTACGTTGACTAAGAGTGGTAAGGGAGTGCTGGGCCAAGGGATGTCTGGGTATCAGGTTTAAGGGGGCAATGAGGCCAGAGACCAAAGGGCTTGGAGTGGCCAGCGGGATTTGGACTTGAGTTGACTTGGACAGGAAATTCTTCTGGACACTGTCTGTGACATTCATCAAGGAGGGGAGCCTGGAGCCCTGGGAATGAGTGGAGGCTATAGTCACAGCCCAGAGCCTCATCTTGGAGCCAGTGTCAGAGGTTGCTGAACATGGGCCTGAGATAGAAGAATGGCATACAGGAAGTGAGGAAGAAGTAGATGAGGCGCCATCTTCAAGACTAGACCAAGGCAAGACAAGAAGCCCCCATTTATTTTCCTTGCCCCCGTGACATGGTCAGTGACCAGTGGCAGGTACCAATGCTCTATCAGAGGAACTCCTCTCGGGGAGCAGAGAAGAGAGAAAGTAGGGAGGCTCCTAGGCTCCAGAAAAAAGGGAAGCCATGGTGGGTGCGGTAGGCTGGAAGAAAAATTGGAGGGACTGAGGAGGTGGCCTGCAGTACAGGTGGCAACCTTCAGAACTACCTGAATATCATACATGAGACCTGCCCCCTGAAGGTTCTGGAGAAGTTAAGAAGGTCCTTACTTGCACTCCAGTGTGCAATGAGCTTAACTCTGCTTTCCTTTCTGAAGCCTAGAGAGCTACGTGAATAACCAGAAACCTAGAAAGACCTCAGTAAGAACGTGGTTTCTTTGAGGTTGGTCTTCTGATTGTAACACCTCTTCCAGTGCTACCTTATGGCTCTGTGTCTTGGCCAAAAAATTTGAGGGCGAAGCTAAGTCCAGAGCTGGTAAACAGAGGCCAAGGCTCTGGCGCTAGTCCCCGGGGCAGATGCCCCGGATATGGTTTTCCTCGCTGAATTCGCTCCATGATGCTTCAGAGTGAAGGCTCTCTATCTAGTCTCAGAAAGACACCAGAAAGCTTCCCAAGTTTTTGTGTGTTATCACTAGCATTGTTTGCTTCTGAAGAATTTATACTTTTATTTCTCCATAGGAGGTAATTATTAGATTTCTGGGAAATGTGGGGTTTGTTTAAATGAGTCACAGCAGTTGGCTGAAATAGATAGGACTCCATCTGTTGCCTTTGCGTGGTCTCCAGTTCTGTTCTCTGTGACTAAGCTATAAAGGAGGCAGGAGAACTTGGTGTTCTGGGCGCTCACCATGACTGGCCCTGCCTGTCAGGCCCAAGTCTCACAAGCAAAGATGTGGGGAAGAGGACCCTGTTTCCTGAGAATTTCTCAACGTGTGATCCATGCAATTTGTCCACTGAGCTTGGGTGAGGTGGGTATGGGCAGGAGCTCACACCCAGGGCTCCTTGTCCACTGACCTCTGCCAGCTCCTTCATCAGTGACAGGTCTCTCTCACGTGCTGAGGAAAGAAGAGGTGAGCTGGGAGTCAGGGGCACAGCACGTGAGGTGGTCATGTCCCCTTTCACCCTGCGAGGCTGGCTGCTCTGTGGGCGGAGCAAGTTGCTCTCAGATCCCAGCCTCGTTGCCATCAGCAGATTGGCCTGCCTCACTCGCCTGCTCACAGACCTGCCTCTTGCTGGGCAGCTGGGGCCTGGCCTTCCACACCCATCAGAGGGGCTGGGCCCATAAAGCCGTGCCCAGCTTCTGCCGGCTCCTCCAGGACCAGGAGCCTGGGGACTCCGGAGGGGCACAGGTGCTACACTGCTGCTTTCCTCTTCTGCTCGAGCTGGGAGGCCTTGTTCTGAACTGTCACTGGACACGCCGTGCCCCTCACCTCTGCCGGTTGGTGGTGTGCTGCCCGGCCAACGTATAGCCTCAGTGGGCTCCTCCTCCTAGGGGCTCACAAAGTGACTGTGAGGCCACTGTAAGCAGATGCCATCAGCTCCACCTGATTCCTTCTTCAGTTTCCCAACTACCCAGGTGTGTCACAGGATTGATTGGCACCCCAGTCCACACAGGCCTATCAGGTTGCATTATGAGTACAGAACTGGCAAACGACCAGAGGCCTTTCTCAAGAGCGAGCCTTGTGTGAGGAGTCCTGAGTGGACCCCACTCCACTGCTGGAGACTCCCAGAAGCTCTTCCCTACAGGGATACTGGTAGCTCCGAAGGCCCAGGGAGATAGCGTTCCTGTTGGCTGTTCTTCTAGCAGGTTTTGGTGAGCCTCGCTGTCACTCTGTGCTGAAGCTTAAGGCCCAGCTCAGCCCAAAGAAGTGGCCAGCTAAGCTCGCCAGCTCCCAGTGAGTGCAGAGCCCCCACACCTGTCCAGTTCTAAAACATTCTCTTCGCCCCACAGAAAACCCCACACCCATGAAGTAGTTGCTCCCCGTTTCTTCCCCCAGCCTCTGGCACCCAGTAGTCTGCTTTCCCTTTCTATTGATTTACTTATTCTAGATATTTCACATAAATGGAACCACAACATATGTAGCCTTTTTGTCTGGCTTCTTTCAGTGAGCCTAATATTTTCAGGGTTCCTCTACACTACCTGCATGAATCAGGATTTCATTCCTTTTGTTTTGTTTTGTTTATTGTGGTAAACTATACATCACATACAATTTACCATTTTAATGATTTTTAAGTGTATAGTATATGAGCATTAGGTACGTTCATTGTTGTGGAGCCATCTCCACAGTTCTGTCCGTCTCCAGAACTTTTTCATCATCCCAGATTGAAACTGTGGCCATTCAACAGAATTCCCCATCCCCCTCCCCAGCCCCTGGTAACCACTGCTCTCCCTTCTGCCTCTATGAACTTAACTGTTCTAGGTACTTCATATAAGTGGAATCATGTAATATTTACTCAGACTTAATTTAACGTAATGTCTTCAGTATGAACATCCATGTTGTGACATGTATCAGCGCTCCATTCCTTTGTAAGTCTGAATAACATGTCATAGTGTATATATGCCACATTCTGTGTATCCATTTAGCCATCCACGGGCTTTGGGGTTGTTTCCATTTTTAGGCTGTTATGAATAACGCAGGGATCCTGCATCTCGGTATCCTGGTGGACAGGGAGAGCACAGACATAGCCCAGCCCTGGCACGAGGTCCTGAGGCTTGGGGACGAGTCCAGAAGCAGGGTCTGCTCCCACGTCCCATGGCCTTTGTGTGGCTCTGCTCAAGTGTCCCCTCTTCCGAGGGCCCCCCCACTCCTTTCTCATCTATATTGTTCTGAACAAGTCAGGCTTACCCATTTGTCTTCTTGGTGTTTGCTTGTCTCTGCACCACACGGCAAGTTCCAGGAGAAGAGAGGCCTTGTTTGCCTTGCTCACTGCTAGGTAACCATGGTCTGCAGTGCAGCACAGTGCCAGGCGCCCTGGAGCTCTTGGGAAAATGGGTGTTCAGTGATGCCTCACATTTGTGCCGCTGTGGCTGCTGCCGGAGCCCAACCCCCTTTTATCTCCCCATCGTGTATTTGGATTGCACCCACCACATCCTCTGTCCAGGCATCACCCCGTTATCAGGAACCCCAGACCACCTGAGTCCCCAGCACCTTCCCCAGACATTCCCTCCACTTCTGCCAGCTGAGCGCCTGGCTCTGCGTGAGGCCGCAGTGTTCCCCTCACCCCCTCGGCAGGGCGATCCAGACCCCCTCTCACTCACTTGTCCCTCCTGGCCAGGGGGCCTTTGGGGTGGCATGAGCCCAGCCCTCAGACCCCGGTCCTTCCTCTCCTGTCAGCCACTGGCCATATGGTTCTAGTCCTTTCTCTCCCTCGGCATCGCTGCCTGCACCTCTCACTACTTGCCACTTCTCTAAAGACTTTGGCATCAGAATCCCAGGCTCCCTGCCCACTCCCCTTGCTGTAAGCCAGGGAAGGAAGGAAGGGAGGAAGGAAAGAGCGCATGTTTTTCTCAGCGCCTGCTGGGCACCTGGCATTGCTCTTCTGCAGGCTGGGTGACCCTGTTCTCTCTGCTGGCTCAGGCTGGCCTGGGCACTCTGGGTGAGGACGCAGGGTTGGGTTAGTCCCTCAGGACATCGGCCCTTCCCCTGGGGAGCAGACATCCTGGACTTTACTTGTTACTCAGAGAGGTAACTCCATGTACCATGAAAAACGTGGTCACACATGTGCTCACACATGTGTATGTGCAGTGAACTGCCCACGCACACAACAGCACCCACACTAGTGCCCACATGCACACCCAACCTTGCACACACATGTGAGCACTCACGCGTACCCCCCACTCACACGTGTGCATGTGTACTCACAGAGCATCTCATCATCTCAGTCTTAATCACCACTCTCAGACCCACATTTTCCTTATGAGTACATCTGTCTTAATAGATTTTTTAAGCCCAAGTGGCTGAGTTTAATGCTCTCGACATGTGAACACGTGTCAGGTAGGAACACGGTCATCCCCAAGCCTGTGCTGGTCGGAGGCTGAGCCCTGGGAAAGGGAGGAGAGTAGGGAAGGGAGCTCTTGGTCGAGGGCTTTTCCTGGCCAAGGGCCCCCACTGAAAAGGACTTAGGCTGCTTGGATAGGAAGTTCTGGCCTTAGGTCAGGCCCAAGGGACCTTGCAAGAGAGCTATCCTACAGCAGCAGGCTGAGCCGTGGGAATCAGCCCCTTGAAGCAGGAGGAAGAATGGGGTGGGGTGAGGAGGGGTGGGGCGAGGGGAGCGCCTCCTACAGGAAGCCTCCCTGGCCTCTCATGTTATTGGGAAATCTCTCCCAGTGGCAGGCAAGCTCCCTGGGAGGCTGGTAGGTGAACCTTCAACAGGAGGAATCTAGAAAGGAACTCCCAGCACCTTCCTAGCCCTCACAGTCTAAGGGAGAGGGAGGTTCAGGAACCCAAGTGCCACAAGTAGATGTTAGATTTCTCCCTCTGAGTTAGAGCCCTCAGAAGTGAAAGACAAGAGAGCCACAGAGGAAAGGCTGTGAAATTGGCAAACAAGGAAACTGAGCCCCCAGCCACGTGCATTTTTCTGCAACTAGGCTGAGGGGGCAGGTAGAACAATGGACACGGGGATGCTGAAGGCTGGAAGGGTGGTGGGAACTCTTGCTTTTGCAGTGTCGTTTAAGGCCTGCTTTTTCCTGATGGAATCTTGAGTCTCATTTCCCATCTTGAGATGTCAGTTTTTTGTCATTCTGATTTTTTTCACAGGCCCTGTAAAGAATTGCATTCACTAGTTAAACACTTCCTCAGCACCTTGACTGTAATAAATTTGAAATCGCCAGGCAAAGGCGTTGTTCAGAGGCTTCTCTTCTCTTTTCAGGACCTGCGGTTTCCAGTGCTGCAGGTCCTTGTCGGAAGGCAGGACTCTTTAGTGGTTGGAATAGCCCTGCCCAAGGACTAGCTCTGTGCCCTGGGCTGTGGGCGCAAGTGACAGAAGGCAGGTGCAGGCAGGGTGGCTCTGGAAGATGAGCAGGCGGGGACCCTCTTCTGTTGTTTCATTTAGAGCTGAAACTAGGGGCCAGACCCTCGGTCACAATTTTCTTTTACCATTTTTGGGTCACAGGTAAGTTTTTCCTTATGGTATAGAAGCATAAAGAGCAGACAAGCTCTTACTAGTTTAAAAAATGTTAAACTAGGAGGGGCGGAAAGGAAAAGAGCAGGCCTTATTTCTGGACAGAGAGGTTTTTAACATGGAGATATTATTTTGGTGTTTCTTTCTCTCCCAGAATACACAATAGTTGTAGTTTTTGGATCCCACTGGCTTCCAGGAGAAGGGAGCTAAGGGTTCCTCAGGCTTGGTGGGGTTTCCCTGCTGGTCTTGGAAGATCAGGCAGTGGGAAGCCTCAGACACTTGAGGTGTGTTCAGGTCCCACCTGGTTGCCCGCGCTCGGCAGATGTTCAGCTAACTCACGTATTAATGATGCAGGCGCTGGCTTATCTTACTCACAGCATTGTTCTGGCCTGTCTTCCTTCCAGCGCTTGGATCATGGCCGGACATGAAGCGGGCCCGTAGCCGTGTTTGTGGCACAGGATGTGTCCCTGGCCCTTAGGCCAGGCTGAGGGCTCAGGCTGCTGTGCTAGGTCTGAAGACAGGACTGAAGCTTGTCAAGCTTTGTGAGCCAGAGTCCTGGCTTCCAATTGGAGTGAGGGGTGAGGCCTGCCGCCTCCGTTGTCACAAAGAGTTAGAGTCTCCTCTTGACTTATCTCCTAGTTTCAGCAGAATCTGGAGGCGAGCTGACAAGCATAACGCTGTCCCCTTGGTAAAAGGCTACAGTTGTAGAATTTGCTGGAGCGAGAAGCAGGGAAGGGCTGGCTCAGCTTTATGTAATAATGCCTGGCTCCTGATTAGAGCTTCCTAGCTCAGGAATCTTCCCCCTGAGCCAGAAAACTGGGAGGCTTTGCAGCTCCCAGTGGTCCTCATGTGGGGTCCCGGTGCAGATGTCTGCAAACCCAGGGCTGTCTGGGGGCAGGTGCCTCAGTGGCTTGGGCTGGGTTAGAGCTCCTGGGCCATGCCTGGAAGCCACAGCACTCCCAGAAGACAGGGTTGGTAAATGAGAACCAAGGGCTGGACTGGGGCCAGAGATCTTGAGAAGGCTGTAGGAGGGGTGAAGAATTTGCCTGTCTGCCATGTGTGCCCTCAGAAAGCTGAGCCTGGGAGGGGAGTCCACGGGGGCATGTGACTGGCCTGGATGCACTGTTGAAGGGTACCCCAGTCACCACAGGCTAGAAAGGCCAGGGAGTTCTTTAAAGTTCAAATGCTGTCGATGCCGTAGCCCTTAGGACAGGAATGTGCAGGGATTAGTCCGTACGAATGTCAGCATACTAGGTCCAGTCCTTATGGTGCCCAAAGGGAAGGGTCCCTAAGGTGGGGCCCTTGTTTCCTCTAATGTCCCAGGTCAGGCCACCTGGAACGCCTGGCAGGGGTTGGGGAGAGCCTTTGAGGAGCTGCTGACCTGGGTCTCAGCTCTGGGCGGTGACTCTGGTCACTCTGCTCTGACCTGCTGCTTCTTCCCTCCTCTGGCCCTCTTGGCTCCGGGGCCCCTGCTCCCGGCTCCCTCAGTAATCTCCTACTGATGTGCTGTTACCCAAGACTGATGAATAAGTGGGAATAAGACATTAGAGCACTAAAAGCAGTAACGCTCCCCTCCTACTGAGTTCTACCTAAGGAAGCCGGTTCCTTTATATGCTATAGTAAAAACAATGTTTGGATCCCTTCCCCTTGGAATTTGTGGTAATTGGCTGAACCAGACATTTGTAAAAGGTAAATGATGTAAATATGACTGTTTAATTCACCTAAAATACGAAGTTGCTTTCAAGCCCTACCAGACTCATTTCCTACAAATCTTGCCTAATTGCAAGTTATTTTTCATCAGTTGATTTTAACTACCTGTGTGAACTTCTGCTTCCTTCGACTGGCAAACAGAGATTGCAACCAAATTAGATTCTGGGAGCCCCTGGCCTCCTGGGGGTGCCCAGTCTGACCAAAGAGACAGACAGTGGGCAGTGCCTTGCAGTGGGGCAGCACTGGGACCGGGCTGGTGGGGGACACACAGGGAGGGGGACCCCGGGAGGCTCCGCGCCAGAAGCCGCATTGGAATGGTGCTGTTCAGCCAGCGCTCTGGGGAGCCTGTGGGCACGGATGCAGGAAGGCCTCTGGCCCCTTGGGGAGTTCCCAGACCTCAGGCAGGGCTTGCATTAGGGGATGTGTGGACAATGCTTGAGAGACAGGATGGTGTGGAAGGTAGCGGCCTGTGACTTGAGACCCAGACTAGGGAACAAGGTTCCTATGAACTTTTAAAAAATGAATGAATGAATAAAAACGTCTAGAGATGCACTCTGAGCCCCTGGTGCTGGCTTTGTGTCCACTCACAGGCTCCTGAGGCCTGCAGCTGAGTGTTGCGGAGACCTCACCTCTGTGCTGCTGCTCTTAGCAAGACAATTCCTTTTTGGTTCATCTGGTCAGAAAGGCTGGGGAGGGCCCCCCGATAGCCTCAGGCCTCCCCGACCCTGACCTCAGTACACCTGCGATGGGGCAGGGCTGAGAGCAGGAGAGAACCTGGTCTTGGCAACCGGCAGAGACCCCTTTAAAGACTGGGAAAGTAAGAATTCCCTCTGAACCGGAGCACACGTGCTGGGAGAGGAGGGAGACAGGACAGTCAAGTGAGGCATGGAGAAAAACATGAAAACTCCTATTTACATTGTGCCCTATCTCATTCTTTCAAACATTGCCAGTTAGGGAGGTGTGTTTTAGCAGTAATATATATGCACTTAATTGGTAAATAGTCATCTGTCGGGGATACGTGAACATGTTTTAGCGATAGGGACTGGTGATCAAAAAGGCAGGAGGAGGCTACTGGCCTGAAAGTGGGCAAGTCAGGAAATGTTTTCTTATGTGAAAACTGGCTTTTTTTTTTTTAACTCAAACTTTATCAATTCTACCATCCCTTCTTGAGAGAGCTGCTCCAGGGCCCAGAACTAGATCCTGGTGCCCACTGTTCTGCAGCCCCTGATTCTCTGCCTGGACACACTGGTGTGTGTGACCATCCTAGCGGTCCTTCCTAGCCTGGGCCTTAAAGAAGTCCTCCCCCTGCATCTCCTTGGCTGTAATTGCCCGTTACAGAAAGGTCAGCCAGGGATTTATCAAAAACCTTGTTTGAACCCTGCAGGGCTCTTCCGGCTGCTCTGACTTAGAAAAAACAGTGTCCTTAAGTTCACTCCCCTCCTGGTGAGCAAAGACAGCTCTTTATTTGTGTGAAGTATCTTTCTTTCAAATACTCAACTGGAGGCGGCAGGGGGCGGGCGGGGGGTGGGGTGTGATGCTCTAGAAGGCTGCCATGTGGAACCCAGCCTAGTTTTCCCTTGGGACCCCGCACAGTCTCTCCCCGCTTTTCCGGCCAGTCTGCCCAGCCTGAGCAGGCCCCCCTGAGCACACCTGCCAGGGCAGCCCCGGCTCTGACCCCAGGGACATACCTGGGGTCAGAGCATCTTCAGCCACTGGAGCTTGTTGGCCTCCTGCCTTTCTTGGGGGTTTTTGACAGAGCAGAGCCCAGCTTCTGACCAGCGCAATCTGGATTATTCCTCCTGGCACTGGTCATGGAATGGGACAGCAGGCCTCAGGTTACTGAGGAGAGTTGCGGGGGAGGCCGATGGGCTGGGCCTTGTGGCGGAGGCTCCTTCCTGCTTTGCTAACCAGCTTTAAGACTTGTCTCTGATCAGTCAGTAGCCTTAAATGCTGAAAGGGAGGAGAGCTGGTGGAAATACAGCTATTTTTACATCCTCCACCTTTCGTGGCCATCTTTTAAAAATATCTAGCCTGGATAAGGCATTTTTAGTCTTCCCCTCCTTGTCTTCCAGCCACTCCTCCGTGCTTCTGCCCTCTCCCTCCTCCGCCTGCCTGTCCTCCTGTGTCTTTCCCACTTCATGGCAGTTTCCTCTCCCCCTCCTGCTCACCTGTCCTCATCCCAGCCCTCCCCAGGGAGCAGGGCTCCCGGAGGCTGAGGGAGGTACACTGGCCTCCAGGGCTCTCACTGCTGATGAGCCACATCCATGAAACCAGGGCTTCCTGAGGCTGGGCTGGGTCCTGCCTATGGACACCTCCCTCCCTCCCTTCTGTGCCCAGTGGAGACCTTTGTTAAGGAGGTTCCTCTGGAGATTTGCCTATGAACTGAACCCTTAACTCTCCCAGGTAAAAATATCTAGACCTGTCTGAATTGAACCCAAGCTCCAACCCATCTCTTGATGTCTCTTGGATGCCCCCACGGAGATCACCAATTCGACAAAACCAGCTCAACCTTGTGATTTTGCCATTTCACCCCCCAGTCTCCACCCACCAATTGGCTTCTCTCCCCGGATCCTCCAGTTCAGTCAAAAGGACCCTGCTCCCCAGACCCCAGGCCAGAATACTCCTGCTGAGCCTTCCCTCTCTCTCAGCCCCTGGACTGTCTTTTGGGCTGTCACCTTATTCTATCTTCCTGGTAGGGTTTCCCTGCTAGCTCAGCTAGAAAAAAATCAGCCTGCAATGCAGGAGACCCTGGTTTGATTCATGGGTCAGGAAGATCTGCTGGAGAAGCGATAGGCTACCCGCTCCAGTATTCTTGGACTTCCCCGGTGGCTCAGCTGGTAAAGAATCCGCCTGCAATGTGGGAGACCTGGGTTCGATCCTTGGTTAGGAAGATCCGCTGGAGAAGGGAAAGGCTACCCACTCCAGTATTCTGGCCTGGAGAATTCCATGGACTGTATAGTTCATGGGGTCACAAAGAGTCGGACACGACTGAGCAACTTTCAGTTATTCTCTCTGTCTCCCTACCTCCACCGTCTCTTTGTCACAGAGTGGAATACTTCCTTGTTTGAAAAGCTTAAAGGCCCTGCTCTCCTGGCCCTTCCCATCTTGTCTCTGAATTCAAGTTGTTTGCTGCACGCTGTCTCCAGGAGCTGTTCTAAATGCTGAGAACAGCACTGACTTACACCCTGTCATGGAGCTACCCCAGTGACTTAGTGATAAAGAACCCACCTGCCAATGCAGGAGATACGGGTTGGATCCCTGGGTCAGAAAGAACCCCTGGAGAAGAAAATGGCAATC
Source organism: Bos taurus (assembly GCF_002263795.3). NCBI lineage: Eukaryota > Metazoa > Chordata > Mammalia > Artiodactyla > Bovidae > Bos > Bos taurus. The sequence continues at coordinate 50,569,996 of NC_037349.1, read as the reverse complement.
CACTCCAGTATTTTTGCCTGGGAAATCCAATGGACAGAGGAGCCTGGCAGGCTACAGTCCATGCAGTTGCAAGGAGTCGGACTTGACTTAGCGAGTCAACAACAGCAACACCTTGTCATGCATCTGGGTCTTTGCACGTGTTTTCCCTTCTGCCTCAGTTCCCCTTTACCTGGGAGGGGGGCGGCAGGCAGCCCATCCACGAAGACTTGGTTTAGACGCCTCCGAGTTCTCAAAGCCTTCTCAAACTCCACCCCGGACTGTGTGGACGTGTCTTGCAATTTGTTTGCACATCTGGTCTCATCTCTGGACTGGAGGCTCCCCGAAGACTGGATCCCTATCTGATCCACTTTTTAAAAAATTTATTTTAATTAAATATTGAATAGGTGTTTATACAGAATCGGAGAAGGCAATGGCACCCCACTCCAGTACTCTTGCCTGGAAAATCCCATGGATGGAGGAGCCTAGAAGGCTGCAGTCCATGGGGTCGCTGAGGGTCGGACACGACTGAGCGACTTCACTTTCACTTTTCACTTTCATGCATTGGAGAAGGAAATGGCAACCCACTCCAGTGTTCTTGCCTGGAGAATCCCAGGGACGGGTAAGCCTGATGGGCTGCCATCTATGGGGTCACACAGAGTCGGACACGACTGAAGTGACTTAGCAATTATACAGAATATAAGAATACTTATAAAATATGTATAAAATGTAAAGAATAGCAATACAATGAGCACCTGTGGACCCACCTTGCATTTGTGAGTCGCAATCCATTCATACCATCAGCACCTATCACACAGCCTGGAGCTATCATTCCAGGGGTCAGTGAATGTTTGTGAATGACTGAATGCTCGAATGAGCAAGTGACTTGAGTGTGGTTTTCTCTGTGAATCACATTGCCGTGCTTCCCACTCCTCTACAGCCTCACTGTGCTCACCCAGAGGCAACGCGGAATGTTTTAGGACAAGGACTGGTGGCCTTTTTTTTTTTTTTGACCACACTATGCGGCATGTGGTATCTTAGTTCCACAACCAGAGATCGAACCCATGCCGCTCGCAGTGGAATCACAGTCTTAACCACTGGGCTGCCAGAGAAGTCTGAACTATTGGGCTTGGTATTGGAATCACAGCACCACCACTTACAGGTCATAATGGCTTTGCAAGTTCCTTAACTTCTATGTGTGGCAGTGTTCTCATCTGTAAAATAGGCAAGTTGCATCCTACCACATGGATTTGCCGTGACAGGTACCTGGCATATGGTGGTGTTCAGGTGTGTGCAAGTGCACGGTTGGCACAAGCACTTCTGTGGTCAGTGGAGTGTTCTGTGTGGTGGAACTGGGGGTATACAGCAAGTGGCCAGAGAGGGCTCGGAGTGTTGCTCCTGCCGTTCTGCCCTGCATGAGGCCAGATCCAGGGCGGGCCAAGTGCACGCCCATCATGTGCCGTGTTTCCTCAGCTCAAACACATTTAGGGGCCACGTTTTACTGTTCTGAGTCGTGATATGAGTGCAGTCCATCCACCCAGGAGACACGTATGAGCATCCAGTGAGTGCTGAGTTCTGGGGCAACACTGTGGAGGAAGCCCAGAGGTCTTGCCAGGACCACAGAGGGTGCACGGGTGCAGCAATGATGAGTCAGGAGGTCTCAGTGCCCTGGAGCACAGAGAGGCCGGAGGGACGGAAGCTGCATTTTTTTTTTTTAGATGGACCAGTTTTAAAGTCTTTATTGAATTTGTTAGGGCCTCCCTGGTAGCTCAGCTGGTAAAGAATCTGCCTGCAATGCAGGAGACCCCAGTTCGATTTCTGGGTCGAAAAGATCCCCTGGAGAAGGGAAAGGCTACCCACTCCAGTATTCTTGGGCTTCCCTGGTGGCTCAGACGGTAAAGAATGGGCTTGAATTTGTTACAATATTGCTTCTGTTTTATATTTTGGTTTTTTGGCCTCCTTCACCAGGAATTGAACCCACACCCCCGGCACAGGAAGGTGAAGTCTTAACCCCTGGATGGCCAGGGAAATCCGGAAGCTGCGTTTTTTAATAGGTTGGTCCGCAAAAGTGTCCCCACAACAATGCCACCAGAGCCAAGACTCTCCCTGTGTCTGCTCCCCTTCTGCCGGTCCCGCTCCTGTCTCTGCGTGTTTGTATCTACATGCACTCCCTTGAGTGTGCATGCAAGTGCCAGCAGGTGCCAACATCCAGAGACAGGAGCGGGCCTGGCGGAAGGGCAGCAGACCCAGGGCGAGAGAGAGAGTAGGAGGCTGGAGGGAAAGGGCCCGAACCTCACGGGACCTCACGGGCCATTATAAAGCCTTTGGCTCTTCCTGTGGGAGGGAAAGGAGGGTTTAAGCAAACAAGGGAAGCAGTTTGACTCATGTGTATAAAGGATTATCCCAGCTGCCGCACAGAGAAGACCGTAGACGGGCAAGAGGGAGCAGCCCAGCTTGTGCAAAACTGGAGAACAGAGGGCACCGCAACTTGAACTAGGTGGAGCGAGGAGGCAGCGGGATGTCCAGACACTGAAGCCCAAGATTTACTGATGACTGATAAGGCCTGAGAGGAGAAGGAGTCAGAGTCTCCAAGGGGAAAATGGGGAGGAGCACGTATGTGGGCAGATGGGGGCCTCAGTTTGGGCATGTCACGTTCGAGGTGTCTGTAAGACATCTCGGTGAAGACATGGGGTCGGCAGGGAGAGGAGAGGGGAGTTCAGGGGAGGGGTCTGGGCCAGACACACATTTGCAGTTACCAGTGGGGAGTAGGAGATAAAGCCTTGAGCCTCAGGCAGCTGTGGGCTTGGAAAGCCTCGTGTGCACAAAGGCTGAGTCCCTGCAATGTTGGAAGTGGGATTCTGGGTTTGGGAGACGAGGAAGCACCTGCAGAAGAGCTCAGAACAGCATGACCAGGAGGGAGGAAGCCACCTGGCAGAGGGTGGTGTTCCCAGAGGAAGCTGAGAATTTCTTTCGGGAGAGAGGGAGGCCTCAGCGCTGTCGGGTCAGGGGATGATCAGGTGAGAGGAGGAACCTAGAAGCGACTTTTGGATTTGATGCCGTGGAGGTCACCAATGACTATGACCTGAGAGACTTCTGTGGAAGGATGGGCGAAGCCAGGTGGCCTGGTTGAGAGGAAGGGAGGAGTGGGGCTGGAGGCCATGAGTGGAGGCCACTCTTTCAGGGAGTTTTGCTGTAAGAGAAGCAGAGAAATGAGGCAGTAGCTGAAGGGGAAAGTGGGCCAGATTTCCTTTTTCTTTTTCAAGATGGGAGAAGCATCTTTGTATGGACATTAAAATCATCTGAGTAGAGAGGTAAGCAAGGATGATGAAGGAGAGGGGAGAATTTATGAAGGTGAGAAGTGGGCCTTGGGAGCAGGAGACTGGCAAACATAGGGACAGTCGTCAAGAGGCCTTAGTTGTACAAATTCCCCTCCAGCCGCTCCCACTTTCCCAGCAAGATTGTGGACAGTCTGTCAGTGGCAGTGAGCAGAGGGAGGTGGCTGGCGGCCTGGAGATCAAGGAGAAGGTGTGAGGAGTCGTCCAGGAGACAGGAGAGTTAAGGGTCCACGGGTGTGTGTCGCGATTGCCGGGCGTCAGTTGCAGCCACCACATGGTGTGTGGACACACATCGGGCCTGTGTGCAGGGGGCACCAGCCTCGCCACACAGGCTCTGCTGGGTGCAGAGGGCATTGCTTGTTTGTTCACTGCCACCACAGCTGAGTTGAAAGTTAACCTGAATTTGGATCCCTGATGGTCACATACAGTGTCCCCAGAAAGACTGCATTTTGACGCAACATTGAATTAAAAAGTCACTGTGTACACAAAAGACTGCGTGTCACACAGCATGCAAAACAAACACAGTAGAAATTGCTTACTTTCTCAGAAGAAACCACGGACCTTGCCCAGCCTGGAAACAGGGTTCTGGTCCCTTTGCATATTATAAAGGGCTCTCCATAGCTTCTGATGAGCTTGCAGCCCCAAGTAATTTAAGTAAGATATGAAACGATGCATTTAACCAAGTGGGGTTATTTCTTTATGACACCTAGAAATTAGTCTACTGAAAGGCCCTGGAGCCCTTTGGGCCTAGAGATGGCTGCAGCCACCACCAGCCACCACACTGCACTGGGCCTCACAGCTGGCGGCAAAGGTGACTTCCAGAGGGCTAGACTCAGGCTCTGGCCATCCGAAGTGGCCAGTCTGTGAGACTGGATGGGTGGATGTGTGCTGTGTTGGCTGACAGACAGTTAACAGTGTCCTTTTTCTTTTTCCTGGAAGAGTCTTTATTAGACCGAGGGTGTGTCTCCTCCCTGGCAGTCCCTTGGAAGGGAGGAAGGACCATAGAGTGTCTTGGAGTGGATCTCCCGGCGGGCTCTGCGGTTCCCCTCTAAAATGGCTTTACCTGAGACAGCCTACCAGTGGGCTCCTGAATCTTTTTGGCAAGCAGATGGCGTTCACATAAGGGCAGCAGACTTAGAGTCTCCTTCTGTTAGTCAGACCCTACAAGGACTGGGGGCACAGGGGCCGAAGGGGCCAGGCCAGGATGCTCCGCAGGCGGCTGTGGCCAGGCCTCCGCAGTGACTTTCAGCCAGGCTGCTCTGTTGCCTGGGTTCCAGCATCCACCCAAATGAATACACACTGAAGCAAGTATAAAATGTCATGGAAGCAGTGTGAAGCCTTGCCTTTGGCTTTTTGTACGTGGCTTTCTTCAAACTGGAAAACTGGGAGGGGGGTCAAACGAAGGAATGTGGGGCATTGAGTTTAGCCTCATGGTTTGCCTTCTACTCAGCTCTGATGCCTCTGCTGCAGCTGGGCCATGTCGGATGGAGGTGGGGGTCAGGCATATTGAACTCCCCTCAATGGTTCCTCAAGGCCTGGATCCTAGAGCTCTGGCCCTGTCCTTTCTTACAGTAGCAGAAAAGTAACAAACACATCACCCATCTTGATGGACTTGGTCTGGCATTAGACATTCTGGAAGACCACCAGAAGGAAGGCTCCATTGTCCCTGCTGGAGGTGGCATTAGCTGGGCCTTCGAGGGCCTCCCCTGCTTACCTCCAGCTGCCCAATATGGGCCTCTGAAGCAGACAAGCCAGAAAGTAACAGACCTGCCAGAGCAGTTGATCTAAACTAGCTGCATGTTGAAATCACCTAGGGAGGGAAAAAATACTAATGCCAGCGTCCTGCCCTCACAGATATTGATGTAATTTGGTGTGCAGTCTAAGAGTCAGAAATGTTAAAATCAGTCTAGGTGTTATTCATATATAGTTTAGAACCTTGGTTCTCAAAGTGTGGTCTGCAGACCATAGTAAAGGCATCACCTTAGAGATCGTAAAAATACAGACTATACCGCAGACCTACTGAATCAGACTCTGCATTTCAGGGAATGAAGGGAACATTCCTGAGCCGACCACATGGCCTGGTGCTGACGGCTCAGGTGGGGACACTTGTCAGGGCTCAGCATGGAGCACAGTTAGCACTGGGCTGGTGGAGGGCTGTGCTAATGGCACCGGCTGGCAGAGGGGGGTGGTGAGGGCACCTGGCAGCCACCTGGGTTGGTGGAGACCTCTGCAAGCAACTTCTCTAACCTTGTCATTTTCAATGTCATTTCAGCGTTCCCCGGAGACTGGACCCCAAGGAGCCCCTGGGTAGCCAGAGAGCAGCTTCCCCAACCCCGAAGCAGCCTTCTGCTACCACTCCCGGCCGTGAGAGCCCCCGGGAGACAAGGGCACAGGGCCCTGCAGGCCAAGAGGCCGACGGCCCCCGCAGGACGCTGCAGGTAGACAGCAGGACGCAGAGATCAGGGCGGTCCCCCTCTGTGTCACCAGACAGAGGCAGCACCCCCACATCACCCTACTCCGTCCCCCAGATCGCCCCCCTTCCCAGCAGCACGCTGTGTCCCATATGTAAGACCTCGGACCTCACGTCAACCCCCAGCCAGCCGAACTTCAACACCTGCACCCAGTGTCACAACAAGGTCTGCAACCAGTGTGGGTTCAACCCCAACCCTCACCTCACCCAGGTAATCACCTCTGCGCCGGCTCCCCCCACCCCACCTGCCTTCCCAGGCCTCCCCTGGTTCCCTTTCTCTTCCTGGTCATTTCCCTTGGCCGTCAGCCCCTGCGTCTTCCCTGGGCTGGGATTCTGGCTCCCAGGTGTGGAAGTAGAGAGCAAGTCCTGGTCCCAGATCTCCAGAGGAGCTGATTACTGCGCCTCCTGAAAGCTTGGGCTCAGTCCTGTGTAGAAGGTGCTTTCCTATCTGCTCCAAGTCCGACCTGGAAAAATGCCCTAGGGAGGCCAAAGAGAGCCTTACGGATAGCTTTTCCCATGGGTGCACACTTGGAGAGGGTCATGAGCAGCCTCAGGACCCAAAGAGAGGCAAATCTCCCTGACCCCTGGCCAGCCTCCCTCCAGTGGGTCCTGGAGAGGGGACCAGGGGAGGGGAGCAGGTGTTAAGGGAGGCAGGGGACTGGGCTTTGGGAAGAGCCTCCTCTGTGTCCCCTTCCGGTTAGCTGGGGCCTGAGGGGGCAGAGCAGCTCCCCTTCGCCGGTGAGGAGCCAGGATTCACATGGTGACAGTGTCCTACCCTCACTCCGAGGCCACTGGAAGGTCATTTCCATGAGATTGGCCTCCTTTCTGCCCTAGAGGACCCAGGGTCCCCAGCCCTACCCTGGCTGTGTTGGGATGCTTTGAATTGCTGTGGAGTGCTCATCCAAGCCCAGGAGCCTCTCTTAGGTGCCCTGGAGGCCAGGTGCTCCAGTTTACTAGCTGGGCTGGGGCCCGTGCCTCTGAAATGAGTGGCTCCCTCCCTCCCTGCTGCAGTAACCCCCGGAAGTCTCCGATTGTCCCCCCAGAGCTCTGCTCTTGGGCTGGTTGGAGCATGGTGACTGCGTGGCTGTGGCTGCAGCTGGGATTAGCAGCAGCAGGAGCCGTTTGGATCACGTGGGTGGGGGAGGGCTGAGTGAGAATCGTTCACAGGTCGGGGTCTATTTGTGACATGAGGTGCTGTGGGTGTGGGACGTGTGGTTTGCGAGAGGTAAGTGTGAGATTCCGAGGAAGGAGCTGCCGGTGTAGGGAGATGACTCAGTGCGTTTGGAGTCGCTCCTGGAGTGTGGGGGCTTCCTGCGGAGGCGTGCACACTCGTGATTATTACATCTGTGATTAGAAACGGCCCGTCCCTGCGCTGATCAGTTAGGTAAGTGTTGCTCCGTAGTATCTAGAGCACTGTGATGAAGGCCAGGGAAGCTCACCTGTGATCCTGCTGCCGAGAAGCCAGAAGCACCCAGCTTCGCAGGAGCAGGGGGTTTGGCAGGCAGGGATGAGAGGCCACTGCGGGAATCTCCCCACCCCACCCCCCGCCGCCTTATGCTGGCCCTGCCCCCTGGGATCCAGCCTCTGGAGAGGCTCATAGAGCAGCAGGACCTGAATGACGCTGGGTGTGGTGGGCGGAGATCAAGGGAGAGCCACACATGCAGCACCAGTCCCACGGTGGGCCTCCCAGCCTTTCCCCCACACCGAGGACCTTCGGTGAGCAGGGAGGGGAGCCAGGCGTGGGCTGCGCCTGGAAAAACAGCAGCGTGGGAGGGCCTGGCGACACTCAGTCCATCTGCCTCATTGTGCCTGGAGGAGCCGAGGCTCCGGTCCAGGAGGAAAGGGGCCCCCAACTTACTGCAGAGGAAGAGCAGGCCTCCGGGCCAGGCCCTTCACGGCACGTCCAGGCAGGAGCTCCGAGACAGGGCTGTCACTGGCCGCCTTCCCCAGACCTGCTTTCATGGCTGCGGGTATGGAACCCAGTTTGGGAAATGCTGACCATTCTCCAGGTGCTCACCTGACAGGGTCTGAATGTCTCTCGCCAGCCCCAGGAGACCCTCCCAGTGAGGACGCACTGACCAGGAGCCCAGAGGTGTTCACATTTAAGCCTATCCAGTGCCCAGTGATGGGGACAAGACAGGAAGGCTGTTCTCTCCCTGGATGTGGGTTCCTACACAAGCACCATAACCTCCCGAAGGTCGCATTTCTCTCAGGGAGAAGCAGGCTGTGGGTGCCAGCCTCGGTGGCTTTGCTGATGCCCCAAGCCTGCTCCACTCTGTTAGCCCGCCTCTCTGCTCTTCAGTGACTCTGCATTCAGGTCTGCCACCCCTTTCTCCTCCAGGACAGAGACACCTGTTCTGATAGCTGGGCGAAGCAGACAGGTGTGGCCGTGGGCCAGCAAGTAGAGGGGAACAGTGAGGTCGGGGTGGGAGCCACTCCTGGAGAGGATGAGCCGTGCCCTGTCTGTCAGCCCCATCAGGGGTCTCCTTGCCCCGCTCGGAGCTGCCCCAGCAACGCATGCTGGCTTGGAACTCCTCCAGAGGAGTCCGTCCTCACTCCAGGAACAGCAGCACGGGAATGAGTGCTGTGCGGAGGCAGGGTTGACTGCACGCCTGCGTCTCACTCCAATCAGCAGAATTCTCCTGGAGCACCACCCAAAATGAGGCTGCAGCCTGCACCCAGGGGTGCCCACCCTCTGCCCCTGTGGGTACAGCAGGGCTGCCACCTCCTCCCCGCTCTTCCAGGTCCAGGAACCCGTGTGCCTTCCACCCCCTTGCTCTAGTCAGAATCACTCACAAGCCCCTCTAAGAAAACTATGGAGACATGATCACGGTCTTTCTCCACCTGTTGCAAGGTCTAGATGTTGTTGAGACCAAGCTACTGTGCCTCACCCCACCCCCACCCCCTGGCAAACCTTGGGCTTAGGTATGTACCCAGGGAGGGTGGTGTGGAGAAGGGAGGGAGAGACGCAGTGGCCACAAGCCTCTTCCTCTCCTGACTGCATCCCACTCTTTCCGGCGGCGAGGGCCGGGCCACCAGATGGCCTGGGGGTGGTGCTGTGAGTGCAGCCTGGATCCCTCTGCCGCAGCCTCCAGCCTTGCCCCGTTCCCTCCGTTCCTTCCTGGTCACCTTGCCACCCGCCCAGGCCGTGAGGAAAGAGGAGCAGGTGTTAGAAGGACATGGATCAGCGGTGGGCTGAGGAGCGGCTAAGGTGTCTTCCTCTCTTCCTGGGCCCAGCCCTCCCTGTTCCACCTCCAAGCAGAGGGGATGTGAAAGGACCTCTAGGTGGCCTTTGTTCCTTCTGGGTGGGTTTGCTTGGCAGTAGCCACTTTGACCCAAACCATCTCTGAGTCAATAGGGAAATGCCCTGAAGCTTCAGCCAGCCCTGGGCAGCTAGCCCTACCAGCCCTGCTCCCAGGAGCTGGGCCTCTCGGTTGTCTCGCTTGGATCACTGTGAGGTGGAGGCTAGAGTCACTGGGGCAGACCGATGAGGCTGCTGTGCAGGAGAGGGGGTTTTTCACTGCTGCGGCCATCAGGCGTGGCACACCTAACTTTAGCTATGAGAGGAGGCTGTAAAATTATCTGAGAATGAATATATAGCACAGAGAAGATAGGCCTGGGAGGGAGGGGGGCCATCTGGTGTAGGACCGGGGGACTTGAGGGCTCTTGGGAGGTGGGGAAGGACCAGCAAGGTATAAACTCTCTTCCTTTCATGGAGCTTCAGGCTAGTGAGGCCTTCCAGCCCCAAGCAGCAATTGGGTTCAGCCTCCACTACCCAAATCCTGGCCTCGGATGCTAGGCAGGTTCCGAGGACCTTTCTCAGGGTCCTGACCCAATGACATTGGCACGGACCTCCCCTGTGGGCCAGGCCTGGCTGAACAGGCTCTGGGCCAACGTGCCCTGTCCTGTGGGACCCTGTGGTGCCCACCTCTAGGCCTGAGGTCAACCAGTTGACAGGGGAATCAGTTTAGTGGCAGACTTGAGACAGTCGGATGCTGGATGAGGCAGGTGACGTGTCCGATGCCGTGGGCAGTGTGAGCACACAGTCCTGCCCCCGTCCCTGGCCCACAGTGGGCTGCATGCCTCCAGTCGCGGCCTGGCCCGTGACTCACAGCCCGGAAGGGCATGGCATCATACTGGCCAGTGGGGCCCTCCCAGGAGCCTCTGGACTTGGCACCAGCAGGGAGGGCTCATTTATAACCCGCTTCTGTGATGTTTCAGCTTGTACCAAAATGGAAAAAGGCGTGAATGCAGCATCAGGTATGATGTCAGTGCAGTGATCCGACACGCAGCCTGCCTGCTCTCCCTGGGAGGGCTGGGCTCTGAGGCAAGCGGCTGCTCTCCGCAGGAAGGTGGGCCACGTGACGTGTGCCACCCTCCTTCCTCCTTGCTGGTGGCGCCGTGGAAGGGGATGCTGCAGGAGCACCCATTACTGCTGGGGGCCCAGAGCTTCCCGGCAGCCCTGGAGGTGACAGCGCCACAGGCCCCACCCTGGGCAGCCTTCTTTGGGGCCAAATAACCACATGCAAGGCTGGATTCTACCCTCTGGGGCTGAGACACAGGGCGGCAGGTGCAGTGCCACCAGTGTCCCTGTGGGAAAGATAGAGAAACCCGTCCCGAAAGGTGTCCCCACTCCCCTTCCTGCCCCGGAGCCCCATGGAGGGAGAGGCCACGCAGACGTGCGCTTCCCAGAGCCCCCAGCCTCCGGCTCCTGAAGGATGGCATCACTTCCATTGCCCTGTTGCGCACTGAACGGTGCGAGGAAGGGAGCAGCTGAGAAGGCTCTCCCGGGGAGGACCTCCCTTCAGAGCCCACGGGGCTTGCTGTGCTCACCCTCGAGCCGGCTCCTACAGCACAGGCACTGCCTCCCTGCTGGAAGCCACTTTCCTAGAGCCTCTGCTTCCCTGCCTCCGGACCAGCACACCGCCCTGAGCCTCCCCACCCCCACTGCTGCTCAGGCCCCCACTGGGCGGGGTCCAGGGGCCTCTGTGCCTCTGAGATGGCAGGATGGGCCCCTCGCTTTCAAGAAGGATCAGCCACCACCTGGCAGAGCCATCTACCTGGTAGCTGGAGCCCTGGGAGGTCCCCTTAGCTCCACCTCTGGGTCTTGGGACAGGAGGTCTGTGACTGGCACATCTCCCAGCCGAGTGCCAAGTTAGGCTTACGGAGTTATCTGATAACAAGGCTCTAAAACAGGTCCTCTGTCACACTGATGGAAGGCCTGCTCTCTGATTCTAGTGGGCAGTAGGCTAGGAGGGTGCCCAGGAGCCACAGACACGGTCCAGCCAAGGAAGACTCTCTCTGTGGTTGGTCCCGGAGTCTGGGGACCTGCCCCAGGCCTGGTCATGGATCCATAGCCTAGGTGGGCTGGTGATGCACAGCCATCTCCCTGCCCAACCAGTGGGCCACCCGCATGTCCCTAACATGGGATAAGGATCTTGGAGTAGGGAGGAAGAGGCTGAGGATGACCCCCTCCCAGCAGGCTCCCAGGGGTCCACGGGGGAGCCAGAGAGGGGAGTCTTACGGATTCAGAGATTTGCTCAGCCAGCATCCTCCCCAGGAGGCCTGTGTGCTGGTCCTCTCGGCCCAGGCCTGGGCCTGGGAGGGGCTGGGAGAGGGCACAGTGCAGGCTCCTCGCCGTCTGGAAGATGCTAGATAGAAATAGTTGCACCCATCTGGGAGATGACTCACTGAGGGGCGTTTTAGCCGTTTCTTGGCGAGGTTCTATTTTGGGTGAGACGCCTGTGACAGCCTGGGTGCCGGGGGCTGGATAAGGGGAGCTTCTTGTGGTAAGTGCAGTTTTAGCACAGGCCCTTGTTGACCCCTTGTTGATCCAGGACCCAAAACAGGGTCTCCCTGAAGTCTCAGAATCAAAGGGTCTCACCTCCCAGATTCCTCTTCTCCGGAAATCCCACCTCAGGGCATGCTTCACAGACAGAACCTTGGGTGTGAGCAGTGTACTCACCTCAGGAGCTGAGTCTGTGGCTTCCGCCCTGGGCCAGGGCCTTGGCATCCTGCTCAGGAGGGTGATCATCTCCTGGGTTTCTTTGAGGGTTAGCCCAAACAGCTCGCCTCTGCAAGCTCCTACTTTGGGCAAAAATGAACCCTGACACCCCTACCAAATATGACTTCTTTAAAGGAGTCTTGGGGCTGAGTCCCAAGGACACACATTGTCTTCTCTGTGACTTTCTCCGTCCAAAAGTATACAGAGCTGCCTTGGGTCTTCAAAGCGCTTAGATGAGTTCACAGTTCCCGGCTTGGGGCGGGGCAGTTCACACCCAGTGCTATGGCATGACTAATCTTATGGTTTCCAGAGCTGGGCTTGGTCTTTGAGTTTCTCAAGGGCAGCTTCTAGACCTCTCACTTGACTTGCATGAGGCTCAGTGGCCTGAAGAAGAGGTAGACATGTGAAAGGCACTGGGCTTCAGGCTGCAACTCAGGAGCTGGGCAGGGCTGGCAGGGCCAGTCTCTCCAGCAGCATCACTTCCTAGCCGGGTAACCGCAAGAGCCAGAGGCTAAATCATATTAGACCTTGGTTTTTCTCTACTGTGAAGACAAAATGAAAGAGTGCCTGCAAACATGCCCTGCATGATGCAGGGCGCCATGGGGTACTCACCAAAGTGCATGTTTCTCCCCTGTCTCAGATGCTACTCTTGGTTTCATGGCAAGACAGCCAAGCCCAGGCTCCCAAACTCCAAGTCAGCCACAGTGGCAGCCGTACAACCTTGTGACCTCAAGGCAGAGAGCAGGGCCAGTGGTACCTACTGAGGATGGGCAGAAGGGGCTTTCTGCCCCAGGGACCAGACTGAACTTTCCCTGGCAACTAGGCTACTGTGGTGCATTCAGACTCTAGTTGCAACCATGGATGAGCAGACTTGTCCTCTGCCTTGGCTCAGGTTGAGAAGGAGGAGCTCCTTCCACACCATGGGGTGCTGACTCTCCAGTCTCATGGCTGTAGCCTTGTAAGAGCCATGCCCCTATTGATAGGTTATCAGGCTTCATCCCCCAGCAAGACTCTGTGGCGTAAGCTCTGCTCTGTGCCCGGTACTATGCACTGTCCCTGGACCACCTCAATAAGAGCTCATGGGCAGGGCAAGGAGACACCCAGAGGAATAAAGTAGCATACGCTTTGGGAAAGAACAAGTACCATGAAGACAAACTGGGTGGTTAGCTACAGAGTACTTCGGAGGGATTTTCAATCATATGGTCAGGAAGGGCCCTGATGGGGAAGTGATCCTGGCTGAGACATGTGCAGGTAGCTGGCTCCGGGGCTGAGGAAAGGGTGAGTGAAAGGCCTGGTTATGAAGAGAGCGCAAAGGATCGATTGGTAGAAGAGGAGACCAACATGCCTGAGGTGAGAGGGCAGGAGAGAGGGACAGAGAGAGGCATAGGCTGGAGTAGATGGGGGCCCTCCTGGATCACAGAAGAGAGTTCCCATGGTAAGTGAGGGGGGAGTCCACTAGAGGGCTTTGAGCCTGTAAGTGACATGCTCTGATTTATATTTGGATTTTGAGAGGAAGATAATATTGGCTCATGTAACTGGGAATCTGAGGGTAGATTTAAGGCAGAGCTGAATCCAGAGAAATAAATGAAGCCATGGGGTCTGCTCGTTTCTCCTGTCTTGGCTCCACTTCTGACTGTCTCTTCACTTCATTCTTAGCGCCTCTCTGCACGCTGGGCAAGAAGGCTCCTGCCCACGCCACTGCTACGTCCTTCTGATGAGTGACGCTATCTCCTACTGTTCATTCACCCTGAAATATGGAAGGGCACTGATTGGCCCTGTTTGCAAGGTCATGTGCCCATCCCTGCAACCCTGGCTGAAGCCAGTGATTGGCCCAACCCATATGTGAGCCTGCTCTCCTTGGGAAGGAGCTAATGACAGAGAGAAATGACACATCCATCCTGTGAACAGCAGCACATGCCTTGTTTAGTCTGGAGGCACAAATTATCCCTAAAAAAAAAATTTGTCTTCCTTAAGAAAGCAAAAGATTTTTTCATTTGGCTTACGTCACTCACATCGTATCACTTTGCCCTCATTTATTTCGCTCTCAAGAAGTTTCATTTGTATCTTTTCTCCTCAGCAAGACTCTGAGCTCCTCAAGGACAGGGATCATGGTTTCTTTTTGTTTTCTTTTCCTCCCTCTCCCACCTACTATTCTTCACTCCTTTATTCATTCTGCAAGTTTTTATTGAGTGCCTGTTGCATACCAGGCACTTGTTCTAGGGCCATGCGGTCTGTCCTGATATATGTTTTAAAAGATCACTCTGCTGCCCTGTGGGAGTGACCTGAAGCAGGCAGCAGGGGAAAGAGAGTGAGCAGTTGGAGGCTATTCTTAGGTGGCTCTAGTGGTAAAGAATCCACCTGCCAGTGCAGGAGACACAGGAGACGTGGGTTTGATTCCTGGGTTGGAAAGATCATTTGGAGAAGGAAAGGGCAACCTACTCCAATATTCTTGCCTGGAGAATCCCATGGATAGAGGAGCTTGGCGGGCTACAGTCCATGGGGTCGCAAAGAGTCAGACATGCCTGAAGTGACTTAGCATGCACAATGAGGGGTCATCCAACCAGGAGGATGGGAGCGTGGGTTGGCGAGGTGGGATGTGGAGACGCACAATGTACCCAGGTACAGCCAGTGGGTGTGGGAAGGACTGTGGCCGGCAGTGGGTCGGCAGTTTGGGGCTGGGGGGTGTGTGAGTGCCTCTGTTCATCTCCGTGTACCTGGCAGCCCAGAAACACCTGTCCCAGGCTTGGTGCTCCTGCCTGTGCGAGGAGCTGGCCCTGGCTGCTGGGGGCTGCGAGGACCTGGGCCGTGGGTGCCCCAGTCCTTAACGTCCTGGTGACCCTGCTGCTTCCTCCTCAGGTGAAGGAGTGGCTGTGTCTGAACTGCCAGATGCAAAGGGCTCTAGGGATGGACATGACCACGGCGCCTCGCTCCAAGAGCCAGCAGCAGCTGCACTCCCCGGGCCTGTCTCCTTCCCACTCCCCAGCCAAACAGCCCCTGGGGAAGCCAGAGCAAGAGAGAGCTCGGGGCCCAGGGGGACCACAGCCTGGCCCCCGGCAGGCCGAGACAGCCAGGGCCACCTCAGTGCCGGGGCCTGCCCCAGCCGCCGCCCCTCCGGAAGTGGGGAAGGTGTCTCCCCAGCCCTCTCTCCCCATCAAGCCTTCCACAGCCGAGCCTAGGCCCCCAGCAGGAGAGGCCCCAGCCAAGAGTGCCACTGCAGCGCCCTCCGGGCCTGGTGCTGCTGAGCCAACCCAGGAGGGCCTCACTGGGAAGCTTTTTGGCCTTGGTGCGTCGCTGCTGACCCAGGCGAGCACCCTCATGTCTGCGCAGCCTGAAGCGGACTCCCAGGGCCAGCCTGCCCCGAGCAAGGGGCCGCCCAAGATTGTCTTCAGTGATGCCAGCAAGGAGGCTGGCCCAAGACCCCCAGGCTCAGGGCCTGGGCCCGGGCCCACAACTGGAGCCAAAACTGAGCCTGGTTCAGGGCCCAGAGCCCAGGCGAGAACGGGGGGAACCACCAGCCCAAAACATGGCAGAACAGAACACCAGGCAGCATCGAAGGCTGCTGCCAAGCCAAAGACCACGACGAAGGAAAGGGCCACCTGCCCACTGTGCCAAGCTGAGCTCAACGTGGGCAGCAAGGGCCCCGCCAACTATAACACCTGCACCACCTGCAAACTCCAGGTGTGCAACCTGTGTGGCTTCAACCCGACGCCCCACCTGGTGGAGGTAAGAGCTGGACCAAGCAGGTTCCTCTGGGCCTTGGTGAGGGGCTGAGCCTGGGGTGATGGAGGGCATCAGAGTCAGAAAGGGCAGCAGAAAGCTGATTCTGGAGCAGTCACGGGACTGTCCCTATCGCTGCAGCAGGGCTCCACTCCCTTATCTGGCCTTGGCCCCAGCCTCTCCTTCCACTCTGAGAGTTAAGTGGTGCAGTGAATGGAGTCCTGGTGTCCACTGTCTCTGACCAGCTGACCAGTGCCTGAGGCTGGTCCCAAAGGTAACCAGGCTTAGGAGGCCCTGTGCTGGCTTCCCCATTCCCAGCTATCATGGGCATGGCCCTGATGGAAGATTCCAGTCACCCCTGTGCATGCAAGAAGGGCCTGAGGTCCCACCTTGCCCACTGTCTGTGACCCTCACAGGGGTTGAAGGGCAGTTAGGCAGTGGGCTATGCCCCCATGCCCAGGGCCAGGCAGAAGGCTTCCTCATAGCACGACAGCCCAGCCAGGCAATGTCCTCCCTTCATTTCCTCTTCCGAGGTCATGGGTGTTAATGTTTACTTGTCAATGCCATAACCTTTGGTCCACAGATTCTCCCTGGCAGGGCCTGGCTGTCCATGGAGCTATTTGTGGAGATGCTCAGAGATGTTCTTCTTACCCAGAGGGAAGTCTGAAGAAGTACTGGGGTTGGGGCCCATCTCTCTGTAGTCCCTCTTCCACTGGAGGGCTCTGGCCCTGTGCAGAGTGGGGCGAAAGTGGGCAGGAGGCTTGGTATTCTCGTGAAGCTTGGAGCCCACCCTGGGAGGCTCCGAAGGTGCCCATGGAGCTACCCTGGCAGAGCAGGGTGAGCCTGGGCTGGGAGGCTGCTGTGGCTCCTCCCCTCACCCCACTCCGTCCCACCAGGTTCATCCATGCGAACTCCACTTTTGCTGCCTTGCACATAGCTGGGTATGTCCCCTTCCGAGAGTGCCCATGGGGTCTATGATTGGCTCATCTGGGCAGGTTGATGTGTCCCTAGCTGTGTCACATCAGGAGATGTCAAGCCCCCTTCTCCGGCACACAGCAGTTTCCTGAGTCTTGGGGCCCCTGGGCTGAGCCATGTGTAACTGATGGCGGGCAGAAGAGTGTGGTGCTATGACTGCCGGCCCAGAGACAACAGAGGAATGTGTGTGGTGGTGGAATGGGCTCTGTGGCACCTAGTTCTGACTTGTCTTGGGTCAGGCCTCCGTGGGAGCAGCTCGATAATGAGAATAACTTTGGCTGCGAGAGGCCATGTTTTCCAACATGCAGGGAGGGGTGGCTTGAGCAAAACAGATGACCTCTTCATGGATGCCTGTGTGGCCCTCCAGGCCCTCAGTGCCGCTGCCCCAAGCCCTAGGTCTGGTGGCTCACCGGAAGATGGCTGGCCTGGCGGCCCAGAGAGCTGAGGGGACACCAAGGAGCCACTGCAGAGCAGAGGCGCTCTGGTCAGAGCCAGGCACGCACACACTGCTGGGTGGGGGGACCTGAGCCAAGCCCCTCTGGCCCACTGTGCTGCCTAGCCCAGAGGACCTTGTCCCCAGGAGACCTCCTGGCCCACATTTCCTCATTAGGCAGGCTGTGCAGAGGGGAAGGCAGAACTGTCTCTGGCCAGGAGGATGAATGTTCCCGACAGTGCCTTTCAGTGGACTCCGGGCCGGGCCAGAGGAAGTGCTGATTCTGCCCAAACAGAAGAGTCTCAGTCACATGCTGACTCGGGGTGAGCGGTCTGGATTCTCAGCTCAGCCTCTCGTGAGAGGTTGGCTTGTCATCTTCCTGGACTCTGGAGCTTCTGCCCCTTGGCAGTCATGGCCTCTGCCCCCATCGTCCATGTCCCGCTGTCTCCACGTCCTGCCCCACTGCCTCCTCCTGGGCCAGGGCCACCCTTGCCTCCACAGGATCTGTGGGTTCCATGGGCTTGATGGCAAAGCTGCTGGGTGTCCTGGTCCTGTGCTCCTGACAGCAGTCCGGAGGTTGCCCAGCTTCTCTGACTCATTTCTCCTCAAGGCTCTGTTGCTTAAAGCTGCTATCCCCAGAGGGCCCGGGGCTGCTCCTGGGGAAGTGTGGATGGGCAGCCATCATGCCACTTCCCATGGTTCCTACCATTAGACCATGCCACCATTATCCATCAGAGGTGCCACCTGGCAATCTGGGACATCCTCAGCTCCCTGTCCCCCTGAACATCCTCCATGGCCCAAGCCTTGCGGCTCTGCCTTCTCACTGTCTAGACTCTGGCCTCATCTCTCCATCCCAGTAGCCACGGCCTTACTCCAAGCCTTTGTCCTCTCTCCCTGCAGACAATGATCAGAGTTTTCTCACGGCTCTGCCTCTTTGGGTCTTGCGAGGGGCTGATGGGAAGGGACTGGTGCTTGGTGTGTCCCCCTCCCCCGCCTTTCCCACCAGCACTGTTGCCTGTCCTCAGTGGGCCATCTTTGGTGTTGTCTCAGCGAATGGCCGCTTGGCTCTTGGAGCAGTTTTGTGTTTCCCTGTGTATTCTTGGTAAGAGGCTCTTGGTTTCTCAGCAGGTGGCCCAGACACATCCCTCCGTGGGAGGGAAGTGGCAGGAGAAGGTAGGGAAGAGAGCCTTCTCCAGGACCAAGGGTTAGGTCTGCCTTGGCAGTCTCTCCCCATCAAGCTGCCTCTATGCTCAACGTGGAACAGAGGGAGCCATGTCAGCATGCATGCTGGGTACCTGGCGGGGACGGACCAGCTCCCTCCAGGCCTCTTAGACCTGCTGTGGTTCCAGCCACCTGTCTGGGCTGCCAGGGTGGGGACCATCCCCAACATCTCTGAGCCGTAAAAACCTTTCCACCTTCTTTCTCCAGAGGGAGTCCAGAGCACACAATGGAGGTGGCATTGAAAAGCTAGATCTCTTTTCCCTTTGAAATTTCCTCCAAAAAATTAACCATAGTGCTACTTAGTGAGTCATTTCATAATTAAGAGTTGTTGATTCCAAATTTTTTTTACCTATTTATCTTTTTGAAGGATAATAGTACCCTCTGGCTTAATTTTTAATTGGCTTTCGGTTCAAAATAGGGTTTGTGAAGAAATTAGTGCAATCGGAATAGTTACAGTAATGCCGCCAGCTTCTTATTTTATTATAATTGCTGAAGTAGCAGCCATGGCCTTGAGAAGTCAGACCTTCCCGTGGCAGAGGGCCTGGCGCCTGTTATGTGGAAGGGGCTGGGGGAGGGGCTACCTCTGCTCTACACCTGCCTCAGTCTGCCTCTGGGAATAGATCTCAGGGAGCCTCATTTCCTCCACGCGGAATGGGAGCCATAGCGTTCTCTCTTAGGTTTCTGTGAGAACCAGTGAAATGCCATGCCTCAGACCCTTGTGCGAAGCGAGGTCCAGCACACAGGCAGCCCTTCAGCCAGGAGGTCGGAACCAGAGTGTCCGAAAAGGAAGTCTCTGCAGGGACAAGAAAGTCCCTACCAGCCCCGACTGCCTGGGTGTGAATTGAGCCTGTGGCCAGTGCAAGCCCCTTGTTTCATCAGGTTTGGCCCCAGGGAACGAACACATTTGTTGTTGCAGCGTGAGTAGAGGGCAACCCAACTGTGAAGGCACACCTTGGGGCTCTCAGCAAGGATTCCTCTTATTGGAGGCAGAGGCCACAGTCAGGAGAGGAGCAGCAGCCCAGTAATGGCCATGCCTGTGGTCCAGTGTGCCACTCTTGGGCTTTTATTTTTTTAACCTCTGGGCATCCTTGTCTCAGGAGTTCTCATTGGCTGTCCCGGGTCTTGCAGTAGGACTGGGGATACGTTGGGCTAGGCAGCCAGCCCAGTGTCACTGTAACCAGGTGGACACACCTCAGCCAGCAATACCTGCAGAGAGACTGTGTTCAGCAGGGTCATTCAGGCACAGTGTGGGGAGGAGGCGCGCTGGGCTCTCTCGGCCCACGAGGCACAGCAGCTAGTGATTCTGGAAGGTAGGAGGTCTCACATGCCTGCCGGGGGTTCCCTACCAACTCGCTGACAACTCAACGTCCCCTGCCTCGCCCTGAACCCACCTAGCTCCATCCGAAGGGTAGCGCGTGAGATGGTGATTGCCCTTAGGGGCTGCTGCCTTCCTGCCCCCGGAAAGGCACTGGACAGAGGGAGGCAAAGCTGACATGGTCATCAGAGCCTCCCATTGTCTATCCCCAGGTCCCAGATCATCCCCAGCCCACTGGCCAAAGGGGGTAGGAAAAGAGCAAGCAAGCAGCTCCTCAAAGCTGGGGCTGGGTGACGGAGAGTATGACAGAAAACACGCAAGTGAATGAGTGAATGAGGGGTAGACACTAAATGGGGAGAGGGAATGAATGAACAGGGAATGAAGGGGTGGTGGTGGAGTAGGGGCAAGTGAGGGCCAGAGATGCGAGCAGCACAAACAGAGGATTCAGGGCTGCAGTTCCAGCTTCTTCCCACCCCCAGGCACGGCCTGCCTCCCATCCCAGCCTCATCCTCCAGAAGACTTGGGCCTTGGCCAGGTCTCCCTCTGGCTCCCCTTCTAATGGTCCCAATGCCCTATACCCTTCTCCCCCCACCCCCAAGGGGCTCGGGAAGGGCCTCCAGCTACCAGGTCAGGTGTTTATTTTTAGCTCTTCCCTCACATGCCTCTGCCTCCCCCACCTCCCTCCCCCGCTGCCTGCTATAGCAGAGCCAGGAGCAAGAGGGCCAACTGGGGCACCCCTTCTGCAGCCTGGCTGCCTCTGTGAGGAGTAAGTGTGGGAAGGAACAAGGCCCCAGGGAGCCTGTGACCACAGTCGACAACACTGCTGAGGGCTGGGCCTCTGGGCTCGGGTAAGCAGGCCGCTGCAGGGGCTGTTCTGAGCTCTAGGCATGAAGTCTGTCGCCTCCATTCTGGCCACCCTTCCAAGGTGTCCTTGCTTCATTTGGACTGTTTCTTCTGGGGCTGGGTCTGCCAGCCAGAGGTGGAGGTCAGAGGTTTGCCAGATTACCAAGGTGAGCAAGGCAGATGACCAAGCTTCAAGAGGCCTAACCTGGATGGCCATCTACATGGGGCCAAGGGAGAACCAGGGCAGTGTTACCTTGGGCCAGCCCCCCTATCCAGGCCCAGATCCTCACCCCGTGATGCTGATCGTGGGGCAAGGGAAGGGACTGTTTGCTCATTTCTAGAACTTTCTCTGGGCCTATGCTGACACCCCTCTCAATCTTTTTGCCACCTCACAGCTATCTCCAACATGGAGGGATTCCCACTGTGACCCAAGGTGATGCTGGCCCAGCCCACCCAGCAGTTTCCCTAGGCACCAAGTGAGCCCATGGCCCAGCCAGGGGCAGCACCCATGACCTTGTAGGAGTTTGTACAGGGGACACACAGAGCATCAGATAAGGTCCCAGGGAGTCAGCAGTGGTGCTGGAACCAGGCCCTGCAAGGAGCAGGGTGAGGACATGTGGGACCTCTGAAGGGTTCCCCTCCATAGCAGAGCCCCTCTGCTCAGGACCTGGGTGTGGAATTCAGCCTCCAGGAGCTCCAGTCTCAGGGAAGCAGTCTCAAGGCCCGAATCCCAAGCCTGTGGAGCAGACCTATCCCTCAGTCAACACCCAGGCCCTGCCACCAGCCTGGCCTGGCCTTCCGCCCGGGGCCCAGGGCAGAACCATTGATACAGCACCCACTATGGTGGCCTGCAGGTGCCAGGCCAAGAGCAGACATCTTGGAGGTACCATACTTCCAGGGTTCTGTTGGGTGGACTCAGGGATGTCGTGGGCCCAGGGGTGGTATGTGAGCTAAGAGTGCTAAGGATTCTGGTCCTCTGGGCTGGTAAGGGCTGAGGGTGCTCTCTGGCCCTGTCCCTGGCTCTCTGACCTTGTGGTTCCATGTCCTTTGGTTCCCCTGACTCCCCATCCTGATGGTCAGGCTGCTGGCAGGATCCCAAGAGTCTGGGCACCCTCATGTGTAAGAGCAGGACAGTAGGGGTGCCAAGGCTCTGCACCCCTGGGGCGAGAATAGGCACTGGGGTGCCTGTTACTCTCATTCCCCGCCCAAGTCCCGCCAGGGAGGAGCTCTGACTCTGGAGGAGGCCCTTGGAAGACATCCCCTGCCCGCCGCTGAGCTGCTACAGAAATCACCTGCTCAGAGGTGCTCAGACCCTTCCCTGTACAGACAGTGGCACCTGGGGGGGGGGGTTCGACTTGGTTGCTGGGGTTCTGGAAACTTCACCATTGATGTCCATGTCATACTTGGAACAACCCCTTTGGGCTCTGGCTTCCAAGAAGACTGTGTACCAGCCCATGTGTCCGTCTTAGTTATGGCTGTGTCTCCAGCCCCCAGCACTGAGACTGACACAAAGAGAGTAGTCTTGAAAGTGAGGGGCTGATGGTGGAGGAGGATCCCAGCCTGGTTCTGGAGGGAGCAGGGCCCCTGGCCTCAGAGCCAGCACACAGTCCCCATCAGAACAGCCCAGAGCCTGGGGAGCAGGAGGAGGCTTTTGCATGGGGGTCTTTGCTGGTCTAAGACAAGGTGAGTTGGGTTGGAAGGTGTGAGCAAAGGGGACTGCTCGGCCCCACCCCCAACCACCAAGCAGGACTTCCCCTAGACCGCCTCCCCTGGCCCTGCAAGCCGGTCTCCTCCCAGCACAGTACTTACTTGAGAATGGAGAAGGATGGTGCCTGAGGCCTGAGAATTAGGAGGCTGGGGAGGGGCAGTGCATCTGGGAGGTGCTCTCAGCCTGATGCCCTTCCTGAAAGGGTGTGCTCACCTGGGGGACTCTGCTCCACTCCCAGGGGTGTTCACAACCTGGGGGGGGTCCCCAGCCCCCCTCTTCCCTAGACCATGTGCTGCTTTTGTAGCCTCCTCTCTCATACAGGTCCTCCTTTTCAGCCTAGTAAAAAGCTCCCTGTGGGGTAAGGAAGGGATCCTTCCTTGGGGTTTGTCTTTTTAATGCTGTACACGAGCATCTAAAGGCTGGGGCCCTCTGTCATTTGGGACCAACAGACCCATCAGTCTTTTGCTCCTCATCAGTCCTTTTGCCTGTAGTGTCATGCTTTGGGAGTCTTTCTCCTCATGTTTATAGAAATAGTCACGGAAGTCATCTTTAAGTACTTCAGTGTCTTCGTGATTTTCATCAAAACCCTCCTCTCTCGTTTCCTTACAGAAAACTGAGTGGCTCTGTCTGAACTGCCAAACTAAGCGGCTTCTCGAGGGCAGCCTGGGAGAGCCGACGCCCCTGCCGCTGCCCAGCTCACAGCAGCCCCCTGCGGGGGCCCCTCACCGTACAGCTGGAACAGCCCCTCCAAAGCAGAAAGGGCCACAGGGGCTGGGCCAGCCATCAGGCCCCCCACCTGCCAAGGCCACCCCCCTGCCCACCAAGGCCAGTCCCCTGCCCACTAAGGCCAGTCCCCTGCCCACCAAGGCCAGTCCCCAGGCCAAGCCCTCTAGGGCTTCTGAACCCAGCAGAACCCCGAGCAGTGCCCAGGAAAAGAAGATAGGAGTCCCAGCTAAAGCCGAGCCTGTGCCGAAGCCCCCTCCAGAGACCACCCTGCCCCCTGGGACTCCTAAGGCAAAAGCTGGGGTGCGGAGGACCGAACCCACCACCCCCATCACCAAGGCTGTTCCAGAAGCCCCCAAGGGTGGGGAGACAGAGGTCAGTCATCATTCCCAGGGGTCCTGGCTTTCAGGCAGGGGAGTGTGGAGAAGGGTTTAGCTCCCTGCGGGACTGGGATATAGACCTGGGACGGCCCTTTGGGCCAGAGAGGACAGCAGGGCCACCTTGCTGAGGCATGGTGGGCCTGGAGCCTGTGGGTTCTAGGCTGATCCTGTGTTTGATGCCTTTTTAGATGCTTTGTTGCATCTTTGCTACCATTAGATCTAGTAACACTTCTCTTTGAGAACCTAGGGATGCTTGTGGTTTGACATGGAACCTGTGAGTTATGCAAGCCCAGAGCAATGGAGTGGGTGGTGGGCCCTGATTCCCCCAGGAGTGGAGGCACCCCCTCCCTAGGGCTCCGGGGGTTGACAGAGAGGCTGGGGCTCCCCCAGGAGCCGTCTGCCATTGGCAGTCAGCATCTACTTCTTGCCCGCTGTAGGAGCCTGGGGGCAAGCCTTACTCTCAGGACCTGTCTCGGAGCCCACAGAGCCTCAGCGACACAGGCTATTCCTCTGACGGCATCTCCAGCTCGCAGAGCGAGATCACCGGTATTGTGCGGCAGGAGGTGGAGCAGCTGGACAGCGCCGGGGTGACGGGGCCCCGCCCACCCAGCCCCTCGGAGCTCCACAAGGTGGGGAGTAGCATGCGGCCTTCGCTGGAGGCCCAGGGCCCGGCGCCCAGTGTCGAGCGGAGCAGGCCACCGAGCGGCAGTGCCGAGGAGCAGAAGCGGCGGCCCCACTCTTTGTCCATCATGCCCGAGGCCTTCAACTCCGATGAGGAGCTGGAGGAGATCCTGGAGGAGGAAGAAGACTCCACAGAGTGGGGGCGCCGGGGGGAGCAGCAGGATGCAGCAGAGTCCTCCGACGACTTCGGGAGCCAGCTGAGGCACGACTACGTGGAGGACAGCAGTGAAGGTGGCCTGTCCCCCCTCCCGCCCCAGCCCCCGGCCCGGGCGGCAGACCTGACCGACGAGGAGTTCATGCGGCGGCAGATCCTGGAGATGAGCGCGGAGGAAGACAACCTGGAGGAGGACGAGGCCGCCCCCGCCAAACACGCCTCCCAGAAGGGTGGCCCCCGGCCCCGGCCCGAGCCCAGCCAAGAGCCGGGAGCACTGCCCAAGAGGCGCCTGCCCCACAACGCCACCACGGGCTACGAGGAACTGCTGTCCGAGGGAGGCCCTGCAGAGGACGTAGACGGCACTGCTGGGGCCCTGCAGGGTGGGCTCCGCCGCTTCAAGACCATCGAGCTCAATAGCACGGGCAGCTACGGCCATGAGCTGGACATGGGCCCAGGCCCCGACCCCAGCCTGGACCGGGAGCCAGAGTTGGAGATGGAGAGCCTGACAGGCTCGCCCGAGGACCGCTCCCGTGGGGAGCACTCATCCACGCTGCCAGCCTCCACGCCCAGCTACACGTCGGGCACCTCGCCCACTTCCCTGTCCTCGCTGGAGGAGGACAGCGACAGCAGCCCCAGCCGCCGGCAGCGGCTGGAGGAAGCCAAGCAGCAGCGCAAGGCCCGGCACCGCTCGCATGGGCCCCTGCTGCCCACCATCGAGGACTCCTCGGAGGAGGAGGAGCTGCGGGAGGAGGAGGAGCTGCTGCGGGAGCAGGAGAAGATGCGGGAGGTGGAGCAGCAGCGCATCCGCAGCACGGCCCGCAAGACCCGGCGGGACAAGGAGGAGCTGCGGGCCCAGCGGAGGCGTGAGCGCTCCAAGACCCCGCCCAGCAACCTGTCGCCCATCGAGGACGCCTCGCCCACAGAGGAGCTGAGGCAGGCGGCCGAGATGGAGGAGCTCCATCGCTCCTCCTGTTCCGAGTACTCGCCCTCACCTTCCCTGGACTCGGAGGCTGAGGCCCCGGAGGGGGGCCCCGGCCGGCTCTACAAGTCGGGCAGCGAGTACAACCTGCCCACCTTCATGTCCCTCTACTCTCCAACCGAGACCCCCTCGGGCAGCGCCACAACCCCCAGCTCCGGCCGGCCCCTCAAGAGCGCTGAGGAGGCCTATGAGGAGATGATGCGGAAGGCCGAGCTGCTTCAGCGGCAACAGGGCCAGGCGGCAGTGGGCCGCGGGCCCCACAGTGGTCCCTCTCAGCCCGTAGCTCCCCGGGCTCAGGGTTCCTTTGAATACCAGGACAGCCCAGACCGCGACTACAGCGGGGTTGCTCAGCCGGCCGCGGAGGGCACGCCAGCCGGCTTGGGAGCAGCCGTGTACCAGGAGATCCTCCAGACGTCCCAGAGCATCGCCCGAATGCACCAGGCCTCCTCGCGGGACCTGGCCTTTGCTGAGGACAAGAAGAAGGAGAAGCAGTTTCTGAACGCCGAGAGCGCGTACATGGACCCGATGAAACAGAATGGCGGCCCACTCACCCCTGGTACCAGTCCCACCCAGCTCGCTGCCCCTGTGTCTTTCGCCACCTCCACCACCTCAGACAGCAGCGGGGGCCGAGTTATCCCTGATGTCCGTGTGACTCAGCATTTTGCAAAAGAGCCTCAGGACCCCGTCAAGCTGCACAGCACTCCTGCCTCCCCCAGCTCCACCTCCAAGGAAGTAGGCATAGGCTTTGCCCAGGGCCTCGGAGCCTCGGCCTCCATGGCTGTGACCCCTAGTCCGGCTGGCCTGCCACGAGGGTACATGGCTCCGACTTCCCCAGCAGCCTCGGAGCGTAGCCTTTCACCCTCTTTCGCTGGCCATGGCTATGGACAGAGCCCGGCCACTGCAAACTATGGGTCTCAAACTGAGGAGCTACCCCAAGCCCCCCGTGGCCCAGCTGTCAGTGGGCGGGCTACCAGAGAGAAGCCCCTGGGCATGAGTGAGGGTGAGAGTGGCCCCCCACAGACCTCCGGGGGATATCCCTACTTTGCGGGCTCCAGCCCCCCTCTTTCTCCATCTTCTCCCTCAGAGAGTCCCACATTCTCCCCTGGCAAGCTGGGCCCAAGGGCCACCGCAGAGTTCTCTACACAGACGCCAAGCCTGACCCCTGCCTCGGACACACCACGGAGCCCTGGTGCCCCTGCACCGACACCCACGGTGGCTCAGGGCACACAAACGCCACATCGACCCAGCACGCCTCACCTGGTATGGCAGCAGTCCTCTCAGGATGCCCCGTTCATGGTTATCACCCTGGCATCAGATGCCTCCAGCCAGACCAAGATGGTCCATGCCAGTGCCTCCACTTCCCCAGTGTGCTCACCTGTTGACACCCAGCCCATCACCCACAGCTACAGCCAGACAACACCTCCAAGTGAGTCTCAGCCCCCTGAGCCACCTGGGCCCCCTGGCTTCCCGAGGGCACCCAGCGCTGGTGCAGATGGGCCCCTGGCAGTGTATGGCTGGGGCGCCCTGCCTGCTGAGAACATCTCCTTGTGCCGGATCTCCTCCGTCCCTGGAACGTCTAGGGTTGAGCCTGGCCCCAGAGCCCCGGGCAGTGCCGTGGTAGACCTTCGCACTGCCGTCAAGCCCACGCCCATCATCCTCACCGACCAGGGCATGGACCTGACCTCTCTGGCCGTGGAAGCGAGGAAGTACGGCCTGGCTCTGGATCCAGTCCCAGGACGCCAGTCAACTGCTGTGCAGCCTCTGGTGATCAACCTCAATGCCCAGGAGCAGACACATGCCTTCCTCAGCACCGCCACCACCGTGAGCATCACCATGGCCTCCTCTGTGCTCATGGCTCAGCAGAAGCAGCCTGTGGTCTATGGAGACCCCTTCCAGAGCCGGCTTGACTTTGGCCAGGGTGCAGGGAGCCCAGTGTGCCTGGCCCAGGTCAAGCAGGTAGAGCAGGCCGTCCAGACCGCGCCGTATCGTGGTGGGCCTCGGGGAAGACCCCGGGAGACTAAGTTTGCCAGGTATAACCTGTCCAACCAGGTAGCACCTCTGGCCAGAAGGGACGTTTTGATTACTCAGGTGGGCCCGGCCCAAAGTGTTGGCCTCAAGTCGGGCCCAGTGCCAGAGCCCGGTACTGAACCCCATCGGGCCGCCCCTACAGAGCTGCGGTCGCACGCCCTGCCAGGCGCCAGGAAGCCGCACACAGTGGTAGTGCAGGTGGGCGAAGGTGCAGCAGGCACGGTGAGCACACTGCTCCCAGAGGAGCCGGCAGGGGCCCTAGACCTCACGGGGATGAGGCCAGAGAGCCAGCTGGCATGCTGCGACATGGTCTACAAGTTCCCGTTTGGCAGCAGCTGCACGGGCAGCTTCCGCGCCACCCCAAGTGCACCTGAGAGGAGTGTGGCAGAAGTTGCCCCACCTGGCCAAAGCAGCGGCCCCTTCTACAGTCCCCGGGACCCAGAACCTCCCGAGCCCCCCACCTACCGGGCGCAGGTGATCGGGGCACCCGGCCCCCATGACGAGCAGAGGCCCTACCCACAGGGCCTCCCTGGCAGGCTGTACTCCTCTATGTCTGACACTAATCTGGCTGAGGCCGGCCTAAACTATCATGCCCACAGGTTTGGGCAGCTCTTCCAGGGCCCAGGGCGAGACTCAGCCATGGACCTCAGCTCCTTGAAGCACTCCTACAGCCTGGGCTTTGCAGATGGCCGCTACCTTGGGCAGGGCTTGCAGTACGGTTCATTCACTGACCTGCGTCACCCCACAGACCTTTTGACTCACCCGCTTCCCATGCGGCGCTACAGCTCAGTGTCAAACATCTACTCGGACCACAGGTATGGCCCACGGGGAGATGCAGCTGGCTTCCAGGAGGCCAGCCTGGCCCAGTACAGCGCCACCACAGCGCGTGAGATAAGTCGTATGTGTGCGGCCCTCAACTCCATGGACCAGTATGGAGGGAGGCACGGCAGCGGTGTTGGGGGCCCCGACCTCATGCAGTATCAGCCCCAGCCCGGGCTCAGTGCCCCACAGGGCCTGGCTCCCCTGAGACCTGGCCTCCTTGGGAACCCCACCTTCCCAGAGGGCCAGGGTAGTCCTGGAAGCCTGGCCCAGTACCGGCCTACAGCTGGCCAGGCCGCATCAGTCAGACAGCTGCTGCCATCCACAGCCACCGTGCGGGCGGCCGATGGCATGATCTACTCAACCATCAATACTCCAATTGCTGCAACACTGCCCATCACCACGCAGCCTGCCTCAGTCCTGCGACCCATGGTGCGTGGCGGCATGTACAGGCCTTACCCACCCGGTGGAGTCGCAGCCGTGCCACTTGCCAGCCTGACGCGCATGCCTGTGATTGCCCCGCGCGTACCTCTCGGGCCCACGGGGCTGTACCGATACCCTGTACCAAGTAGATTCCCCACCCCTGCCAGTGTTCCACCCACTGAGGGTCCTGTCTACCTGGGGAAGCCGGCTGCTGCCAAGGGCCCAGGGACTGGGGGGCCCCCCAGGCCAGAGCTGCCTGCCGGGGCTGCTCGGGAAGAACCCCTTTCCACAGCACCCCCTGCTGCTGCCAAGGAGACGGGAGCAGCCCCAGCCCTGGGGGCGGGCCAGAAGCCGCTGGGAGAGGCCACTCCCGGCGGTGGCGGCGGGGCCCTGGGCCGGCCGGGGCTCGAGAAGGAGGATGCCTTGCCGGAGGAGAGGCAGCGTAAGCAGCAGGAGCAGCTGCTGCAGCTGGAGCGAGAGAGGGTGGAGCTGGAAAAGCTGCGGCAGCTGCGGCTGCAGGAGGAGCTAGAGCGGGAGCGCGTGGAGTTGCAGCGGCACCGTGAGGAGGAGCAGCTGCTGGTGCAGCGGGAGCTGCAGGAGCTGCAGACCCTCAAGCATCACGTGCTGCAGCAGCAGCAGGAGGAGCGGCAGGCACAGTTCGCCCTGCAGCGGGAGCAGCTGGCCCAACAGCGCCTGCAGCTGGAGCAGATCCAGCAGCTGCAGCAGCAGCTGCAGCAGCAGCTGGAGGAACAGAAGCAGCGGCAGAAGCCACCCTTCCCCATGGCCTGTGAGGCACCTGGCAGAGGGCCACCCCCGGCTGCCCCAGAGATGGCCCAGAATGGCCAATACTGGCCACCCCTGACCCATGCAGCCTTCATCGCCGTGCCCGAGGGGTCCGGGCAGCCGCGTGAGCCCATGCCGCACCGTGGTCTCCCCAGCTCTGCCTCGGACATGTCGCTGCAGACAGAGGAGCCGTGGGAGGTGGGCCGCAGTGGTGGCCTCAAGAAGCGGCACTCCATGCCACGCCTGCGGGATGCGTGCGAGCCGGAGTCGGGGCCTGAGCCCTGCGGGGTCAGGAGGATCGCGGACAGCAGCGTGCAGACGGACGAGGAGGATGGAGAGGGCCGCTACCTTCTGACCCGACGGCGCCGGGCGCGGCGGAGCACCGACTGCAGCGTGCAGACCGACGATGAGGACAGCGCCGAGTGGGAGCAGCCCGTGCGCCGCCGTCGGTCCCGTCTCTCCCGCCACTCAGACTCTGGCTCTGACAGCAAGCACGATGCCACGGCCTCCTCCTCTGCTGCTGCCCCCACCACGAGGGCCACGAGCAGCGTGGGCATCCAGACCATCAGTGACTGCTCTGTGCAGACAGAGCCTGACCAGCTACCCCGAGTCTCTCCAGCCATTCACATCACAGCCGTCACTGACCCCAAGGTGGAGATCGTCAGGTACATATCGGCGCCTGAGAAGACTGGGCGCGGTGAGAGCCTGGCCTGCCAGACGGAGCCAGAGGGGCAAGCCCAGGGCGTGGCCGGGCCGCAGCTCATGGGGCCGACCGCCATCAGTCCCTACCTGCCTGGCATCCAGATCGTCACCCCAGGGCCCCTGGGCAGATTTGAAAAAAAGAAGCCGGATCCCCTGGAGATCGGATACCAGGCCCACCTGCCCCCGGAGTCCCTCTCTCAGCTCGTGAGCCGCCAGCCTCCCAAGTCCCCCCAGGTCCTCTACTCACCAGTCTCCCCTCTGTCCCCACACCGGCTCCTGGACACCTCCTTTGCTTCCAGTGAGAGGCTGAACAAGGCTCACGTGAGTCCCCAGAAGCACTTCACAGCTGACAGCGCTTTCCGCCAGCAGACGCTGCCGCGCCCCATGAAGACCCTGCAGCGCTCCCTGTCCGACCCTAAGCCCCTCAGCCCCACCGCCGAGGAGTCTGCCAAAGAGAGGTTCCCCCTCTACCAGCACCAGGGGGGACTGGGTAGCCAGGTATGGGCACCGGGGCTGGGCCAGGGTGGGACAGGGGTCTCGGCCTAGCCTGGGGGGCCCCACAGGGAGGGGCATCTCCTGGGGTGGGGGTGGAGTCACCTCCAGCTCCAGAGGCCCAGAGCTAGAAGTCGAGAGTCGGAGGCACATTGGGTCCATATCTGGTGGAGCCCATAGCCCAGCAAGGTGATCCTGGGCAAGACAAACTCACACTTGGGCCCCCGCGGCCATCCAGACCCTGCTGGAAACTTCAGCTCCTCCCTAGAGCTGCCTCTTCACGGCCCACAGCTGGCCTAGGCTCTGCCGCTTCCTCCTTGTGGCCTCCTCAGCTCTCCCATCTGGCCTGTGCCCCTCCTAGTGCAAACCTCTTCTCTGGATTTTTCCTGGGAAAATGAGTAACATGGACCTGGCTGGGCTGCTTCCCAGTCCCCAGCTCCAGCCTGGCTCCCCTTGCCCCACACTAAGCCCCAGCCCCCTGAACTACCCTTCAGGGCCCATCCCCGTAGGTTGCAGTGTGCACTCCACCTCATCTTGTCCCGTGGCCACATCCAACCCTCAGCGAATCTGTTCACACACCTGTCTGCTCCCCTAGATAGCAGCTCCTTGTCTGTGACTTTAGTTGCCAGTGATGTCCTGGAACTGTGAGAGAGGGCCTGGCGTGTTGGGAAGATGGGGATGGCTAGGGCCTGACACCAAGGACTTTGAATGCCAGGCCAGGAGGGGAGGGCTTTTCTCAAAGGCCCTTGAAGCTTCTGGATGTTTCAGGCAGGTGAGACAGGATGAGATGAGTATCTTAGGAAGCTTCCTGGGCAGAATGTGGGCAGGTGGACTGAAGGAAGCACCTGTACAGTGGCCCTGGGGAGAGCCTGGAGGAGCCAGAGGCATTGTGAGGTATACTTCTGGGTAGGATACAGAGAGGGGAGAGGTGAGGCCTCAATGGGTGGGGTTGTGTAGGAGAGCCCTAGGGTATGCAGCCCAGAGGGGAGGGGGTGCGATACTGAGTCAGTGCTGGCAGGGAGGGCAGGACAGAGAGGCGGGGGTCCTGCCTCCACACAAGGGTCAGCACAGAGGTTCCGTGCACTGGGCGCTCTACTGTGAGCACTCATGGTGTGTGGTCAAAATGACAAGCAATGGACAACAGCGTGAGGAATTCAAAGAGGGAAATTTGTTCCATTCCCTCAAAGGCCACCCTTCGTCCTGAGGTTTAGGGACACATTAGCATTTCCTTTAGGACACGTGTTGAAAGCAGGTTGAGAGTTGCTTGGCAAGTCCAGTGTTAGTCCCCAGTGTATTTGGGGGTTTGGGTGGGCCATAAAACCCAGAGGCCAGGGAGCTAGAGACAGTTGGAGGGCAAAGCTTCTGGCAGGGTGGACCTTGCGGCAACACAGAATGAGCAGGTGAACAGGGCCCCACGGAGCGCACATTAGGGAGCCCGGACCAGGAAACTAAGGAGCCAGAGATACGATTGCAGAGGCCCTCGAGGGATCTGGCAGCCTCAGAGTGTGGGGCCTGACGGGGATGTGGAGGAAGCTGGGGCCAGGTGGAGAGCATGGCCTGGCAGAGGGTGATATAGGGCTGCAGGGGAGGAGACTGCAAACAGACAGCTGAACTGCCTTTCACTTGAGAGAGGAGAAAGGCAGGAGGCAGAAAAGAGCCTGCAGCCCCTGACTTTGTCAGCACGCACCCCTGACCACGACCCTCTAGGGAACCCAGTGGGCCCAGGACTCTCTCCACTCCTGTCCATGGCCCTCCGCTGCCCTTGGTGCCTGCTCAGACCCACACCCAGAGCCAAATTTGTACTCTCCTGCCCTCAGTACACTCAGTGGGATGCAGAAGGTGCTAAGCCCACTGGAGATGAGCAGGGGTTCTCAGAGCTGCTGGGGGCCAGGCCAGTACTGGGTATCAGCCAGAGGGGCCTCTGCTCCTTCCTCCCCTCCCACTGCCCTGAGCTCTGGGAAGGAAAAGGCCCATAAAACAATCACAGGTCCTCCTTCCAAGGCCATTGGGTGGGCAGGGCAGGCCTCGAGGCTGCCTGGAGAACCAGG
Organism: Bos taurus; assembly: GCF_002263795.3. Taxonomy (NCBI): domain Eukaryota; kingdom Metazoa; phylum Chordata; class Mammalia; order Artiodactyla; family Bovidae; genus Bos; species Bos taurus. The sequence continues at coordinate 50,537,787 of NC_037349.1, read as the reverse complement.
GCGTTGACCCCGGCCAGGCCAGGGCTTTTCTACCCCGTGCCCCAGCAAGCCACCCACACCTTGGGTCTCAGTGCTGCCCGCCCTTCCCTCTGTCTCAGGTGTCGGCGCCGCCGCCCAACGGCCTGGTCCGCAAGGTGAAGCGGACGCTGCCCAGCCCCCCTCCAGAGGAGGCTCACCTGCCCCTGGCTGGCCAGGCTGCTCCCCCGCAGCTGTATGCAGCCAGCCTGCTGCAGCGCGGGCTGGTGGGGCCTGCCGCTGTCCCCGCCACCAAGGCCAGCCTACTCCGGGAGCTTGACCGGGACCTACGGCTGGTGGAGCATGAGTCCACCAAGCTGCGCAAGAAGCAGGCGGAGCTGGACGAGGAGGAGAAGGAGATCGACGCCAAGCTCAAGTACCTGGAGCTGGGCATCACCCAGCGCAAAGAGTCTCTGGCCAAAGACCGGGGTGGCCGGGACTACCCACCTTTGCGTGGTCTCAGCGAGCATCGCGACTACCTGTCGGACAGTGAGCTCAACCAGCTGCGGCTCCAGGGCTGTGCCACCCCGGCTGGCCAGTATGCGGAGTTCCCTGTCACTGCCGCCGCCCCTGCTACTCCCTCCGGCTCCGCCGCTTTCCAGCCGCCCCGGTTCCCACCTCCAGCGCCACTGTACCCTGCAGGCAGCGCTGGGCCAACTCAGAATGGATTCGCAGCCCACCAGGCACCCACCTACCCTGGTCCCAGCACATACCCAGCACCTGCTTTTCCTCCCGGCACCAGTTACCCTGCTGAGCCTGGCCTGCCCAGCCAGCAAGCGTTCCGTCCCCCGGGCCATTATACAGCCCAGACGCCCCTGCCAACCACACAGACCACCCTTTTCCCAGCCCCGGCTGACAGCCGTGCCCCCCACCAGAAGCCGCGCCAGACATCACTGGCCGACTTGGAGCAGAAAGTGCCCACTAACTACGAGGTGATCGCCAGCCCCGTCGTGGCCATGTCTTCAGCCCCGTCGGAAACCAGCTACAGCGGCCCTGGCCCCGCCGCCAGCAGCAGCTACGAACAGGGCAAGGCTCCCGAGCTGCCACGGGTCAGTGACCGCAGCGGTGTGAGCCTGAGCCCAGCCCCCATCTACTCCTCTGACTCACACTACACCAGCCTGGAGCAGACTGTCCCCCGGAACTACGTGATGATTGATGACATCAGCGAACTGACCAAGGACAGCACCTCCACTGCCCCCGAGAGCCAGCGCCTGGAGCCCCTGGGGCCAAGCAGCAGTGGGCGTCCAGCGAAAGAGCCAGGAGAACCAGGGGTCCTTGAGGGGTCTGCACTGCCCTGCTGCTACACCAGAGGGGAGGAAGAATCCGAGGAAGACTCTTACGAGCCCCGTGGTAAGAGTGGCCACCACCGGGGTGTGGAGAGCAATGGCCGACCAGCCAGCACGCACTATTACAGCGACAGCGACTACAGACACAGCACTCGAGCGGACAAGTATAGTCCAGGCCCTGCGGGGCCCAAGCACCCCTCTAAGAGCCTGGCCCCAGCTGCCGTCCCCTCGAAGCGCAGCAAGCACCGGAAGCAGGGAATGGAGCAAAAGATCTCCAAGTTCTCACCTATCGAAGAGGCCAAGGATGTGGAGTCAGACCTGGCTTCCTACCCCTCCTCTGCAGTCAGCAGTAGCCTGGCTTCTCGGGGAAGGAAGTTCCAGGACGAAATCACCTATGGGCTCAAGAAGAACGTGTATGAGCAGCAGCGGTATTACGGGGTGTCCAGCCGGGACCCAGCGGAGGAGGATGACCGCATGTATGGTGGGAGCAGCAGGTCCCGGGGGGCACCTGCATACAGCGGGGAGAAGCTGTCCAGCCACGACTTCGGGGGCCGGGCCAAGGGATACGAGCGGGAACGGGAGGCTGTGGAGCGACTTCAAAAAGCGGGCCCCAAGCCCTCATCTCTGAGCATGGCCCACAGCCGGACCCGGCCCCCCATGCGGAGCCAGGCCTCTGAAGAAGAGAGCCCCGTCAGCCCCTTGGGGCGGCCCCGCCCTGCTGGGGGCCCTCTTCCCCCCGGGGACACCTGCCCACCATTCTGCTCCAGCCACTCCATGCCTGACGTCCAGGAGCACGTCAAGGAGGGACCGCGGTCCCACTCATATAAGCGTGACGAGGGCTACATCCTGGATGATGCCCACTGCGTAGTTTCCGACAGCGAAGGTAATGGCAGCTGGGGGTGATGTCTGCGGATGCTCAGCACCTGGGGGGCCTTGCCTACCCGTGGGGTCCTGAGCCCTGAGGTGTCCCAGCAGGGCCGGGCCAGGTGCCTCACCTGGTGGGCCCTGGCTGCTGGCTGCCCTTCCTCCTGCTCCGCCTGTGCCCTGGCCCCAGCGGTGGGGGGGGGCTGGGGGCCTGGCATTAACGCTTGTGGCTGTGGCGCCCACTCTGTTTTCCTTGCATGGCTTCAGCTGGGCCAGCCCCCTGCGGCCAGCCCGGGGGTTGACCGTGTTCTGTTTTTGGTCTCTGAAGCGTATCACCTGGGCCAGGAGGAGACAGACTGGTTTGATAAGCCCCGGGATGCCCGCTCTGACCGGTTCAGGCACCATGGGGGCCACGCAGTCTCCTCCTCCTCCCAGAAGCGAGGCCCTGCCAGGCACGGCTACCACGACTACGATGAGCCCCCCGAGGAGGGCCTGTGGCCACACGATGAGGGTGGCCCCGGCCGCCACGCCTCAGCCAAGGAACACCGACACCACGGTGACCACGGGCGGCACTCGGGCCGCCACGCCGGCGAGGAGCCGAGCCGACGGGCTGCCAAACCACACGTTCGGGACGTGGGTCGCCATGAGGCCCGGCCTCACCCGCAGCCCAGCCCTGCCCCGGCCGTGCAGAAGAAAGGTCAGCCTGGGTACCCCAGCTCCGCCGAATACTCACAGCCATCCCGTGCCCCATCAGCATACCATCACTCTTCTGAGAGCAAGAAGAGCTCCCGACAGGCCCACCCTGGGCCCGCGGCGCTGCAGCCAAAGCTAGAATCCCAACCGCAGCCTCAAGGCCGGCAGGCAGCCCCAGGGCCACAGCCGTCCCAGCCGCCGCCATCCAGGCAGATGCCCTCGGCAACAGCGTCGCGCCAGCCGCAGACACAGCCGCAGCCACAGCAAGGTCTTGGGCTGCAGCCTCCGCAGCAGGCCCCGTCGCAGGCACGGCTGCAGCAGCAGGGCCAGCCAGCTGCCCGGGGTCCGGCCTCTGCTGCCAGCCAGTCAGCAGGGAAGCCTCAGGCAGGCCCCCCGACAGCCACAGGCCCCCAGCCGTCAGGACCAGTAAGTAGGGCTCCGGCACATGGATCCCCTGCAGGGTGGATGCTGGGACCGCAGCTTGGATGGGCCCTGGGTTCCAGGCTGGGCAGAGTGGATGGACAGTAGCTCAGCTGTGTTCTGTGTTTTGCAGCCACGGGCAGAGCAGGCGAACAGCTCTAAAGGGACAGCCAAAGCGCCCCAGCAGGGGAGGCCTCCTCAGGCCCAGCCACCACCAGGACCTGGCCCTGCAGGTGAGCCTGCCTTTGGGCACCCTTGGCTATCACCCAGAGTACCTGGGCTGCCCTCTTCCTACGCTGACTGGGACCCTGAGCTTCCCCACACTGCGTGCTGTCACTGGTTCCTGAGAAGTGCCCAGTGCAGCACTGCAGGCGTCCCCAGCAGAAACGAGCCCGGGGTTAGAATTAGCCAATGGGTCACCAGCACGGGGGACTTAGGGCCCAGGCAGCTCCGAATGGAGAGCCTGGAAGGGGCTGGTGAGCACAGTGCCACGATCTAGCTCCTTATTTTCCTTCCTCCCTCCTCCCTTTCTTTTCCTGCCTTTCCCTTCCTTGCTCCTTCTTTATCGTCCTCAACTTCTTTCTTTTTTCTGCTTCTTCACACCTCTTTTCTTCCTGTTCTTACCTTCCTCTCTTGATTTCTCTGTCATCCTCCTCACCTTTCATTGCACAGGGCACCTGTGTTGCCATTACTTGCCTGCTCAGACTCTGAAGAGCCGGTCCAGGCACGGCTCATGATGGTGGCTTCTTTCCCCCTAGGCGTGAAGGCTGGAGCCAAGCCTGGAGGGACCCCAGGGGCTCCTGCTGGCCAGCCAGGTGCCGAAGGGGAGAGCGTGCTCTCCAAGATCCTCCCCGGTGGGGCCGCGGAGCAGGCCGGCAAGCTGACGGAAGGTAAGCAGTGCCTACGGCCGGGTCCGTGGTGGGCGGTGCTCACGGGCCCTACCGTGGCAGAGTTCGGGTCTGGGGAATGGTTCCGGGCTGGGCCACCCGGGCACGGGCCAGCCCAAGGGTGCACCTGCTGCTGCCTAGTTATTCTGAAGGCAGTCCCTGCCCCTCAGGCCAAGCTTGGCTTTGCACCAAATGGCCTTGACTAGGAGGAAGCCTTGCCCACTTTCCTGACACCTCTCTCCTTTCTCCTGTGTCACAGCTGTGTCTGCTTTTGGTAAAAAATTCTCCTCCTTCTGGTGACCATGCCCTCAGGGTGAGTATGAGCCTCCTGTACCCACCTTCCCCTGGGAAAGGCCTGAGGCACTGGACTTTGGGGAGGTCTTCTGGGAGGAGCATGGTCTTCAGTGATGCGGAAGCATTCACTGAAGCATTCACTTCAGGAGCGGGTGATGTGGTCAGAGCTGCAGTGAGTGTAGGAGGAGGAAAGGGAGGAGGGGCCCTCTGCACAGAGGGCCCAACATGGGGCCTATACAGTAGAGATCCCCAGCTAAGGGAAGCCAGGGCCAGCTTCCCTTTGTCCTTTTCCAGCATCCCAGCCCCTGACAGGGTTCTGAGAGCTACGCGTTGACATTAGGTTGTAGGGGGTGCCACAGGGGTGCAGCTCGTCCCAGCCCTCCCTTGTGTATACTCCACAGGCTCTTGAAGAAATGAAGGGAGATGATATCATTGCTGTGGAAAAATCTCTGGAGCCAGAGGCCTGGGCGCAGCTCTGGACTCTGCGTATAACAGTGAGTATCAGGACCAGGCTGGGCTGTGCGGAGGAGGAGGTGAAGGGCCCAGGCCTCCGACCTAGCTTCTGCAAGTGTGAACTAGGAGGGGCCTACGGGAGCTTCCTTCAGCTGGGACAGGCCCAGCAGCTACCTGGAGGCAGAAACAACTGAGCTGGCTGAGATGACTCAGGTAGTAACCTCAGGAAAGGGCCGGGCAACCAACTGTGCCCCACAACTGGGGCTCCATACACTGGGCGCTGATTCCAGAGCCCCATCTCTGAGGCCTAGTGCTGGTCACTTTGTTCCAGATGTTCAGATGAAGCTGGAGTCCCCAAACCCTGTAGAGTTAGCAGTCCTCAGTGTGACGTCAAAATAAAATTGACCTCACAGTTGCAAGAGGGACATGAAGAATGAGCGGAGAGGTGGATGGGAAAGGGACAGAGAGTCAGGGGAGGACACCCAGACGGGAGTCTCAGCTCCAGACCAGGTCAGCCCAGGAAGAGAGCAGAAGGGCCTCAGGACGGGGGCCCTGGCTCTTGCTGGGCTGTGGTGATCAAAGCAGGATCAGAAGCCTGGACCTAGAGCCTTCTCTGGCCCTGGCCTTGCCTCTGGGCAGGCAAGAGGAAGTGGTACCTCCTGCAGGATGGTGGGTAGGGTAGGTTGGCTGTCTGCGTTGCTCTGTGCGAAACCAGGGACTACCTCCTCGAATTCCATAGCCTTAGGGTCCTCTTCCTACCCCTCCTTTGCCACTTCTGCTGCTAAGAGTACAGAGGTATGGGTGCTTCTCATGGTGGGCAGTAATGTGGGTGGCAGGGCCAGGTGCTCAACAGTCAAATCACAGGGGAGCCCTGGGACCAGCCAGGGCCTTTGCCCGGGCCTGGCCTGCTTGTAGGAAGGAGTGAGATCGAAAGGTCACCTGTCTCTGGAGGACCAGTGGGGAGACTGGAAAGGTCCAGTTCCCATCCATTTATTCATTTATTCAGTAAGTGTTTGTCAGGTACAAGTAGGTGCTGGGCCCTGTTCTGAAGAGTGCTGAGGATCCAGCAGAGAACAGGACTGGGTCCCTGCCCTCTGAAGCTGGCAGCCTGTTAAGAGGAGCAGAGAAGAAATAAGTTAAAAAAAAATGAGAAGGTAATTTCTGGGGTATCCCTGGAGGTCCAGTGGTTAAGATTCTGCACTTCCAATGCAGGGGGTGCATGTTCGATCCCTGGTCAAGGAACTAAGATCCCACATACCACAGAGCATGGCCAAAAATGTTAAATAAAATGAAATTGAGTCCTTAAGTAAAAAGAAAATATTTTTTAAAATGAGAAGCATATGAATCTATAAAAAAAGTCTTAAAAAAAAAAAAGGAATTTCTGAAGGTTTTAAGTGTTCTAAAGGCAGTTATGGCTCAGAGGGGTCTACTCTCGAGAAGGTGGTTAGTAACAGGTAAGGCTCAAGCAGGGAGAAGAGGCTGCTGTGGAATGTGCCCAGGTGAGGGAACAGCACCTGCAGAGCCTCCAATGAGACAGACAGACTTCAGGGACAGACAGAAGGCCGGTACAGTCGGAGCCATAGAGGAGGGGAGAGTGTCCAAGGGTGTAGTCGGAGGAGCCAGCTGGGCTGGGCTTTGCAGGCCAAAGTGGAGAGCCCAGAATTCGTTCCAAGGAGACTAGTCACAGCGCAGCACTCCAGTGTTCATCCCGCCTTCAGCCCTAGGGCAGCGGACTCCCTGTTGCCTTCCTGCTCCACCACATGTTTTCTCTGAGTTGCCCTGGAACAGAGGTGAAATGGCAATTTGTGTTGAAGGAAGGGGAGGTAGGGGCAGCTCGGGACCAGGCCCATGGCAGGATCTGCCTCGGGTGTAGGGCCAGGGCTGTGTCACTGGGGAGCAAAAGGAGCCACTGGCGTGGCTTCGTCCCACGTTCTGCCCCGTGACGTGCATGGGCCACTGAAGCCACTGACTGTGGACTTCAAGGAGTCTCCCTCAAGGTCTGGCATCCAGCTGATGGGGCCAAGCGGTCAGCGCTGCTGTGAGTGTCCGTCTCCTGGTGCCTTTTGTGGAGATTTCAGAAGTGGGCTGGGAGAGGCTCGTCATTTTAAACAAAACCCCATCTCCCTCATTCTTTTTTTAAAAAAATTTTTAAAAATAAGTTTATTTGTTTCAAGGTTTACAAATAACACAGGTGCACCTTGTATTTAAAATTGCCATTATAGATGAGAACATGCATACAGAGTCATTTTTGTTTGAGTAATATTTTTAATGTAATAGATTTTAAGATGTGGTGAGGGAGGAATCTGACAGAGATGAATGTGCCAAGCAAAACCACAACTGTGTATCCTTTAAAGCACATCATGGCTCTAAGTACCATGTTGTTAAGGATTCTAATGAGGTGCCATAGACTGTACATCAAATCAGTATTATTTTTCAGTATTATTGTTTTCAGAGCCACATTTTGTTGCTTACTTGCTAGTATTAATCAGTCAAAGGGCACCATTCTTTTTTTTTTTTTTTGGAAACCAAAGCTGTCTCAGAAATGGCCGATTTAACTTTATAGTAACAAAATAGCACAACACAGACTCTCTCAATACAGATAAATTCACACAGACTGGAGATTATGTATAGTAGATATATATGAAGCAACTTGTGTTAAAGAAATGTCCCTTCCTGGCCAACATGATTCTTCTTTCTTCCTGACCTTCTCTTTATGACCTCAAACCTGCCCCAGCACCCATCTCCTCCACCTCAGTGGGGCTGGGATCCCGTGGGTGTGGAGGAGCCGGGCCATCAGCCTGTGGCTGACAGCTGGAAGGAGGGCGGGCGAGAGGCAGCTGTCCACGGTGCTTGACCAAAATTTTCTCTTTCCTTTTTCCTTCTCTCCTTCCTCCTTTTCTCCTCCAAGCATCTACAATCTGACAAACCTTCGGCCCAAAGACTCACACGAGGTGGGACGTGGCTGTCGGGCCTCAGTTGAGGACAGGATGTTTTCTAACAGCAGCTGCCGGGGTGAAGCCTGTGCTGGTCACGTGGGACCACTGGACCCGGGTACCCGTGACTGTCTTCCCAGAGACCCTGCTCTCCTCCGGGCGCCACCGTCAAGGCGCAGCCATCGGTGGGAGGGAGGAACGCCCTCTGGAGACCTTGCCACACGGCAGTCTTGCTGCTCTTCCCATAGCTGCCCTCCGCGGCCCGGCCGGCCCAGCCTCCAATGCGTTATACACAGAGTTGGGGCGCACGCTGCCTGTTTTTGACGGATGCTGCCCTCCCTCTACCATGCCAGAAGTTTTTCCACAGCCTTGGAGAGGGGCTTTGACCGAGGGCTGGGGGCCCCAGGCTCCGTTTCCTTCACATTCCAGCTGGCCCAGATCCTTCCGTGGCCACAGGGCCCTGCCCCACCTCATCTTGCCCTCTGGGTGACACCGGAGCAGGTGTCCACGTGGCTAGCGTGGGATTGGGAGAACTTTACAAACGTTAGGACCTAACACTGTCTCATCGCTGAAATCAGAGGCCATAGCACCGAAAAGCAGCGTGGGCGCCGGCTGAGGCTTCTCCCAGCCTTTGGGTGGCCGCGTGCTAGCACGCCCGCCGCTATCTTCAAAGCCATTCCCCCCAATCATCATGAGCATCCCAGAGGCCCCTCCATTGTCTCGACCAGCCGGCTCCTCGTTCGTACACCTGGGGATTTCTTTTGATTTCGAGAACAGCCTTAATCATTTCAGTTTGATTTAAGTGTATACCTCATAAACATTGTTCCTTCGTTTCTCCTCCCACCCCTCCTTTCTCTCTTCCCTCTCTCGGCTCACCTCCTTGCCTCTCCCCTCCACCACCACCTTGTGACTGATGGTTTGGTTTCCTCTTTGCTCTGCCCCTGCTCAGCACAGGGAGAATGTTGACTAAGAAGCAATAGTGGGCAGCAGGCCACCAAGAGCACAAGCCCAGGGCAGGGTCTAGGGAGGCCCCTCAGCCCGCCTCTGTTTACCGTGGAACTCCAGTCCTTCTTAAGCCATCACCAGTGGACGTGCTCAAAGCAGAGGGGCCAGGGCTTCTGCCAGCCGAGCGAGGGAAGGGCCCAGAGTCCTGTGCTGGGGTGGGTGGCGCCGTCCAATCCACCCCAGTGGACTGGGCGGGGCTCCTCCCTGAGGCCCTTCCGTCTGGGGCCTCCCTTCATCTTGGGCACAGCCGCAAGTCTCATCTCTAACGTTCTATGCAATGAAATATAAACCCTCAAAGACAACTGTTAATATTTATTAAATTCCATGTTACGTATAAGGAGTTAATTGCGAAGATGCAATTGAGAAACTGGATAGATCAGCTCATATCCGACCCCTCACTCCCCTCCCCCACTCCCACCGTGTGTGTGAAGTTCTCAGTCTGTGGCATGTTCGACCTGTGGCAGGACTCGCTGCTGCCAAGCAAGTCACCGCCGGTCCCACAGCGGAGCATGCACAGCTCGCAGCCTCTTTGCACGATCTCATCCATTTTAAATGCTCGACCCTCTTGCTTGGAGTTCTTTTTGTCTCAGACCCCCTCCTTCAGGAGTGCTTCTAGCTGACTTCTGCACGAGCTAGTAAGGACAGCCGGAATTGCTGCCCAAGCATGCCAGGCCGCCGGCCCGGCAGTACAAGGCCCCACACACCCTGCGTGTTTCTCTGACCAAGACGTCTCCGGGGAGACACACGGTGGGAGCCCACACAGGATGTGTGCACGTGAACATTTGGAAGGTTGGCTGTGGGATTTCCATCTGTAAGTTGCCCCCCGCCCTTACCCTGGCCCTGAGCCAGAGACATCTGGCTGCCCCTTCCCAGTGGGGCAGTGTTTGAGGGCAGAGCTGGGCTGCCTCTGCAGCCAGAGACAGAAGCCAAGAGTGGGGCCTGCCTGTGTCCTAGGACCCCAGCTCCTGACCATGCCTGATCTGTGCCCCTCCTCTGGCTTGTAAGCTCCAAGGTCTGTGAGCCAGGAGATCTAGGCCGGGACTGGAGGCCAGAGGATGCTCAGGAAGGGCTGGACCTTTGCATTTGTGGCACGGACAGCTGACAGAGTCACTTTGCATCAGAGTGGGTGTTCCTATAGACAGTGGCTTCAAGAGGAGTTTTTTGGGAAGAATCTCAATAACAAGACTTCCAGAAGGTTCTGTGGTGACACTCTCTGCGTCTGTCCCCAGGATCTAAACACCCCACCAGCCCCCATCTCTGGAGCCTCAGCGTCCCACTGCTCATGACTGAGCCAAGCGTGCAGCAGGCACCTGACCCCTCCAGGCCTGGCCTTCCTCCAGAGTTTGCTCCATGCATTTCTCAGGGGTCCGCATTTCTCCTTTCCAAAAAGGTCTACAAGCCCTTTCAGAGAGGGATCCTGGCCCACCTCTGGCAGCTGTGGATGAGATAGGAGGCTATTACCCGCTTTGTTGGGCCTAGGCCCTGCCCTTCTGGATTTGGGCTTCACCCATCCAACGGGACACCTGCCTCATTGCAGAGAGCAGGCCTGGGCTATGTGAGCCCATCTGTGCAAGGGCTGAGGGAGGCCATCATCTGGCCCCTCTGATCACCCAGGGCCAGGTTTTTGTGAGCTGTGCCTAGTGGCTGGATACGTATGTGAGGGACTAATGCAGTGAGCCTCCCCGAAGAAGGCCAAGGGACGGGTCCAGAAGCGGGGAACAGGCAAGGAGATGACAGCAGGCCAGCCCCCATCAAGGCTAGTTTCAGGCTCTCACACATTGACTTTTCAGCAAATCTTTCTGGTCAAGCTCTCTGAGTTGGACATTTCTGACATCTGCCACTCCCTACCCCCCCAACATATCCACAGGACACCTCTGTACCATCACCCCCTTGTGAAGGTGGCTGGAGCAGGCCTCTGGGCCACAGGTGTGCTGGCCCTCATGTAGATACAGCTGTGACTCCAGGGACCAGAGGCTGAGGGACGAGTGTTCGATGCCTTGGGTGCTGGGGAGCACCAAGCACATCTCCACACAGGCAAGGGGATGTCTCTGGGAAGCAGTCCAGGCCTTCTCTATACCCTCCCCTGCCCCAGTGTCATGAGTAAGGGCACTGCCTCCTCTGTCTACTTCAGGGCCCAATGCATTCACAGCGACAACCCCTGCCCCACCATCGCTTAGTCCTTGGGAAGAGACTGTGGTCTCAGGGCCCATGGTGAGAGGCAGCAGTGGCAGCAACTATGTCCTGTCTTCTGGAGCCTGTGGGGAGTTTTCCAGGCCGATCCTTTGCCATGGCAACAAGGCCCTGGCCTGTTGGCCCCTCCCTTGCCCTCGTGCCCCCTCCCCGCACTCTGTAAATACTTGTCATGGACTCCGACAGCGTCAAAGGGACAGGCCTGACCAACTGAAGCGCCTCAGAGACATCACCTCTGTCTCCCTGGGTACCAGCAGCCCTGGTGCCATGTGCACTGGGGGGCGCGGGAGAGCCATGGGAGTCGTGAGGTTATTGTGTGTGTGTGCATGTGAACAAGCGTGTGAGCGTATGTGTGTGTGTGTGTCTGCCTCACTCGGCCTCTGGGACCCAATAAGCCCGTCCTCTCTCAGAGCAGCGCCCTGGAGAGTGGTGGCCGCCCCACGCCTTTCCTCTGCTAGCTTCTATGTCTTGTTTTGGGTCCCCCCACACACTCCTTCCCTGCCTCCCTTCTTTCCTCTCTTCCCTTCTTTCCTTCTCTCCTTCTTTCTTTGAGGGGGGAAGAGTGCTGTACAAAGTCAAACAAACAAGTTTACAGTTGTAAGTGCAATGACCCGAGTCCTTCACGTGACCTTGTGAACCGTGTGCCGTCCTCCGTGCTCTGTGAGAACTCGTGGTACTTCAGTGTCCCTCCCCCTGTATTGTGACAAGGTAATTCTGTGGTATCAGAATAAAAGGACTTGATATAAACAACCTACAGACTGTCTCTGGGATGGTTTCTGAAATGGGCAGGCGCAGGCAGAGGAACAAATCCCCCAACTGTGACAGCCCCGTGTTTTCACGGTTAAAGGGAAAGAATGAGAAGGCAAAGTTGCGCAAGTACCGGCAAGGCCAGGGCAGAGCTCACAGCAATCTGGCCAAAGACAGTGGGTCCCTCCACAAAGGCAAAGTTTAATGCTTGAACCTGGAGAGAGCAGTTAGTTCACTGGGCAGACTTGTTAATTTTTTTAAGTTTTTTAAATTGGGGTTTAATTACTTTATAGTGTTGTGTTAGTTTCTGCTATACAACAAGGTGAATCAGCTATAAGTATACATATATCCCCTCCCTCCCACCTACCCCCCCTCAAGGGCAGACTGTTGAGGGTACCTCCACAGTCTGCGAGTGTCTGGGGTGCACACTTTTCTGGGGCCTGATTCCTGGGGACGCAAGTGAGCAGGTGCTGCCCCCTGGTGCCACCAACAAGCCCTACACCTGTCTGCCTTGGCTGTGTCCACTCCAACACCCAAACTCTTGGGGGTTACTAGATCTTAGTCCTTCCCCAGACTAGGAAAGCCTTCTTATCAAAGTAACCCTGAGTTTCTAGAAATGTTTAAAAACACAGATACGTAAAAAATAAAAAATAAAAAATAATAAAAACACAGATACGTGAAAAGAGTGTCAGCCTCACCTCTGGCCTTCCTCAAAGTTAGTATCTTGATGCATGTCTTTCCTTGATGCATGTTTTTCCTTCCTGTGCTTTTCATTTTAAACAGAGCCAGAAGATACAGAAGTTCCTGTTTTCTAGCCTTCTGTTTATTTCTACACGTTCATTCCAGATACCTAGATGTTCATCCTCCAGTGCCCAGCCTCCAGAGAGCTGCACCATGAGTTTACAGCCAGGCTGCTGAAAGTGCCCTCAAAGACAGGTGCTATGTTCCCAGTTTTCCTGTTGTAAACAATGCCATAGCGAACATCCTCATTTCCAACTTTCCACTCAGATGGGTGGCTGGGGCCACTCTTTCTGCTCCCAGTTCTGGCCTTAACAGGCCTGCACGTACGGATGCATGGGGTCACGCAGAGTCAGACACAACTGAAGCGACTCAGCAGCAGCAGCAGCAGCAGAAAATGGAAACTGTTTTTACCCGACTAGTCTGATGCGGAAGGGGAAGCTGCAGGCCAGTCAAGTGGGATGTGAGTCACAGGCAAGGCAGGGCACAGGGACCCAGGGTCTTGAGGGAGCCAGGGTCCTTGGCTCCAGCCAAGCTCAGGAGACATCCATTGCTTCTGGCTTGACAACTGGCCAGCCTCTCCTGCCATGGTAACCTGCCCTGTCCAGTGCCAGTGTCCTGAGGGAGCCTTTCTGCCCAGGTTTCTCATTCCACAGGAAGGACTCTGTTTCTGGGTGGAGCCTGTACCCACCAGGCCCTCTGCACCCAAGAACTTGGGCTGAGGCCTGGGAAGGCAGACAGAGGCTCATGCGCTCATCCACATGCCATGGAGCAGGGTGGGGGAGGGCTGGAGGGGCAGATAGCTTCTGGGGCAGGCTTGGTGTCCGATAAGACCTGGCAACACCCTGTGTGAACTTTGTACCCGCCCTTCTTTGCCATAAGGCCAGAGCTCTGCATTCTACCAGGAGCACACCTCCGCCCTTCTCTTCGGCCAGAGAACCCCCTGCAGAGCAGCGTCTGGTGAATGCAAGCCTAGCAATAGACCAGGAGGACCCGACAGCCAGCCTCCGGGCTGCGGGAGACCCCAGCTGGGGCTGACTTTGGCTTGCATCCTGCCTCTTATGCTCTGCCCCTCACCTCTCGGGGGACTCGACTTTACCCTCGCTGGGCTCAGAACCTCCCACTCCGCCCCCGACTCCCGCGTCTTCGAAGAGTCCTCAGTCTATGGTGTGGCCTCAACCCCTCTTCTCGTGGGCCCTGTAGTTACTCGCACACTTCGCCCCTCCCTAAACACCAGCGCCTTTATTCCGTCCCTTCCCAGTAATAGGCGAGGACTTGGCCCACAGAGCTCGCCTCTCATCAGCCTAACCCGCCCCGAGAAGCTGCCTTTTTTCCGGGAGATCCCTGCTCTTCCCCTGCAGGACTCCAGCGACCGCAGCCCCTACTTGTTCCTTACAGGCCCCGCCTCTTTACCATCGAGGTCCCGCCCCCACTGGCTAACCGTCCTCGCCCATTCGTCGAAAATCCCGCCCCTCTCACTTCACTGCAAGCCCGTGGCGAAGGCGGGCTGGGCCTCTCCGGGCTCCGCCCCCGGAGCCTCACTTCCGGGCGCCAGCAGGCCCCGCCTCGCCCTGGCGGCCCAGAGCCACCATGGAGCGGCAGGTGAGGGATCGGCCCGCGGTTCCCGTGGTCTTTGAAGCCCGGGCCGGGCCTGACCCTGCTGTGTCCCCTGCGCAGGTGCTGCTGAGCGAGCCCGAAGAGGCGGCGGCGCTGTACCGGGGCCTTAGCCGCCAGCCCGCGCTGAGCGCCGCCTGCCTGGGCCCGGAGGTCACCACGCAGTACGGGGGTCGCTACAGGACGGTGCACACTGGTGTGTGTTTGGAGGGGATTCGGGGAGAGGAGGGGGACGTGGAGGGCTCGCTGCCTGACGGTGCACACGGGTGTGTGGAAGAAGGCCGTTCTTGAAAAGTGGGTGTGAAAGGGTGCCTCCCCAAGAGGCCCGTGCACACAGGTGTATGGGGTGGGGGTGGGGCTACCTGGAGTATTATGAGCTGGTGCCCATGAGTGCAGAGCGTGGGCCTTGTAAGGGTTGCCCCCATCGTCCTATCCCACACCCACCCTCAAGGTTCCAGGGTGGATGCTAGGAGCAGTAATGGTTTCTCTCCTGAGATGTTGTCAGCTTAGGCTCTGGAGCCCTAGACTTGAGCTGGGTTTGGGTGTTACCCATCCTGCCCCCAGAATATCTGGAGACAGATTGAGGGAGGTGGGGGCTGGGGAGGGGAGCCCGTGCCAGGACTGGTCAAGTTGAGCAGTCTCATGCCTCTCCTCGCAGAATGGACCCAGAGGGACTTGGAACGCATGGAGAACATCCGATTCTGCCGCCAGTACCTGGTGTTCCATGATGGGGACTCAGTGGTGTTTGCAGGGCCTGCGGGCAACAGTGTGGAGACCCGGGGGGAGTAAGTTTGAGGGAGGAAGCTCGTGCGCAAGGCCCCAGCCATCTGCAGGCCTTTTCTGAATGCCTACCATGGGCCATGGTGTGGGTATGACCCAGAAGGGAAGCCTGGAGTCAGGTTCCTGCTCCTTGGGAGCTCAGACAGCCTCTAGTGACATGGTCATAAGCGCTGGAGGCCTGCTCCAAACTTGGGATGGGACTAGAGGCCCTGCCCCAGGAAGTGGAGGCAGGCAGCTGCTTAGAAAGGACTAGAGGGCTGCAAGGGTGGGTGTGGGCTGGAGCCTGAAGAATCTTGTGTAAGAGGTTGACCAGTAAGGGGACCAGATGGGCTGTCACTGGGTGGGAGGTCGTCCTGACCCGCTATCCTGTGTCGTCCTCAGGCTGCTAAGCAGAGAATCTCCTTCAGGCACCATGAAAGCCGTGCTGCGCAAGGCTGGAAGCACTGGGGAGGAGAAGCAGTTTTTGGAGGTGAGTCTGCACAGGACCAGGTGGTGGGCAGCTGGGGGCTCTGTCCCACCCATGAGACTCTGTTTGAGGACAGGCAGCCTGACTACCAGATGTCCTCAGGTCTGGGAGAAGAACCGGAAGCTCAAGAGCTTCAACCTGTCAGCGCTGGAGAAACATGGGCCGGTTTATGAGGATGGTGAGGCAGCCGGCTGGTGAGCAGGCAGGGCGGCCAGGAGGGGCAGCTGTAGCCCCGGGCTCCCCCTGATCGGCCTTCCTTACACCCAGACTGCTTTGGCTGCCTGTCCTGGTCACACTCGGAGACACACTTACTATACGTGGCAGAGAAGAAGCGCCCCAAGGCTGAGTCCTTCTTTCAGACCAAAGCCTTGGACATCAGTGGCAGCGATGATGAGATGGCCAGGCCGAAGAAGCCAGACCAGGCCATTAAGGTGCTCATGACCATGGCCAGTTGGTGAAGGCTCCCCCGGGCAGCCCTCGAGCTTAGTACGCTGTCTGCCCACACTGTGCCTACCAGAACTGGGGAGGCACTGGCTTCCAGGTGGCAGGGCAGGCTCCCACAAGACAGGCTGGGCATTGAGTGTCTTGTGTTCTCAGGGGGACCAGTTTTTGTTTTACGAAGACTGGGGAGAAAACATGGTTTCCAAAGGCAGTCCTGTACTCTGTGTGCTGGATATCGAGAGTGGCAACATCTCTGTGCTTGAGGGGGTCCCTGAGAGTGTGTCCCCTGGCCAGGTTAGTGCTGACTTGGCCTGCATCACTCCTGGAGTCTGGGGGCCCTGCCTGAGTGACTGCCCCTTGTTCACACCTGCCCCGTGGTCTTGTTTACAGGCCTTCTGGGCCCCTGGAGACACAGGTGTGGTGTTTGCAGGCTGGTGGCATGAGCCCTTCCGGTTGGGCATCCGCTTCTGCACCAATCGGAGGTGAGGACAGTCGAAGGGATGGGGCAGGGCGCCTTGCAGCTCAGACTGGCCTTGAAGCTGAGTGTCTCTCTGGTGGTTCCAGGTCAGCCCTGTACTACGTGGACCTCACTGGGGGGAACTGCGGTACGTGCTAGCACCTGCCCGTGCTTTACTGACACACACTGGGCCTGGGCAGCCTGCATGATGCTCACATTTCTGTCTGGTCCAGAGCTCCTCTCGGATGACTCTCTGGCTGTCACTTCTCCCCGGCTGAGCCCAGACCAGTGTCGCATCGTCTACCTGCAGTTCCCATCTCTGGTCCCCCATCAGCAGTGTGGCCAGTTGTGCCTGGTGAGCTGGGGGGAGGCGGGTGGGGGGAGGTCAACAGGAGGAGGGGATGGTGGATAAGAGCTGAAGAGTCAGTTTCGACTCCCCACGAGCCCCTCAGTGGACCTCGTGTCCTGGGTGCAGTGATGGTGTGAGCTCCACCCGGCCTTCTCTCCAGGCAGGGCCTAGAGGCTGAGAGTGCTATCCTCGGAGGCTCTGTACAGTCAAGACTCACCACTTGGAGAGCATTCTCTGTCTACAGGAATGCTTCTCATCTGCACGCGGCTGGGCTCTGCAAGGGGCTGGGAGATAGTGGGCTCTGGGCCCCTCGTGAAAGTCAGAGGCCTCTCCAGACTTCTGGTCCAGGTCACCAGAAAGGAGATACATTGGGCTCCTCTCAGGTCCTCCCCTTCCTGCCCTTAGGGCGCTGCCAGTCCCCTGGTGGGCCTAACCACCCTGTTGTCTTGCAGTATGACTGGTATACCAGGGTCACGGTGGTGGTGGTGGATGTCGTGCCTCGGCAACTGGGAGGTAAGGGGTGTATGGCGGGGCGGCTGCTCGGAGCCTGCAGCTCTGTTCTCTAGCCATCTGTTCCCCTTGCTCAGGGCCAGCCCCCTCAGCTCTTCTGTCCTGAGTTCCTTCTGAAGTCTTCCCTTCTGCCAGACCACCCCAGGTTCAGCTGCCGCAGCAGGTGGGGCCATCACCATCAGGCATGGTTCTGACAGAAGGAAGTTACTTGGACCAGAGCTGAGACGGTTTCATTCAGGCTGCAGCCCAAAGGACTACCTTTCTTGTCCTTCCAGTGGCTGATTGAAGCCCCTGCTCCTTCATGGGCTCTCGGAAAGTACACTAGGTTGGCAGGTCCTACCCCCAAGGGTGAACCCCCACCCCAGCGTTTGTCCAGTCCAAGCCCTCTGGGAGGGTGGCTCTTGGCTGATAAGCTCCAGTCACAGTCTCAGGTGCTCACAGCTCTGCTTGGGATCCCAGGCTATCCCAAGGATGTGAGGGGTGAGTCTCCTGCCTTCCTGGGCCACCTGGTCCGTTCCAGGACACAGGGACAAGGGATGCTCTCCTTTTCCTCTCTTTGGGCTAGAGGGATGCAGCTGGTATGAATTCTGGCCCTGCCCCGTATTAGCTGGGTGTTACTGGGCAGTATCCTGACCCCCTGAGCTTCCATTCCTTTATGTGAAGGGGAAGTGGTTGTCCCTGCTCTTTGTGAGACTGTAGTGAGGGTTAAATGAGTGATGATACTAGAGGGTAGGATTTATTTAGGCTCCTGGGCCAGGCAGTCAGCTAAGTATGGTAACGGACAGACAGGTGTTACCTTGGTTACAGCATCTGCTCCTACGAGGGGCCCAATAAGAGCAGCTCACAGGAATGCCAGTGCCTACTGTTTCTCTCAGGAGCTCTTAATCTCCCCCTCTCCTGGGCCCTCAGAGGCCTCTGCCCTTCAGCCCACACTTCAGGCAGCTCCTCATCACCTCGGGTACCCATGTGTGGGGCCCCAGGTGAATTCCCCAGCAACCCAGCCTTCCTTATAGTCTTGCTGCTCCCCACCCCCAACCCCCTCCACTCTTGGACATGGCCCCCAGCTCTTTGCTTTTGCAGAGAACTTCTCTGGGATCTACTGCAGCCTGCTCCCTCTGGGATGCTGGTCGGCTGACAGCCAGAGAGTGGTTTTTGACACAGCTCAGCGCAGCCGGCAGGTAAGGGGCTGTATTGAGAGGCAGCCCTTGACCAATCCCCAGGAGCTGCGGGCCTGGGACATCTAGGGGACATAGGGGTGCCATGGGAGTGGACCCCTGAACACCACCATATGGGGAGTTGATGGAGGTGGGACAGTGGTTTCTCCTCAGGGTTGAGCAGGGACACCACAGTATGCCAGCCTCCTTTGGGGTGTGATATCATTGGGTCCTCAGGGTAGCTAGAAGGAGCTCAGAGGCATTCCCTCTCCTGCCCAGGGTCACTCAGCACGTTGTGATGGAACTGGGATTTGAACCCAGGTCCCCAGGCCACACCTACTGTTCGGAGTAGCTGTCGCCATAGTCACTCACGGATCTGGCCTGGCCCCAGGGTTCCCAGGAAGGTAGAGAGGAGGTGGGGGCAAGACCCGAAGGGCCCTTGGATGTGGTGCCACACATGGCCTCCCCTCTGCTTTAGGACCTGTTTGCTGTGGACACCCAGATGGGCACTGTGACCCCTCTGACGGCTGGTGAGCAGGGCCAGGGAGGGGCCAGCCAGGCCAGGGGAGGGACCGGAGCTCAAGCACACAGGGCTGCAGCAGCGCTCGCGTCCACTCTGCACCACTGACTGTCCCGCAGCCTCAACTGACAGCTTTGAAGACCCTACCTCTGCAGGACCCTCCGCCAGCCAACAGACTGCCTCCCCGCCTCTGCCTGCTCCCCCCGCCCCGTGTCCCGGCACTGCTCAGCACAGCCCCCACATGGCTCCTCAAACCCACACAAGTCTCTCTGGCCAGGATCGGCCAGAATCACCCTCCCCACTCTTCAAACCTCAGGCAGAGGCACCTCTGCTTCTCTAGGGCTCAGGAGAAGACCTGTTGGCTCCTTCATCTTTTACCCAGGCCTGATGATCCTGCCCCTAAAATGTTTTTTGAGTCCTCCACCTGCCCAGGCTGTACTCACCCCTCCACAAAGCTACCAAAGCGTTATTCCCAAACTGCGTTTCATCGTACAGTCCCCGGCTTAGGAATCTTACTCTCCTTGGACCCCACTGCCTAGAATCAGCACCGCACCCCCGGCCCCAGCCTCCTGGGCCCAGCTGCCACCCTGCAGAGTGCATTCGTCAAGGGGTGGGTGGATGTACCATGGGGTCTGGTGTGTCTCCATATCTGGCAGTACCAGGGCACAGCCACTGGATGGGTGGGCTGAGAAGGAGGCTCTCCCGGAGCTGTGTGCAGTTGGCTGTCATTGGCTGTGACATCTCTCTGTGGGCATCCCTTTGCTGTTCAGGGAGGAAGGGGCAACTGGCTTTAAAGCTGCCACTCTGGGGGTTCTGGCTCTGCAGTTGTGGGGCGGGGGGTATGGAAGTAGTGGTGGCCTCTGCCTTCTCCAGGGGGGTCAGGTGGAAGCTGGAAGCTGCTCACAATTGACCGGGACCTCATGGTGGCCCAGTTCTCCACGCCCAACCTTCCTCCGTGCCTGGTGAGTGTTGGTGGGCCACAGACCAGGAGGCAGGGATTCTGTGCAGGTGGAGTTCCCAGGTCAAGGAACTGACCCAAGTCTTGACTGGCTGGTCAGTTCATGAGTAGCCAGGATGCAGACTCAGCTCAGGATAGTCCACGAGATCTGGCACCATGGGGAGGAATGGCTGAGCTGAAGTTTGCTCCGTACAGAACAGGGTGCCTGGGAAAGTGCTCAGTCCTCTGGCGTAAAATAGCCTAGAGGCTGAGGAGGGAGGGGTACCTCTGTGTGGTTGGGTGAGTGCCCGTGTATATAACAGCTTACGACAGGAGTCCACGCCGTGCCCTCTGGAGGTGGGCAGACAGCCTAGTAGAGCGAGGGCTGTCCATGCTCACAGTGGTAGGAAGGCTGGGAGGCAGCCAGGCCACCTGTGACCCACTCTTTTCCCTTGGCAGAAAGTCGGGTTCCTGCCTCCTGCGGGGATGGAGCAAGAGGTGGTTTGGGTGTCCCTAGAGGAGGCCGAGCCCATTCCTGACATCTCCTGGAGCATCCGGGTACTACAGCCACCCCCAGAGCAAGAGCATGCGCAGTATGGTGAGCTGGGCAGGGGCAGAGGGACACCTTCCCCAGGTTCCCCAAGCACACAGCATCGGTGGTCACCTTTCCCGTTTTCCTGTCTCACATTTTGGAGGGGAGGGTTTTGAGATTGTCTCTTAAGAGCTGTTCTGCTCCTCTTGTGGATGATCATGGGGAGTAGTGTCCAGGCATCTAAGCACCTGCTCTGGGCATCATCGGGCCGTGTCATCTGTGGTGGGATAGTGGAGCCCAAAGAAACCAGGCGTACACGAGGCCTCTGTGACCATACCTCCTCCAGAATGCTGTCCCTGCAGAGAACGGGACTCCCCAACCAGGGTAGAAGGAGCATGAATGAGCCCCCTGGGGTCCATGCATCACAGTGTGGGCTACCTTGGCCCAGCCTCCTGTGTCAGAGGTCAGCCCCAGACCTGCAGCTACAGCAGAGGCTTTAGCTGGCAGAGCCCTAGGCCGTAGCCCTGGGTCTGCTGACTACTGCTTCTCCCCTGCAGTTGGTCTTGACTTTGAAGCGATCCTTATCCAGCCCAGCAACCCTCCAGATAAGACCCAGGTGCCCATGGTGGTCATGCCCCACGGTAGGCAACTAACCTAACAGCCCCTGCCCTTCCTCTCCACCCCTCCTTAGCTGGCTATTTCACCCTCTGTCTGTTCCCTATCTGCAGGGGGACCCCATTCATCCTTTGTCACTTCCTGGATGCTACTCCCAGCCATGCTTTGCAAGATGGGCTTTGCAGCTCTACTAGGTGAGGGGGCAGGGCCCTGCAGCTCTGGTAGGGCCGTGGGGTGGTCATGGGGTGGGCCTGGTTGGTGCAAGTGTTGTGGGTACTGCCCTCATCTCCAGGCCTCTCTGCAGCCCTGAACTGGTAATCACTATCAGAAACTGCCCTGACCCAGCCTCAGGCACCATGGACTAACTTGGAACTCCCATGAAAGGGCATGTGGCCACTGGGCCATCTCCAACCTCTTGGCCCCTTCCCCTGGCATCTGATGCAGCTAGCCCCAAGGCCTACTTCACATAAAGGTGAAAGGGTATCCAGGGCTCCAGGAATGTCACTTGACCACCCTGTCTGGTCCCTCCTTGGCTTCCAGTGAACTATCGTGGCTCCACTGGCTTTGGCCAGGACAGCATCCTCTCCCTCCCCGGCAATGTGGGCAGCCAGGATGTGAAGGATGTCCAGGTAGCAGGGACTGGGGCTTCTGGACAGGCTGGGAGGGTGGGACAGCGGGGGTGTGGCTCCATTCAGCTGGGCAGGCTACTGGCTGCAGCATGATCTGCCCCACCCTGTAGTTTGCAGTCGAGCAGGTGCTCCAGGAGGAACACTTTGACGCAGGCCGAGTGGCCCTGTTGGGTGGTTCCCATGGTGGCTTCCTGTCCTGCCACCTGATTGGTCAGTATCCCGAGACCTACGGCGCCTGCGTGGTGCGGAACCCTGTGATCAACATTGCCTCCATGATGGGCTCCACGGACATCCCTGACTGGTGGGTGTGCCCACAGGCCCCCTGCCCTTCTCCCCTCCCCTCCATATCTTCATGGAGCTCCCAAGGGCCCCAGCGCTCCCGGACCTGCATTAGCATGGTGTCTTGTAGGTGTGTGGTGGAGGCTGGCTACCTCTACAGCAGCGATTGCCTGCCAGACCCCAACGTGTGGTCTGAGATGCTGAACAAGTCACCTATCAAGTACACCCCTCAGGTATGGAGCCCTCCTCGCCTCCCCACCAGCAGTGCACCACCAGTCTGTCCAGGGCCCTGGGCCCTGCTCACCACTGCTCCCCACATACTTAGGTGAAGACACCAGTGTTACTGATGCTTGGCCAGGAGGACCGGCGTGTGCCCTTCAAGCAGGGCATGGAGTATTACCGTGCCCTCAAGGCCCGGAACGTGCCTGTTCGGTGAGTGCATGCAGCAAGACAGCCCTCGCAGCTGGTAGGCTGGTGAGCAGCAAAAGCACCTCGATCCTCACACACTGCTGCTCAATCCCCCAGGCTCCTGCTCTATCCCAAGAGCACCCACTCACTCTCAGAGGTGGAGGTGGAATCTGACAGTTTCATGAATGCTGTGATCTGGATGTGTACGCACTTGGGCCACTGAAGCCCTGCCCCTCGGCACGAGCTGGGTGGCATATGCCACACTGGGCTCTCTGGCAGAGCGGCGAGAGGCTTCCTGGTCTCTGGACTTCAATGGACGGGTGAGCCGAGGAACATGGGCTGCGTACTCATAATAAATAAAGACACAGAGTCTGGTTCCTGCTGGTACTTTGTACCAAGCCACCGCTAACCCCAGCCCCACCCTTGGGGTTCAGAGACTATAGGCCCCTGGGTATGGTAGCCATCAGGTTGGCATCTACCTCCAGGGTGAGAGGTAGGGGACAGTGAGAGGCTCAGTTATCACCTGTCCTGGCCAAGTAGTTCTCCACCAGGCTAGCTCCCTCAGCTGCAGCCCCTTGTGTTAGAAACTGCCCTACACCACTTTGTCCTCCCTGCCATTGATTTAGGGGACTAGTGAGGCCCTGCCCTTCCATAGCACCCACAGGTTAAGGCAGTCCTAGGGCAGATCACCCCGCCTAAGATGTACTGGGCTTGAGTCACACAGGCCCTGCTGCGGAGTTGCCAATTCATTCCCCAGAAGCAGAGGCTAAGAAGCACCCTGCACAGACATCAAGAGGAAAGGTGGCTTTATGTCGGACAGAAAGCTTCAGGCTTGCCAAGGCACACAGGATTGAGGCTGGGACTAGCCCAGCCTCATGACCTTGTGAATCCAGTCCACAAACACAGAGACACGCATGAAGATGGCTGGCCAGCGGGGCCGTGCGCACACTCGGTTGGGGATTATAATTCCCTGCAGGACCCAGCAGTCATGAGTAAAGCAGGCAAGTGGGCCCCCGTAGTCACCCTGGTAGGTGCAAGAACTGGTAAGGGGGGCCTGGGCCGTGGCAGAGACTAGCCCCCTCGGGGGTGAAGCTGGCCAGGGACCCTGCCACTGACCTCACAGGCTCCCACTGGGGCCAGCAGTCCTGCAGTACACATCTCACTCTCCCGTACGCGTCCTCGGTGCTTGACATTACATTCCTGGTTGGAGATGACACTCAGGAGGGCTATGTTCAGGACCGTGTCATCCCCTGTACCTACGGTGAAGGGAATGAGCAGAAGGAGAGGGTCTGCAGGTGGGAACCAAGTTGGGGCCTATTGGCCTGGAGAAGCCCACGCCTCTGCTGTTCTCTTACCTTTGGTCTCACCCCAGCCTGCAATCTCACACCTGGTGCCTGGAGGCACCACATACCGCTCAGGGGGCAGGCAGATCAGGGCCACACGCTGGTTCAGGATCACGGGTCTTGAGCGAGAATGAGGGCTTTCAGGGTCTGAGGCCACAAGGCCCAACCCCACCTCACACCCTCTTGAGTTCTCACACACCTCTCCAACTTGAGCAGAACAAGCTGGGAACCAGAGGGCCCACAGACCATCTTGGCCATTGGGATGTGCTGCAGGTCTGGCTCCCCAGGCTGTGGGTCCTGGAACAGGGTGCCCAGCCACACCTCATAGCCCACGAGAGACATATGGCTGAGAGAGAAGCTCTGCTAGATGAGTTGAGACTCAGGGTCTGCCGCCCAGCGCTCACCTGGTGACTTGCCAGGGAAGGTGGCTGAGGGGGAGACGAAGGCCGGGGGTTGGGACTGGGTCCCCAGACCTAAGGGAGGCTCACCAGGAGGAGAAACACTGCCGGGCAGTCAGAACCCACTGCTCCTTCACTAGGGAGCCTCCGCAGAAGTGCTGGCCCTGCCTGCAGGAATGTGGGTTAGGAAATGGTCCTGAGACCCAGGCTGGACCTGCCATCTCCAGGTCCCCTCCAGATGGGGGCAGGTTCCCACCCTGCTACTGGCACAGGCATAGAGGATATAGCTTCGGCCCATCTTGGGGAGTCAGGCAGTCATGCCTCACCGGTTGCGCAAGCTGACTGTCCAGGGTGAGTTCCCAGGCTGGCCCCCGACCACACGCAGCTTGGAGTGCAACGGGTCCACTCGTGTCACTCTCTTGCCACATTTATCAAACAGCACCTGGTCTAGGGGACAGAGTGTGCTGGGTGAGACCCCCAACTGGATGGACCTGGGGGTGCAAAGGGGCCACAAGGAACGCCTGGCCCAGGTCCATACGTGCAGTCTCCAGGATGGACGGCTGTTGGTCATCATCTGAAAGATCCAAATTCAGCATTAAGGGAGCCAGCCTTTGGCAGTGGAGGCTAAGGGCGGGGCCGGGGTTGAGTCGCGGGTGCTCACCACAGCGCCGCAGCGCACAGTAGTCGAATGGAGTCCCTGGGTCCGTGGTGTAGCACCAGGGCCCGTGACTATCCCCGTCTGGGTTCCGGCAGAAGTTTTCCTCCAGGGGCGTGTGCGGGGCAGAAGTGTGCTTGAACCTAGGCCGAAGAGGGGAGCAAGATCAAAGGGTAACCCCAAGCACTCCAAGCACTGACCAAGATGCCTAGGCTTGGCACCCTAGGCGTTGTCCGGGGCGGGGCCTGTGGCCTGGGTCTGGGAGGTGCCAGGTGCGCGGACAAGCTTACTGCGGCTTATGTGGCGTCTCAGCCGACCAATTCTGACACCGGATGCCCTTTCGGGTCTTGCTAACAGAGCCGCGGTACAGTTCCCCCGCGCCATGGTAGCAGTCTGCAGTGGGCGGACAAGGGAGACCGTCAGCCGGTTCTCGCCCCAGCCCTCCGGCTCCGTGCCTCCAGCCCCAGCTTAGGCCTTACCCTCGGGCCGCACGTCGTCGGTGCAGCGCCGGATCTGGTAACAGAAGGCCATGCGCATGCCAGGCCGCGATGTGAAGCACCAGGGCGCCTCCGATCCGTCGGGGTTTCGACAGAAGTTCTCCCGAAGGTCTCTGAGCAGGCACGCTGCTTAGCCCAGGTGGGTCCCAGCCCGCCAGCAGAAGCCGCAGTCCAGCCTTCAGCTTCTCCCCAGGTCTCGCCTTCCTTCAAGCGCCGCCCGGGACACCCCCTCAGGTCCCATCCCCAGGAGTACTCAGCTCCCAGTGGCTGCCAGCCAACTCACTTGCACGCATACTTTTCCGGCGCAAAGCGATGCTGATGTGGGAGCTGTGCATCCCAACGCTGGCAGGGCACGCCTGCGGCGGTGGTGTTGACTGTGCCCCGGTAGCCCTCGCCTTTCCCGCGGAAGCAGTTGAGCGTCGTGGCTTCCTGGCTCGGCTGTGCCTCGGACCCTTGGATGGACCGAGGCCGGTCGGAGCCGGAGTCGGAGCTGAGACCCGGTCGCGGACTGGTGCGGAGCCCCAGGGTCTCTGGCCCTTCGCCGGGTCACGCCCAGCCCTGCCTCTCGCCCCCAGGCCACGCCCCCACGTATCCCAGGTGCCCTCCCAGGCCCCGCCCTCACGCTGTACCGCAGCGGGGGAGGTCGCAGAACTCTCTCTCCATCTGCGGGTCGGTGGTATAGCACCAGGGCCGCTCCGAGCCGTCCGGATTCCGGCAATAGTTGTCGTCCAGATTTTTGTCCAGAAACCTGGGGGCGGTGGCCGGGCGTAAACAAGAGCCTGGTACTCCCCTGTCTGACCCCATCCACTGGGCATTCTATCGCCCCGCCCCTGGAGACCTCGGCCCTCCCCTTGCCCACCCTCCTCTCGCGCCGAGCCCGCCCCCGCGTACTTGCCGGGCTCGAAGGGGTGTGGGTGCGGGTGCTGCAGGTCCCAGCGTTGACATTCGCGTCCTGACTCGGTGCTGTCCACTGAGCCGCGGTAATCCTCGCCATTGCACCAAAGGCAAGTGGCTGGAGACATACGGGGCCGATGGGTTCGTGGACGGGCGTGGGCACGCGCCTCCCGCCCCAGGCTTGACCGGGAGCCGCTTACCCTCTCGGCAGGACTTTATGCCGCAGCTCTGGAAGCGCACGGCAGGGTCGGTTGTATAGCACCAGGGACCTCCCGGGTCCCTGTCCGGGTTGCGGCAGAAGTTCTCCTCCAAGCCGTTCCGGAGTGTGGGTGTGAACCTGTGAGAGCAGCAATACAGTGCGAGCTGTGGGGAGGGGCGCGCCAGGCGGGCAGAAGCAGAGGGAAGCTGCTGTCTCTCACTTGTGGTCATTGGGAAACCTGTGGCTCCAGCGCTGGCAGGGTAAGCCACCCACGGTGATGGCCACAGTGCCCCGGTACTCGACCCCGTTGTCCACGATGCAGGTGCGAACATAGTCTGGGAGCAAAAGACCCAGAATCAACAAGGCTGGAGACCTCAGCAGCCCTCTCCCCAGAGCACCCTTCGCAGCCACTCACTTTTCTTTTGGAAGAGGTCACAGCGCCCGGAACGCTGCAGTCGTGTATGAGGTGAGTGCTGGGTCCATGGCAGCAACTGGCAACCATGGCTGCTCAAGTTGTAGTGGAAGGCCCTGGGAAGAAGAGGCACAGGGTCACCAGTGCCCAGGTTCCTCTCCCTCCAGTCTTATCTAGGTCCAGTGGCCACTCACCTGCAGTCCAGGAGGGGCCCACAGAGGCCTGCACATTCCTCAGCATTTGCCACATCTTCTTGCCAAGGCCCAGGCCCCACTGAGTGTAGCAGGTGTTGCAGCTCCGTACCCCGAAGCACCTGGAAGTCATTCAAGGGCGAGCGCTGCCCTGCAGGGTGGGCATGCGAATCAGCACATGCATATCAGCATGTGCACACTTTATTCATTCAGGAGATCAAAATACAAGGCCTCTGGAGTGGGTCAGTGACCCTTCAAGGGTCAGACCCCTGTACTGGATGGGAGGAGCAGGCTCAGACGTGACTGTAATCACTAGTGCACCTGTTTAGTGGGCAAGGCACTGGGCTCAGCTGTAAAACATATACTCTGAGCGCAGTGCCTGCTGGTGCTGGCCCTATGGAGCTTATGCTAGCTCATTTCTCACGTGAGGATGTGAAGGCCCAGAGCTATCTTATTAACAAGGCAAAGGCCCAACCCAAGCATTCTGACTCCAAGTCTAAGTTCTAACCAACATAAGGGTAAATGCTGAAAGTGTTGGTCGCTCAGTCCTGTCCAACTCTTTGCGACCCCATGGACTGTAGCCTGCCAAGCTCCTCTGTCCATGGGATTCTCATGGCAAGAATACTGGAGTGGGTTGCCATTTCCTTCTCCAGGGGATCTTCCCAACCTAGGTCTCCTGCATCGCAGACAGATTCTTTACTGTCTGAGCCACCTAACCAGCATAAGGGTATATGCTAGGTAGGAGGATTAGGTCTGGTTCATAAGGGATAAATGCCTGCATGTGTGTATGTGTCTATGGTCCTAACACTGCCTCAAAGCTACAGCAGACATTTCACCGCAGGCCTGAATAGGCAATGTGTTTGTGTTCCTTTGGCTGCCCAGCTCTGTGAAAGAAGCCAAGGTCACTCACTGCTACAGGCTCAGTAGGAAAGCAAGTTCCTGGCTCAGATAGCAGGATGGGCCTGGGGCCGGCCCCTTTCTGAAGGCAGATGGGGATCAGGGCTGAGGGGAAGGGCACTTACCAGGGGCCCCTGAGAACCATATCAGAAGCAGCAGGAGTGGCAGCCACCCCATCCTCCTGGCTGGAGGCTGCACTGTGACCCACCACAGCCCCATCCGGGAAGTTGTGAAACCTGTCCCTACGGGATTGGGTGGCTCTGTCTCCACACCCCCACTCTAGGCTTGCTGGGATCTGACCTGAGACCCAGTGGCAGTAATGGGGGTGGTGCCAGGTCTCAAGCCCCCTAAGTGAGGTACAGGGGCCCTCTCTCTGGCATAGTTACCCCCAAGAAGCCTCCCAATATAGTGGGCAGTGTTGGGAGGGTTCACTGGGGATACTTGAGGTGCTGTGGGGTGGGGGTGTGCAGCCCTCACAGCCTAGGCCCCTCTGAAGGGAAGGGCTGTATGGATATGCTTGCTGCCAGGGGCCAGGGTTCCAGCCTTAAAGTGGTGATATTAAATTTTCCTGAGTTTCAGCTTTCCCCTGTAAAGTGGAGAAAATTCCCTGTTGCTTTGATGACTGATGGGCCCCCACGGGGCTGCCTACGCCTCTGTCAGCAGAGCCCAGGGAAGCTCTCCTCGCCCGGCCAGAGGTGCCATCCCTGGGAAAGGTGAGCGAGGCCACGCGTCTGGCCTGAATGGAGGTGAGGGTGACAGGTGGCAGAGACCCTTGGGAAGAGCAGCCTTTCGGACGTCCTAGCGGACCTTTGGGCCGGATCTCCAAATACGGGCAGGAGTAGAAAGATAGGCGGCCAAGGTCTCTCAGGACACAGCGTTAACGGCACGGCTGGGCCAGGAGCTCCTCCCGCGCAGGTAGGGGACGGAGGCGAAAGAGGTTGGGCAGTCGGGGCGAGGCGGGCTCCGGGAACATCCCGGCTTGGAGGCTACAGAGTGGGGCGCCACCTAGCGGAGGCCGGGCGCGGGTCGGTGCGCGTGCGCGTGCGCGTGCGCGGCGGCCCGCCGTTTGGCCACGGACGGGCGCCGTAGTCGAGTGTTGGGCGGATGTTGTGAGCCGGGACTCGGCGGCGGAGGCTGGGGGGTGAGTGAGGGGCGGCCGGGCTCCGAGATGGGCGGGCTTCCCCGTGGCTCCCCTTGCGTCCCCGGCCCGTCCAGTTGTGAAAGTGCTCGCCGCGCGAGGGATCGCAGCCTGTGGTGCCGGAGTCCGGGCCGGAGCTGGCCTGGAGGGTCCGCCAGAGCTTGGGGCCGGGACCGAGGCGACTTGGGGGAGACTAGCGGTGCCCTCGCGTCCTTGGGGGTGGCTTCGGTTCCGAGCCCGGAACCCTCGGCGGGGCTGAACGGGACGACGTGGCAGGGAGCCCCCGGGCAAGTCAAGGCCCGCCTCCCACCTGGGTCCTCAACACCTGACACCTGGAGTGGATGTCTGGAGGTTTGCTCATGGGTTCCATGACGACGTCTAACCTGTCGTGCACCTGCTCTGTGTCAGAGGGCCGGTGTTGGGCGGCAGGGCAGGGAGTCGCCTTCCTGAGGGGCAGGCGTGGTGCCGACTGGGAGCGGGCAAGAGTGTGTGGCGGGAGCAGAGGAGCTGTTTAGGGTGAGATAACAGAGAGGAGTTCTGTCTCAGGCATTGCTGGCGGACTAGGCTCCAGAGCCGCACCGACTAATAGAACTTTCTGTGATGATGGCAATGTTCTTTATTTTTGGTGTGTAGTCCAGTAACCATTAACCACATGGGGCCACGGAAATCCTTGAAACGTGACCGCTCTAATTGAGAAATTGACTTTAAAATTTTTTAACTGTTCCCGACCCAGGGATTGAACCCGCATCTCTTAGGTCTTTCTGCATTGGCAGGCGGGTTCTTTACCACTAGCTCTGCCTGGGAAGCCCTCTGAAACTTGAACTGAAATTTAAAGAGCCACATGTGGCTAGTAGCTGCTGTGTTGGGCTGCACAACTCTAGATCAGTGAGGCTGGCACCAGCGACTCAGTGCCCCTTCGGAAGCAGCTGTAGCAACACCATGGTGTGTGAGGGACGAACAGCAGTGGGAACAGTGTGTTCTGTAATGAGGGCAGGGGTGCTGCTGTAAGGGGATAGGATGCTGTGTGTGTGAGTAGGGACAAGAAAACTTGCAGACCTTTGGAATAGAGAAGGGAGGAGGATCCTGGAACTGAGGCAGGGGGTCCTGGCCTTGGATGTCAGTCAGATTTGCAGCTGGAGATGGCACCAAGGCCTTTGGATGGTGGACTAGGTGTAGGGTTCTCTCTTCCACATTTGGACCCAGCGTGGCTGATAGCTGAGAAGGATGCAGGGGCTCTGCTCCTGAGCCACCTCCCTTTGGACGCCTTGGTCTGATTTCCCACTGGGTTGAGGCGTTCGTTACTAGTTTGGTTTAACAAACACATATCTGGCATCTGCTCCCCGTTGGGGCCTGGGTGAGCACTGGGCCAGGTGAGGTCTGTCCCACCGTCAGACCCCCACCCACCCTCCCTGTGTAGGAAGTGGGAAACCCCTGCTTGGAGGGCCCCAGAGTCTGGCAGAGCGGTGAGAGACTTCCTGGGTTGATGCGTGTGTGAGTGCCCGTGCAGCGGCTTCACCTGTTCCTAGGCCTTCCTGACACCCCAGGATTGAGGTCAACATGGGAGCCCTTGGCTTCCTTCGAATAGACAGGCTCTGCCTCTGCTTAAGCCCTCAGGACTACAGGCTGCCCACAAGAGATGAAAGATGGCGTCCAAGGAGGGCGGCATGGCTTTCTCGCGCAAGAGCTACAAACTGACTTCAGATGCTGAGAGATCCAGGGTCACAGGTAAGGGCTGGCAGGGCAGGGAGGAGGCTCCCAGTGTTGAGGCAAGCAGGAAGAAGACACAGAGGCAAGCATGTCCCGGGTCCATTGAGCCCCAGGCCCTCCTGCACCTCCCTGGACCTATGAGCCGCCTCTTCTCCACCAGCAGCCATGGAGCAGGGCACCCACCGGGACTGCTCCTCTGGCCTGTGTACTGGCAGGGGCTGGGAACCACACTGACCGTGCATCCCTTCTCCCTTCTAACCTGTGGCCCAGGCATCGTGCATGAGAAGCTGCTGAGCGACTACCTGCACCGTGTCTTTGCCTCTCCTGATCACAGACCCGCGGCAGCCACCAGCAGGTATGGCCGGATGGCTCTCCCCTTCCTCTGCGGGGCCAGACCAGAGGCAGGAGGCTGGGGTGTGGGGAGGGAGGCTGGGCTCTGGGGAGGCTGGCTTGCGTTCTGTCCTCGCTCTGATGCTCCTGACTGCGAGACCTGTGGCCCAGAGAGTACCAGAGTCTGTGCCCTGGCGGTGCTGGTACCTCCCTTGAGGGAGTAGCGGAGGTCAGGGGCACGGTGCAGGCTTAGTCCTCAGTGTGGCACTTCACACCTGCTCTACACGCAGCATCTGGTCTGTGCGCCCCTGCCCTTACCTCCAACGCACCCTGGCCTGGCCCTCTATAGCCTCTGCTGGATCTATAATATGCAGACTCCACCAGCCCTTTATTTCCTGTACGTTTAATGTATTTAAGTTGAGCTTATATCGAAGTTATAAGTGCAGTTTAGCAGCAACTTGTAGAAGCAAAAGTATCTGCCATCTTCTTCTAATATAAACGACCGCTCATGATTCCATTTTGTGTTATCTCGTAATGTATGCAGTTTGGGTTTTGTCGTGTGCGAAATTTGCTTAAAATTTTTGTCACTGTCAGTTTCTTTAAAGTTATTGAGGAATAGGTGGCATACCATAAACTGCGTGTATTTAAAGCACACCATCTAGTAAGCTGTGACACAGATAACCTGAGAAACCATCACTGCATGGACATACCCAAAAGCTTATCGGAGTTTTAAATCCTGTTTTTGTCATCAGAGGTTATTCCTGCCTGGTTTTCTACGCTACAGATTGATACTAGTGGGCATCTTTTAGGGCCAGGAATCTGCCTGAGCACTGCCCTGGTTTAGGGGGGCTTTGGTTTTTGTAAACAGTGCTGCATGGACGCCCAGGGTTGGGATCACGTGCCTGGAGTGTTTGAATCTCAGTCACTCGTAGGACTGCTGGTGAATTTCTTCTTCTTCAAAGGGTTCTGAACATTCTTCCTCCCTGCAGTGAGGCATGGGTGTCCCTATGTCTCAGCTCCCTCGCCAGCCAGCTTTGTTCTGTCTTGCACAGTCTCTGCTCACTGGGCAGGCCCAAAGGGCCCCCTCTTCCATTTTAGCAGCCATGGTGGCCAAAGGGTTTCCACTTGTGGAGGGCTGGGGCCCACCTCTATCCCAGCCCCAGTCCTGGCCTGTCCCCAGGCCACCCGATCCCTCCCTCATGTGACGGCAGGAATGATCCTGCTGCCACTGGCACCGCTATTGCCAGGAGTGAGAGCAGGTGGCGGAGCCGTTAGTCAGTGGTGCTGGGGACGCAGAATTCTGGGTCAGGACCTGGGCAGGCCAGAAAGGCCAGGCCAGGGCTGAGGGTGGCCAAATGGGAGGTGCTGCAGGCATTCACTGAGGCCGAGTCTCAGACTGCCTGCCCGCAGCTGCTCTTAAAAGCAGGCACAGGACTGGGGCAGCCCTCCCAGCGTGGGCCTGTAAGAAGTGCCCTTGAGGAAGCCTGCTTGATCTGTGGGCCCGCTGGGGGTGTTAAGACACAGAGGGGCTCCAGCCTTCCACGTTACTGGCAAGGCACCCCACTGCACAGCTGCCTCCTGGCCTTGACCTGGGGCTCCACAGCAGTGGGGAGGAGGCTTCGTGAGTCTCTCCTTCTTGCAGCCCAAGGTCAGTTGTAGCTCATGGTGTGGGAACATAACGGCCCCTGGGCCTGGGCTGAAGCTACTTAGCCATAGAGTCGGTGTGCTGGCCCATCCATGTGCTCTTCCAGGGCCTGACCTCTCGGGCGGTGAGCAGGCTGTGACCTGGGATTCGACATGGAAGAGCAGGTGCCAGCAGTCTGTGGGCTGGATCCGGATGGGCCTTGGGCCTCTGCTCCTGGAGCCCTGCTAGTTACCACCACCTCATTCCTGGCTATTCTTAGCAGCTGAGCTCAGGATTAGCTGGCCAGCATTAGGCAGAGCTCTTTCTCCTCTGGGCATGTGTGCTGGGAGGATGAGGGGGCCACTCAGACACATCCTCCCGGCCCCTCTGGCCGGGGCAGGTGGCCTGCCGTGTGCTCTCCTCTCCTCTGCAGGTGGGTCCAGGACACAGCCAGCCAGAAGCTAAGAGGGCTGAGCCCTGCATCCTCCCAGGACATGTCTCATTCAACACACAGGCTTCCCTGGATGGGACCACAGACCTGGGGTCAAGGATTGGAATGGCTGGTCTTGGTACTGAGCATCCTGGGGTTCTGCGCTTCTCCCAGCCCTCCTGGCCCAGGCGTAATCAACAAGCCACCTTCAGGAGTGGGCAGGTCCTGGGCTGCACAGGGAGCATTATTGCTCGGACTCTTCACAGTATCTCTGACATACAGCTGTTGTTCCATTTGTACAGATGAGGGGATTAAGGCTGACAGAGGGATCTTCCTTCTTCTTTTTTCTTTTCAAATCAGTCTTGCAATGCTCCAAGTTTAGTGGATAACCCAGTCTCTGACCCCCAGCATCCCAGAATGTGGGACTGGCACACCCCTTGTTCTGGAGTCTGGGCAGCCACCCTCCTCAGCTCAGGAGAGGGGACTGGGAGAGGGGTTTGGCGTCATCTGGCTGGTTTCAAGGACTTGGGGGCCCCCTCTCAGCCTCTCACTCTCCCCAGGAAACCCCTGAACTTCCAGAACCTGCCAGAGCATCTGGACCAGCTGTTACATGTGGATGACAAGGAAGACGAGGAGAGCCAGGGTAGATGACAGCGTCAATCTAGAAGGGGGTTCAGGGGCTGGGTGGGCCTGGGGGGCTCGGTGCCCTCTCTGTGTCTGCCTGAGCCTGTGCCCGGCCCAACCCCTCACCCTCTTCTCTGTTTTTCAGAACAGGTTGAGGGGCGGCTTGGCCCGTCCACTGTGGTCCTCGACCACACAGGTGGCTTTGAAGGGCTGCTTCTAGTGGATGATGACCTCTTGGGGGTGAGCAAGGGCAAGGCCTGGGGCCCCATATCCAAGCCCCTCCTGATGTGGCCCATTGAGTCCCCATCCCCCAAACCTTCCTGACAGTAGCCCCGAAACGCTCTTGGTGTGACCCCAACCCCGAGGTCTTCCCAACACAGCCCCCTCCCATCACGCTTCCAGCCCAGGATCCCTCCTGACCCGGGCCTGGGCCTTTCCGCCCTGTTCCGGCACGGTTCAGCATTGGCCACGACAGGTGTCGCCACTGAGGCGAGCCGAGTTGGCATGGGACTGTGCTCCCTTGGGGAGGCCCCCGTGTGCCCAGGAGGAGGCTCACCACCCCCTGCTCCCCACCCAGGTGATTGGACACAGCAACTTTGGGACGATCCGCTCCACCACGTGTGTGTACAAAGGTGAGACCATGCTCCACCATGGCCCAGGGAGCTGGCAGGGAGTTCGAGGGCCCAGGCCTCAGGCAGGAGGCAGTTTTTGTTTAAAACCTTGCAGGGTCTGACACGACTCTTTCCAGGGAAATGGATCTACGAGGTGCTCATCTCCTCCCAGGGGCTCATGCAGATTGGCTGGTGCACAATCAACTGCCGCTTCAATCAGGAGGTACCGGCGGAGAGGGGCCCTGCCCAGGCCTCAGCAGGGCTCAGGCAACCCCCAGCCCAATGCGGTCCTTTGAGGACCCTCACCTGGACTGTCCTCGGGAGGAGGACCATGTCCCACCCCATCCCAGGACACCGCAGCCCCAAAACAGCCCTCCTGCCTTCCCTGGGCGCATCAGCCCCCTTCAGTAGAGCCGTGTGGGTCCAAGGCTGGTGGCTGGCGGGCTCTGGTCCTGCCCCTCCCCACTCCCCGGACCTCATGGATGGCTCCTCCCTAGGAGGGGGTTGGAGATACACACAACTCCTATGCCTACGACGGCAACCGGGTACGCAAGTGGAACGTGACCACAACGAACTACGGAAAGGTGAGGCCACCTCACCAGCTGCCACCTGCCCTCTGGCCCTCCCGTGGCTCGGTGCGGGCAGCAGTGAGGGGGTGGAGGGCACCACAGGGGGCACGGACTCAGGTCCTCTGTCCTGGGGCCAGTCTCCCCTGGTGCAGTGCAGACGCAGGTGGAGGGGCAGCGTGGGCAGGGCCCTGGGCTCCTGCTCATCTGCACGGCGTCCTCCCCTGGCAGGCATGGGCAGCGGGGGACATCGTGAGCTGCCTGATCGACCTGGATGAAGGCACTCTGTCCTTCTCCCTGTGAGTCTCCCCTCTGTCCCCAGGCCTGGCCTCTGGGGCACCCCAGGCTGCCCTCACGGTCCAGGCCCTACTGTAAGGGCTTTGGCTCTGGCAGCCGGAGGGTGGGCAGCCCCGACAGAGGGCTGCTCACGGGTCCCTTTCAGCTACCTCCTTTCTTAGCCCTGGCTCATGGGCCCTCCTTTCTGCTCCAGGAATGGTGTGTCACTGGGCACCGCCTTTGAGAACTTATCCAGGGGCCTGGGCATGGCTTACTTCCCAGCCATCAGCCTCTCCTTTAAGGAGTCTGTGGCCTTCAACTTTGGCAGCCGTCCGCTGCGATATCCTTTTATGAAGAAGGCAGTGGGCCGCTTGGGTGCGCTTGAGGAAGTTAGGAGCAGGGCTCCCTGCTCCCAGAGCTCTGTGGGCTGGGGCGGGCCCTGCTGCCGTGAGGAGTGAACGGGTAGGCTTAGGTGAATGTCAAGGATGATGCTTACACTAACCATCGTTGCTTTAGTTGAACAGTGAAGAGCATGAAGTGGCAAGTGGAGGTTCAGTCCACAGAGAAAGGGGAGGGAGGGGTGTGGTGCAGACTAGGCAGTCTGACCTCACAGCCCTGCCCTGGAGCCCAGGCCCCACCGCAGGGGTCTTGGCGGGAGCGGTGGGCGTGCTGAGCCACAGAGCAGCTGTTGCTGGCTTAACTCGGTGGTACCTACCCAGTGGCGGGCTACCGGCCCCTGCAGGACCCGCCGAGCACCAGCCTGGTGCGGGCACAGAGGTTGCTGGGCTGCTTCCGGGCAGTGCTCAGCATGGAGCTGGACCCCGTGGTGAGCCGGCATCCGGGCTGGGTGGGCTGGGGGCTTTCTGCAGCCCTCCGCCCCTCACCGTCCTCTCCTCCCCCGCATCCCCAGGAAGGGCGGCTGGTGGAGAAGGAGAGCTCTGAGTGGCAGTT
Source organism: Bos taurus (assembly GCF_002263795.3). Classification (NCBI taxonomy): domain Eukaryota; kingdom Metazoa; phylum Chordata; class Mammalia; order Artiodactyla; family Bovidae; genus Bos; species Bos taurus. The sequence goes on along the minus strand of NC_037349.1, from coordinate 50,501,828 downwards.
GCAGGGACAGCCCACCGTCCTCCTCACCCTGGCCCACATCTTCCATCACTTTGCACCGCTCCTGGTGAGGGGATGTGAGGGAGGGGAAAGGCCCAGGTTGAGGGCTGGGGTGCTGAGGTGTGTGAGGTCCAGTCGCCTCACCTGGCAGGACCCCCATGACCAGAGCTCTCAGACCTCAAGGATGTCATGGGGCAGCGGGGGCGGGGAGGAGGAGATGCTTCCAGCTGAGGGTATTGGGCTTTCTAGAAAAGATCCAGGGGTGGTGACATCCGAGGCCAAGGGAACAGCCTTTGCAGAGCCCCAGAGGGGCCGTGGGGCAGCGGCCTTTCCTGTGTCTCCATCAGACCCCGGAAGGGCTCCTCCATGTCTTAGGGGTCCTCCAGGGGGCCCAGGAGCAGGGTGGGGTGGGGGTGGGGGGCGGCCTGAGAGGGATAGAAGGCCGCCGCCTCACCAGCACCCGGCCCTGGTGCAGTGTGAGGTGTACGTGGTGGAGGCCGTGCTTATGAGCTTCCTGCTGGGCGTCGTGGAGGCGGGCCCCCCCGAGCAGGCGCAGACCGTGGTACACCACGTCCTGGACCTCCTGTGGCTCTTCATGGAGGTGAGGCCAGGACGGGGGAGGTGCGGGCAGGTATTGGAGAAGGCCGCGCGGACGGCTGGCTCGGGGCTGCCCTCGGCGGCTCGCCGTGCAACCTGACCCCCTTTTCCAGGACTACGAGGTGCAGGACTGCCTCAAGCAGCTGATGATGTCCCTGTTGCGGCTGTACCGCTTCTCGCCCATCGTCCCCGACCTGAGCCTGCAGGTGGGAGCTCCCGCCCCAGCCCTGAGCCCCCCAGGCCTCCCCCGCCCCCTCTGAGCACCCTCTCCCCACAGATCCACTACCTGCGGCTCACCATCGCCATCCTCAGTCACGAGAAATCCCGCAAGTTTCTGCTTAGCAACGTCCTGTATCCTCCCCTTGCTGCCAGGCAGGCCAGCCCTGCGGTGCCTGCTGGGGTCAGCAGAGGCCCTGGGAGGGCGGTGTGCCTTCAGCCAGGGCTCGCCACGGAGGCTCAGGAGGGCCAGAGCCACCTTGTTTCAGGACTCAGCCTTCCAGCACTTTCTCTCCAGAGCAGGGAGGGTAGCGCTACGCAGAGGTGAGTGAGGTGCCACCCGCGCCTGCACTCTTCAGCCAAAGTGCCGCACTTTTATCTGTGGTCCATGGCGGATGTTCCTGCGAGACCTTCTTTATGGAGTCAGCTCTTGTGTTTCCAGAAAAACATGGAGAATGGCAGGAGTAGGAAAGAGAGCGTGGTTTCGGGCCCCTGGCTGGGAAGCCTGTGCCGGTAGCTGTCCTGTCTCTCTGGGGTTCTCAGCCTCTAGGAGGCAGAAGCATATGGATAGGCCACAGCCCTCCGCCCAGCTGTCCCAGCATCTTCTGCTCCTGTGACAAGCCGTGATTGGGTGCTTGCAGGGAATTGGGCAGGGAATTGACAACCACAGCCCTTTCTCAGGGCTCACAGGCAGGGCAGACAGGCACACAGCAGCCACGGGCCCCTGGGAGGGAGGCGGGCAGGCTCTGGGAGGGCTTCCCAGGGAGGACTCGCGAGGGTGTCCGGGGCCCTGGCGGTGAGTGGAGCTCTGCCTTGACGACCACCAGCTTCGATGTGCTGCGGTCTGTCGTCTTCTTTTATATCAAGAGCCCACTGCGTGTGGAGGAGGCTGGCCTCCAGGAGCTTATCCCGACCACGTGGTGGCCCCACCGCTCCCCCAGGGAGGTGAGCAGGCCTGAGGCGGGTGGGCGCGGTCTCAGCGAGGGCTGACCTGGGCTGTCTGAACCACCTGTGCTTGGCACACGAGGCCACTTCCTGGGCTGAGGGCTGGAGCAGGGGTCTCCTGGGTCCTGGGTGAGTCTTGCTGTCTCGGATCCCCCTGCCCCTGCCCAGGGCAAAGAGGAGGTGAGGGAAGAGACCTCTGAGGAGAGGCTCCGGCGGCGTGCCTACGAACGGGGCTGCCAGAGGCTCAAGAAGCGCATTGAAGGTTGGCCCCCAGCCTTGGGCACTGGGTGGGGGTGGAGGATTTGCGTGCAGGTGTACTTGGGGCACTTGGTGGAGAGCATGCTTAGGTGGGACGCAGGGATCCCTGGTGGTGGAGCCCTGATCCAAAGCTGCTCCCCCTGCCCGTCTCCGGGAGCCTGAGGGTGTCCTGCTCTCCACCCCACCCCCAGTGGTGGAAGAACTACAGGTCCAGATCCTGAAGCTGCTGCTGAACAATAAGGATAACAATGGGGTGAGTGACTCCCAGGCCTGCCTGCGTCCCTGGTAGGGAGGGTGCCAGACGGGCCCCAGAGACCCAGAGGGCAGGGCTGGCATGGGCCCTGTGGCAGGGTGCAGGGCGGGGGCTGGGACGCACCACTGGGTCCAGCCTGGGGCCAGCGTCCTCAGTTCCTCACAGCCTCAGCTTTCCCTCCCCCAAAGGGTGAAGCTTCCAGGTACATCTTCCTGACCAAGTTCCGGAAGTTTCTGCAGGAGAATGCCAGCGGCCGGGGGGTAGGTGTCCCCACCACGGCCCCCCAGCTGTGTCGTGTGGTTTGCACCTGGTTTCGGGCACCGTCTGCTCGTCCCCTGCTGCCCCGCCCTCCCCACTGAGTCCCGGGTCCCAGGGCAGGGCCTCGGATGAGGAGCAGGCTGGCCCCTGGGCCACACAGACATGTGTCTCACACCTGTGTCTACAGAACACACCCATGCTCTGCCCCCCCGAGTACATGGTCTGCTTCCTGCACCGCTTGATCTCAGCCCTGCGCTTCTACTGGGACGAGTACAAGGCTTCGAAACCACGCACCTCCTTCAGTGAGGGTGAGTGTGACCCGGGCCCCACATGGCAGGCGCTGGGCAGAGCTGGACACCGGGCAGCCTCTGGGCGTTGGCTGAGGCCAGGGCCGGGGGCACTGTCCCAGGCCTCCTGCCTGATGGAGCCCTGCTCCCTGGGGCGCAGTGTTTGCTCTGATGGTCCCCAGCTTCCTGTCCTCCATAGGCCCCTTTCCTCGGTCCTTGCCCGCCCATCCCTTCGTCGGGGTTGCCTTGGGTGGGCTCTGAGGTGTTGGGGGCCCTGCATTTGCGTGGAACAGAGTCCTCTAGACTCAGTGGGAGCAGCCTGGATTGGGGGATCTCCCACAGGGCTGGGTCAGGGCCCTCTGATTCTCCCCTGGGTGACGCACAACCAAGAATGCCCCCTTCATCCCAAGTTGTGCCGTTCCTGGAACTGGCGTGAAACGGCAGAGGGCAGGAGTTGTAGGGGAAGGCTGGTCAGGTTGGTGGCCTAGGCCAGGGGTCCTGCTGGGCTCTGACTGCTGGTCTGACCTCGCAGAGGCCTACGTCCCACCCCAGATCTTCTATAACGGCAAGGTGGACTACTTCGACCTGCAGCGCCTCGGAGGCCTCCTTTCACACCTTCGGAAGACGCTCAAAGGTGTGCGTGGGCCTGTGGGTGGTGAGCAGGGCAGCTCCTGAGCCAGCCCTGCCTTGACTGCTGAGCTGCGCTGTGTCCACCAGAGGGCGCCTGAGCTTCCCACCTGCTCAGCGGGGAAGATGCTGCTCTCCCTCCTTGCCTCGGGCTGTCGTCCAGCTATTCCTTCCCCTGCATCCACCCCAGAGGAGGTCTGGGAGCCCTGTCATGAAATCCGGGGCTGATGGAGCAGGGGGAGGGGAACCTCAGGGTCTCAGTGAGGGGTGGCGTGGGGTGAGGTGGCGCATGTTTGCTGCTTGAGCTGCTTTCGAGGTTGAGCACAAGCGGCTCCTGTGCAGAGGGCGGAGGGCACAGTGTGAACGGTGGCAGAGGTGCCAGCGGCAGCCCAGCACAGCCTGGAGAGGTGTGCCAGAGCCGGCGTGCCAGAGAGGAAAATGAGAGGCGGGAAGCGATGGGAGACGAGGCCTGGGAGTCTGCACGGCGGAGTCTGAAGTCCTGTGGGCTACAGAGTTGCTGGAGGCTCCTTCAGGGACAGGGGTAGCTTCGGAAGGTCCTGAAGCAGAGGAGCAAGGTTGGGGTTGGGAGTCTGCATCGTAAGAAGCTCCCTCTGGACACTGGGGTATGGAGGGTGGAGTGCAAGGGCCCAGAAGGAGACAAGGAAGCAAAGTCGTCCAGGCAGCAGAGGAGATGGGAGGATGTGGGGGGGAGGGAGGGGGTCAAGGATGAGCCCAGGCTTCCTGCCAGAGGCTGTGGGATTGAGGCCCCCTCAGGAACAGGAGCTGCAGGAGAGGGTAGTGCGGTGTGTTTGAGGGCCCAGCGATGCAGCCAGGATGAAGGCCTGGGCTGGAGGCAGAGCTGCTATGTCTGGCTGTCAGAATAGAGGTGGAGACAGGTCTACAGTGAGGCCCGGACAGCTCTGGATCAGCTTCAGTTTACGGAGCAGGACAAGGAGGAAAGTCAGAGGAGTAGGGGGTCCCTGGACAGAGTGAGGTCACGGAGATAAAGACAGAGGGAGCAACGGGAGAGCCTCCTGCCTCACTCAGCAGAACTTGCCCCACGAGACCCAGGGCCTTACGGTGCGGAGTGAAGGCTGGGTTGGAGCAGGTGGACGGCAAGGCACAGGCACTGTGGTCAATGTGACTCCGGCACGCTCTCGCTGAGGGTGCCGGGGCGGCTCCTCCTGTGACCCCTCTCCCCTCCACTAGCCTGAGAGCCTTCCTGCCCTTCCTCCTAGATGACCTTGCCTCCAAGGCCAACATCCTGATCGACCCGATGGAGCTCCAGGCGACCACCATGGATGACCTGGACGAGGACGAGGAGCCAGCCCCAGCTGCGGCCCAGGTGCCGCGGTAGGGGCAGGCGGGGGCTTTGTGTTGGGCTGTCCCTCTAGCATCAGGGCTGGAGTGTCACACAGGCCATCTCCCCATCCATGCTGGCAAGGAGCTTGTCCCCCGGCAGGGTCCCGTGCTGTAGGGGAGGCGTGGAGGGCCGGTGTGGTGGGAGGGCTGCCAGCTGCTGAGGCCGTATGAGACCCCGGGCCTTGAGAGGCACAGTGAAGGCTGGGCGGGGGCAGTTGGAGGACGAGGTGCAGCCATGCGGTAAACGGGGCCCTGTGGGGTCTATCCCCCGCCCACGAGTCAAGGGAGCCCCGAGCGGGCCCAGGCCCTGGGATTGTTGAGTGGAGTCTGGCCTCCTCTCTCCACCGCAGCGCCCCATGCAGGCCCTGGCCGTGGGGGGCGCGCTGCCCCTGCCTCGGCCCGGCTGGCTCAGTTCTCCAACCCTGGGCCGAGCCAACCGCTTCCTCAGCACCGCAGCTGTGAGCCTGATGACCCCACGGCGGCCCCTGAGTGCCTCGGAGAAAGTGAAGGTCCGCACGCTGAGCGCAGAGCAGAGGACCCGTGAGGACAGTAGGTGCCAGGCAGGGCCGGGCGGGGCCCCCCTGACGGAACCTTCTGTCCTGTGAGACTCTTCCCCCTTGCAAAGCCAAGTACACCCGTTCCCTCCTGGTCCTGTGGCCTGGCAGCATCTCAAGGGTATGGGAAGTGCACTCTGAGGGCGGGAGATCAATGCTACAGAAATAGGTCCTGGATGCAGGACCTTCCCCGCCCCCGCCCGGCTCCCACATTCTCCCTGCAGGTCCATCTTGGGGCCTGGGCAGCGGGTGAGGGCTCCCTTCTGCTGCGAGGCCCCTCCTGGCTCCATAGGCTTAGACGAGAACTGGAATGGCCCCGACCCTGACCCTGACCCTGACCCTGTCCTTGTCCTTCCCCTGTTCCCTAGTCGAGGGTAGCCAGTGGAATGAGGGCCTGCTGGTGGGGCGGCCCCCCGAGGAACCTGAGCATCCCCTCACCGAGAACTCCCTGCTGGAAGTCCTAGATGGTGTCGTCATGATGTATAACCTCAGTGTTCACCAGCAGTTGGGCAAGGTCTCGCACACGCATGTCATGTGGTTCTGTGTGTCTGCATGCGTCTGTGTGTGCCCACGAACCCACTTTCTGCAGGGGTGCTTGGGCACAGCTGTGCGCGTGAGCATATGTCACAGCAAGACTAGTGTTTCTGCCCTTTGGGCCTGACCCGATGGACTTCTGTGGGAGGGGGCTGTCCTCCTAAGGTGAAGAACCGGTTTGGTGGGGCTGGGGTCTGGGCTGTGTGTGGAGAACCATGTGCGAGGTGCCTAAGGGTCCCCCTGGACATGTGGTGTCCGCTGTCTGGTGCTGTAGATGGTGGGAGTGTCCGATGATGTCAACGAGTACGCGATGGCCCTGCGGGACACAGAGGACAAGCTCCGCCGGTGCCCCAAGCGGGTAAGGTGGGCGGGCAGGTGGCACTTGGGGAGGGCAGGCTGTGGCAGAGGGCGGCTCGCTCCCTGGGGGTCCCCAGGGCGGCCCACGAGGAAAACCTGCTCCTTGGCCCTGAGGGCTGCCCAGCAGCTCCCCTGTCCCCACCCCCCGCCCTGGCCCGCCCACGGCAGTGAGAGTGGGGCCGGCAGCAGGGCCAGGCCCGGCCTGAGCCCTGTTAGCGAGCCATGGCCTGTGCCAAGGTGCCCGCACCCGGCCACTAAGTGCTCACGCACACCCACTCTCCTCATCAATTATGGATTCGCCCCGAGTGCTTCCTCGGCCACATGCAGAGTCAGCAGGAAGCAGGGCCTGCCGCCCTGCCTCCTCTGGAGTCCCTGTGCCGTAGCTCTCCAAGCTGCGGACCAGAGCCATTCCCTGTCCGGGCAGCCCCCAGCCCATACCTGCCTGCCCACAGAGCCTGGACTTGTTCAGGGCAAAAGCAGCTGCCAGAGCTGCAGTTCTAGCCTGGCATTCCTGGGGGAGCCCCACCATGGGCTCAGCTCAGCTCCATATCCACGCTCTGAGGGGCCCCGAGGCCCTGGCTTGCCCAAGCCCACCAGCAGGTCAGACTGAGGAGGGTTTTGAAGAGTGGAGCCGGGTCCACCCTGCCCTGTGCCTGCCCTGGGCACATTGGGCCCTGCCAAGCTGCGTGGGTCTGGGCATGGGACTCTGTGCTGACTGCCCTCTGCTCCTCCTCCTTGGGTGGCAGAGGAAGGACATCTTGGCAGAGCTGAGCAAGAGCCAGAAGGTCTTCTCAGAAAAGCTGGACCACCTGAGCCGCCGCCTGGCCTGGGTCCACGCCGCCGTGTACTCCCAGGTGAGCAGGGGGCCTCGGCCCGTGGCTGCTCCCTCTGCCGGCTCATGGGCTGGCCACTGGCTAGGCCGGGTGCTGCTGGCCTCGGGCACACACCTGCCCCCTCCCACCTCCTCAGGCTCTGTCCCACCCCATGCCATAACCCCTATCTTTTCATGCCCGTGAACTCAAGCAGATGCCATCCGTGGGCCGCAGTTCCCCGTTCTAGCTCTCATGGTCCCCCTTGGAGGACCAGTCTGTCCCGCCTGCCCCCGGGCCTGCTGCCTCTCCTGCTCTTCTCCCAGCACGACCAGGGCGCTTGGCCTCCCCAGCCTCAGTCTGCTTCTCGCACTCCCTCCATCCCCTGCTCTTAAGGACACTGGCTTGTTCCCTCCTCACTCATTCATTCCCTCATTCATTGAATAATATGCCCAGATCCTGGAGAATGTCACATGCCTTCGTGACCTGGTAGTTCAGAAACAAACCAGAAAGCTGAGTCTGCCCTTCCAGGACAGACGAACAGACAGTGCACTCCTGCTGTGACTGTTTCGACACCCATCTCCCGGCCCTGGCCCCACAGCACTTGTTTTATCTCCCCAGCTGCCCTGGCATCTCCCCTGCAACCAAGCAAGTGCCCCTGGATGCTCCCCAGGTGCCCGTGTCAGGGCGTCTGTTCACCTTCGTGGACATGCCCCTCCCGCATGAGTGGGTGATCACAACCCTTGATCTCCTTGTCTCTACCTGGCCATCTCTGCTTGCTCTCTCTTCTGGTGGCTCCTCCTCAACCCCACCCACCTCCACCTGTTACCCCTCTGCTCCAGCCCCACAAAGATGGGCACTGTCTTCCCACCACTGGGATTTCATGCCCATCCACCTCCCTCCATAGGCAGTCTTGCCACCCCCTCCCTCACTGTCTTCTTAGGAACCTCACCCACCCATCTCTCTACCTTCTTTTTGAATCATGATAAACTATTTACAACATAAAATTTACCATCTTAACCACTGGAAAAAATCACGGTAAAATACAATACGTGCCTTACCATCTTGATCATTTTAAATCACGGTTTAATAGTGTTAAGTGTGTTTACATCGCTGGGCAGCCACCTCCAGAACTCTTTCCATCATCTCCCCAAGCTGAGACTTAGACCCACTAACTCCCCACTCCCCTGCACCGCTGTTCCCAGTCATGGTTCTGCTTTCTGTCTCTGAGGTTGACTGCTCTCGGTACACACGTAAGTAGACTTGGTCACTGGCTTGTTTCACGCTGCATTACCATCGCATGGTCCATCTGTGCTGTGGCATGTCAGGGTTTCTTTCCGTTTTGAGACTGAGTAAATATTCCGTTGTGTGTGTGTCACGTGTTGTTTACACACTTATCCCTCTGTGGACATTTGAGGTGGTTCTACCTTTTGTCTATTATGAATAATGCAGCTGTGAACATGGGGTGCTAATACCTTTTCAGGATCCCATTTTTTAAAATTCTGTTGGGTGTATAACTAGAAGCAAAATTGCTGGATCGTGTAGTAATTCTGTTTTTAATTTTTTTGAGGAGCTGCCGTATTGTTTCTCGTAGCGGCTGCAGCAGCCCCACTAGCAGGACGCTGGGTTCTAATTTCTGCCTGTCCTCACCACTAATTGTCACTGAAAAAAAAGTTTTCACTGATAATAATCCTAACCTATGTAAAGTGGTACCTCATTATGGTTTGGCTTGCATCTCCCTAGAGGTTAGTAACGTCGACCTTACTGGGTATTTTATATCCTTTGAAGAAATGTCTAGTCCATCCTTTTGCTTAGCTTTTAATTTGATTGTTTTTCTGTTTTTGACTTGTAGGAGTTCTTTCTGTATTCTGGGTATTAACCCCTTAGCACATTACAATTAACAAATATTTTCTCCCACTCTGTGGGTTGTCTTACTGCTCTGTTGACTGTGTTCTTTGATGCACATTTAAAAGTTTTAAAAATATTAATTTATTTGGCTGCACTGGGTCTTAGTTGAGGCACGTGGACTCTTTAGTTGGGAGCACAGAGTCTTAGCCACTGGACCGCCAGGGAAGTCCCTCGCTCCCACGGCCCCTCCGTGCCTCCGCACTCCCGGCGGTCCAGTCCTTTGCTGTCCTGGACTTGGCTGTGGCCGTAGCTTCCTCATGGGCTCATCCCCACTTGCCCCTGCAGCCCCTTCTGCTCTGGGCAGCGTCCCAACAAAAGCTTCTGGTCACAAGGCACCCTCTCACTTAAGGCCTTGCGTACCTTGAAACAGTGCAGACAGGCTTCTGGCCGGGGCTGTAGCGCTGCCTCGCCAGGCTGGTGGCCTGTCCTGCCTGCCCAGCAGTGCTTGATCACATCTGCCTGAGCTCCTCTCCTGCTTCCTGGAGTCCAGCCCTTACGTCGTGCTCCTGGGAGAGCTTTCCTCATCCCCCGACTGGGCTGCACCCCATGACACGCCCCCGCCCCTAACTCCGCAGCAGCCTGCAGTACCTGTCCACCCCACCTCCCCCCGCAGGAGAAGATGCAGGACATTTACTGGCTGCTTCGAGTCTGCCTGCGGACCATCGAGCACGGTGACCGCACGGGTTCTCTCTTTGCCTTCATGCCCGAGTTCTACCTGAGCGTGGCCATCAACAGCTACAGCGCCCTCAAGAATTACTTCGGCCCCGTGCACAGCATGGAGGAGCTCCCAGGTGATGGGGCCATTCAGGCTGGGAGGGGGCAGAAAAGGGGGCCTTTGCGGAGTGAGCCCCGGGAGCCCTGTTCTGAGCCCCCATGACCCAGAAGCACACATCCCACATGGGCTCAGACAGCATCAGACAAGCATCTGCACAAGTCCTGCTTGGCGGAGAGCCCTGTCCTAGGACCAGCAGCCACAGACCTAACAGCTGCTCCCTGCGTGAGGGGGAGAGCAGACAAGATGGAGTACAGGCTGTGAGGAGCCCTGCCCCGCCCTGCCAGGACTGTCGCTTCCTTCTTGGTGCTGCTGCAGCCCAGGAGCCAGCCAGCCTCTCACCCTCCATCCTGGCACTGACCATGGGGTGTGGCATCCCACGCAGGGGCAGGTGGGCTTGCAGATCACAGCAAGGAGTGGGGGCCCTACCGGTGGCCATGAGGAGCAGGGGCTTTGCGCAGACCCCGGATTCCAGGATGGGCTTGGCTGGATCAGGCTGTGGGCTTTTAGGCTCCTGGCCTGTCCCCTGCCCTGCCCTCAGCCTCGGGGCCTACCCAGCCCCCATCCTGAGTCTGTGCCTTAGTCTCTGGCCAACCATTAGTGAAGGTACTGCCTAAAGTCCCCAGATGGCAGCTTGGGCCCAGACCTTGGAGCTGGGTCTGGAGCCCGCTCCCCAAGCCCACCACCAAGAGATGTGCCTGCTGCTGGCGTCTGCACTCCCCACCAGCTCATCCTGTCACCCCACCCTGCAGGCTACGAGGAGACCCTGACCCGTCTGGCCGCCATCCTTGCCAAACACTTTGCAGACACACGCATCGTGGGCACTGGTGAGGCACTGGACAGAGGGCTTGGGGGATGGGAACAGGGTAGCACCCCGGGCTGGCCATTTTCTGCACAGATTGCCCCCAGGTCGGTGTAAGGCATGGGTACTAGGATCATGCCAGGCACCTGCTGAGGTGTGGCCTGTCCCGGCAGACATCCGGGACTCACTGATGCAGGCCCTGGCCAGCTACGTGTGCTACCCCAACTCCCTGCGAGCCGTGGAGCGGATCCCTGAGGAGCAGTGAGTGGGGGTCCGGGGGCAGGGGGCAGGCATGCTGCCCTGCACAGCACGAGCCTCACCCCGGGCCCACCACCCGTTGCTCTTGCAGGCGCATTGCCATGGTGAGGAACCTCCTGGCTCCCTATGAGCAACGGCCCTGGGCCCAGACCAACTGGATCCTGGTTCGGCTCTGGCGGGTAAAGCTGGCTAGAGGGGAAGTGGCTGTGGCTGGAGGGGTTTCCCTGCCCCACTGACCTCCTGGCGTCTCTACCCCAGGGCTGTGGGTTCGGGTACCGCTATACACGGCTGCCACACCTGCTAAAAACCAAACCTGAGGATGCCAGTCTGCCCAGCCTCCAGAGTGAGTACCCAGGTCTGGCAGGCAGGGCACCCTCACCCGCTGCTCTGAGGTTCTCACAGACTTCCCCACTTCTCCCAGCCCCAGTCCTGGACTCGCGGTGGGCCCCGAACTTCCTGTCCATCCCCCAGGGTCTCCATTCTCTCCTTCCTCCAATCCGAGGACACTCTGGGACTATCTCTGCACACCCATGGGTGCTGGCAGCTTACGCACCGAGCGCGCCCTGTCCCTTGTCCTCTGACCCAGCTCCCTGACCTCCAGGCTTGTCCCAACTCCATCTCCTCTGCCCCTTTACTTCCGCCTGGTGGTGCTGACCTTGGATACCTGAGTCAAGGCAGGGGCACAGACTGGGGGTTGGCCAGGGCCCCAGAGGCTGTCCACGGGGCTACCTGGAGGAAGGGGCCATTTATTGGGAGCAAAGTCTGCATCCTTTGTCCTGTGAGCCCGAGGACCTTCACTGGGCCCAGCCCAGGGTCTTGGGGAGTCTAGCTTGCAGAGCCCACCTCCCCCACGCGGTACCTGCCCCACACAGTGGCCCGCTTCAGCCCACAGGGTGTTTCTGCCCTTGTGGGCAGTGTTTGGGCCTAATGGGGTCCCCAGAGGCCAAGGGCCTTGTGGCACGTCCTTGCCAGTTGCCTTGGTCCTGGCTCTAGGGTGGACCTGAGCTGCCCATGGAGAGCAGGGGGCAGATCCATGTCCGCTGCTGCCGGAACTATTGATTTGCTGGGGGAGGGCTGGCCAGCCCGGGTGCGGCTGAGGGCTCTGGTTACTGCTGCCTGTCAGCCCAGACTTGGCACCCACCACCTCAGCCGTCTGCCAAGGCCACACCAAGGGCAGCAGAGGACGGGAGGATGGCAAGGCTCAAAGTAGACTCTTGGGGAGAATGGCCTTGACATGAGTGGAGAGGGCTCTAGGCCGCCCTGTCTGTCTAGCACACCCTGAAGGGCATGTGACTGTGGACTTGCTGGCGCTTGGGGGCCGTTCTAGAACTTGGGGTGGGTTGGGGGTTGGGAACAACTGCAGCCTGTGGTTGGCCCAGCAGAGGGAGGGGACAGGTTTAGCCCTAACCCCTGGTAGCGCTGCACACTGTGCCCCTGCCTTCGAGACCTGAGGTTCCCAGAGAGCTGTCTCTCTGCCCTTAACCAGTGGCCCCATAAGGGAGGACAGAGGTGGGCAGGCGGGGCCGCTGACCGGGGTGTGATGATGCCCAGCCACTGCCCCCCGCCCTGTGCCCGCAGAGCCCTGCCCCTCCACCCTGCTGCAGCAGCACATGGCAGACTTGCTGCGGGAGGGTCCAGACGTGGCCCCCAGCTTCCTCAACAGTGTCCTCAACCAGCTCAACTGGGCCTTCTCCGAGTTCATTGGCATGATCCAGGAGGTGGGTCACAGGGGCACCTTGCAGGCCGGGGGTGGCAGAGGATGAGGCACCACCTGCAGTGTGGGCAGACTCCTGAGAGGCGCCCACGTGGCGGGGCTCAGATCCAGCAGGCTGCGGAGCGCCTGGAGCGGAACTTTGTGGACAGCCGGCAGCTCAAGGTATGTGCCACCTGCTTTGACCTGTCGGTCAGCCTGCTGCGCGTCCTGGAGATGACCATCACACTGGTGCCGGAGATCTTCCTCGACTGGGCCCGGCCAACCTCTGAGATGCTGCTGCGGCGGCTCGCACAGGTGTGTCCATCTGGGCAAGGGGTCGGGACCCTGGGGACACCCTAGTGGTGAGCCCGCCCACCCACCCACCATCGGGTTCCTGCCCCACAGCTGCTCAATCAGGTGCTGAACCGGGTGACAGCTGAGAGGAACCTCTTTGACCGTGTGGTCACCCTGCGGCTGCCTGGTGAGGACCTAGAAGCCCGGGACCCAACACACTGCAGGCCTCGGTTCCTCTGCCCGGAGCAGTGCTGCCTGACCCAACAGCCTGCACTGGACCGCTGGGGCCTGGCACGCCCAGCCTAGCTCAGCTGTCTGCAGGGAGGGCGGAGGGAAGCGCTGGAGGCCCTGCAGCAGGAGCGCTTTCAAGGCTCAGCCCCCGCTCCCTTCCCCGCAGGCCTGGAGAGTGTGGACCACTACCCCATTCTGGTGGCAGTGACCGGCATCCTGGTGCGGCTCCTGGTGCATGGCCCAGCCTCAGGGTGAGTGCTGGGGAGTGCGCTCCCCTCTGGGGGCTGGGCGGGGCCTTCCTGAGGCTCACCCTCACGTGGGCCTCAGTCAGGCCTGGGCACCGAAGGAAGCTCGAAGAGGTGTGAACCCAGTAACGAGTAACTAGGTGGCCATGGCAGCAGCTCGGAGCAGGAGAACCCAGGACCTCAGCAGCGCAGGTGCCCTGGCCTCGGGCACCAAGAGTCAGTGCTAGGGGTGGGGGTGCCATCCTACCATGCCAAGACAGCCCTCCTGGGCTTCAGAGCTGAGTGCACACACCTGGGTCTGAAGCCTCCAACAGTGAGCATGTACTGCCTTTATTGAGAAATCCCATGACAGCTGGATCCAGGACACTTGTGGGCCCCCTGGCCCACCCCCCTCCCTGGCCTCCCCACAGTGGGAGCGGTGAGATGCATATGAAGCCAGGGCACTACTTCAGCCATTAGGGCTGAGACTGGTGCCAGCCCTTAAGAGGATTCTACCCTCAGGGGACAGCAAGTTCCAGCTGGGCCCTCGGGTCTCAGCCAGGCTTGGCAGGCTTTTTACAAACAAGCTGGGGGCACAGGCCATGGCGCCCCTTACTGCTGTCTTGCGAGCCCATGGGAGAGGCCCTGCCCTCAGTGGCCTGTGATGCCCAAGGGGTCCCTTAAGGAGCTTACTTGCTGCTTGCCTGGTCACCAGACTGCATGGACTTGTGAAGCTTGAAGTAGCTGAATGTAGGTGCATGGGGAGTCATATTTCACCAGAGCAAGGGCTTGGAATTTCCTCTTTGCACCCTGCAGGTGGGGACTGGTCTTCATTTGAAGTCCTCCTCCTCTTCCCCTGCAGGCCGCTCCCTTCCCGTCCCCTTGGGGAGCACAAAGTGGTCACGGTTCCCTGCCTCACCACCACTCTCCGTAATGGCAGGCCGCCTCGGCCCCGCCACTCATTCTGGGGCTCTAATTGCAAGGGCTCTTCCAGCTGGGCCTTGGTTCCAATCCTCGTGGGCACACGTAGGCCCTGCTAGGTCCCATCAGGGGAGAAGCAGGAGAGAGGTAGGAGACCTGAAGTCCTCTACCAGTGGGGTCGCTGTGGGAGGCTGGAAGACCAAGCCCAGGGCTTCCCAGCAGCAGCTGGCAGTTGTTTGGGTAGCAGCTGGGAGCAGGGCAAGCAGCAGGCAGGCAGCGGCCTCAGTGGGGGCCATGGGCAGCCCAGGTCATCACCAGACCTTCAGAGGCTGTGGGGCTAGTGGACTCGGAGCCAGCCTTGAGCCGCAGGCCCGAGGGATTGTAGAGGTCGAAGTCTTCAGCTACTGCTAGCTGCACACGACCATTGAGGCCCCTCCTGCCAGGCTCCAGAAAGACCACGTGCTTGTGGACACTGGCTTTGCGGCTGGGTGCGTCAGGTGGCGTGGTGCTGAGCACCGAGGACTGTGCGCTCAGCTCCCGGAGCGGGCTGGGTGTTTGGGGCCAGCGGCGGCAGCGGCGGCAGCAGTGGCAGGTGCGGCGGCAGCAGCGGCGGCAGCCGGGGCAGGGCGGCGCGAACAGGTAGAGGAGCACGAGCGTCAGGCCCACCGCGCAGCCCAGCAGCGTGGTGAAGCCGGTGTTAAACGCGTCGGGCTCCGGGTGGGGAAAGGACACACTCACGTTGTACTCGTGCGTCTGGTTGTGATGCAGGCGGGGCCCAGTGGCCAGGCACACAAAGACACCCTCGTGCCACGGCTGCACACTGCCGATGGCCAGGCTCCCGTCGGCCAGCACGGCGATGCTGCCATTGCGAGATCCTGGTGCCACGAGCAGCTCGTGCTGCGGGGAAACCCAGGCCACACGTAGGGCTGGGGCACTAGTGTTGCAGTGTAGCCGCAGGGACTGCCCCACCTGCACGTGCAGCTGCTCTTCTGGCCGCTCCAGGTCCTGAGCCAGGGCCACCGAGCAGTTCTCGAAGACACGGCTGTGCGCAAAGAAGCGCACACGGGAGTCAGGTACCTTGAAGGCCAGGCAGGTGTACTCGCGGGCAAAGTCGCTTACGGCACTGAGCCCCCGCTGGTGCCAGCGTCTCAGCAGGTGGTAGAGACGGCAGTCACAGGGTAACGGGTTGTCGTGCAGGTAAAGGCCGTTCTTGAGAAAAGCAGGCAGCGCAGCCAGGTCAGGCACAGGGGTGCGTCCTATGTGGTTGGAGGAGAGATCCAGAATACGCAGGTGGGCCGCGCCCAGCCCGTGCAGGTGGTTGAAAGAGAAAGATGAGAGTTTGTTGCAGCCTAGGTAGAGACGACTGAGCGTGCCCAAGCGGTGGAAGGCACGTTCATCCAAGTGCGCCAGGTGGTTATTGAACAGAAGCAGCGTCTCCAGTGCTCCCAGCCCGTCGAGGTCGTGGCGGCCAAGTGCCCGCAGGGCGTTAGATGATAGATCGAGCAGCCGCAGGCCACTGGCGTTGGTGAAAACTCCCCGACCCAGTGCCTCCAGCTCATTGTGATTTAAATGCAGGGCGCGGAGCCGGGAGAGGGGCGCCAGCCAGCCAGGGGGCAGGCGCTGGAGCCCATTGTGGCTCAGGTCGAGGTCTGCAGCCGCGGCCGGTAATGTGACCGGCACCTCCCGCAGCCCCAGGCCGGCGCAATCCAGCAGGTCGGCAGCACAGACGCATTTGTGGGGGCAGTTATGAGGCGCGTGGGGCAGGAAGCTGTCTGAGTCCTGGGTGCCTAACCCGACGCGCAGCAGGCACAGTAGTGTGCTCTGCAGCACCAGCCGGGCCATATCGGAGGCTGCCGGGGCCAGGACAGGGCAGCTCAGTGGGCGGCACAGATCCGAGACTCACCCGGTTCTCTGGTGAGAAGTGCCGGGCGACGGTCAGCGAGCCAGGATGCGGGCTCCGTCTCGCAAGGCTGACTAGTTCCAGATTTGGAGAAGTGAGTTGGCCGCGCTCGCTCACCACGCCCTTTTCGGGCTTCCCCAGCTCCCTCCTGGAGTGCCTTCCTGAGCGCGCTCAAGCTTCTAAATACTCCCCGGGAGGCGATTTCTCAGGGGGCGGGACTGCCGGCTCCCATTGGCTCCCACTGGAGGGGCGGGGCCGCCGCGTCCCGCCCCCCGCCCCCCCGCGACCGTAGTCCTCGCGTGGCCGCCAGGGGGCGCGAGTTTGGCCGGCGGCTTTCCAGAGGACCTGTCTCCCGGAAGAGAAGAGGAAGCCTGGGAGGTACGCCTTCCAGCTGCTTGTGGTTTTTTTTTTTTTGAAGATAAACGTGTATTAGGGAGATGGCGTTTTCCTTGAAGGATTATTGTGTATGAGGGGCAGGTGTTTCTTCTGTAGGGTTAATGTGTAAGAGAGAGCAAGTGGACTTTCACCATCTCATGGTGGTGCCCCCTTTGACCTGCTCAGGAGCGGGTCCTTACTGCAATCTAGGACTTTACTGGGAGGATCTAAGAGCAGGAGGGAGATAGGGTGGGACGAACAAGGATGTAACGGGAGTGGGCTGGACTTTCACAGGACCCCACCCCTCCAATAATAGGGATTTCAGGCCCAGGCTCCTGACTTCCCTTGTACCCTCTCCTACCTAGGACGGAGAGAGCCACGTCAGTGCTCCTGGCTGATCCCTGCTTCCAGCTCCGCTCCATATCTTACCTGTTGGGGCAGCCAGAGCCCCCAGCCCCTGGCACTGCTTTGCCTGCCCCTGACCGGAAGCATTTCTCCCTACAGAGTTGTAAGTGGGCCAGGGAAGACAGGGATTTGGGGCTGGGTCAGGTCATTCGTCTTAAGAACAAATTCCCAGGCTGGAAATACTAAAGAGGCACTGGGTTCTGAGGCCACATTTGGCCTGACACCTCCTCCCACCCCACCCCCACCACAGATACAGATTACATCAATGTGGAGGAGCTGGCCCAGGTGGAACAGATGTTGGCACACCTAACCTCTGCATCTGCGCAGGCGGCAGCTGCCTCCCTGGTGAGTGGGGCCACAGCAGCTCAGTGCATGTCAGCACAACCGTGTGTGTAGTGCACACCCACTTGTCTGGGTGTCTGACCCAGCCCACCCTGCACTCTGCTCCCTGCAGCCCACCAGTGAGGAAGACCTCTGCCCCATCTGCTACGCTCACCCCATCTCTGCTGTGTTCCAGCCCTGTGGCCACAAGTCCTGCAAGTAAGTGGGCCCCTCGGGCGCGGGGGCGGGGGAGGTGGAAGGGGGCTACACCAGCCACTGGCGCACCCTGCCGTTGCAGAGCTTGCATTGACCAGCACCTGATGAACAATAAGGACTGCTTCTTCTGCAAAGCCACCATCGTGTCGGTGGAGGACTGGGACAAGGCCGCCCACGCAAGTGCCACTTCCTCGGCTGCCTAGGCCCGCCTCGCCCACACGCAGGAACCTCCACCCCTCAACTCAAAGCCAGGCTGGGCCCTGTTCATGAGCCCCTTGCCCCGTCCCCCTCCCCTCCCCATCCCACCTCCTCGCCTGTGTGAGCCTGTGTGAACCTCGTCAGCAGGGGCCCAGCCGTGCCCTATTTGTGCCTCAGCTTGATTTTCAGTCAGGGCCGCGGTGAGCATTAAATTATTATTCCATACAGTCCCAGCCCAGTTGTTCTTAAGGGAGTGGGCTTTGTGGGGTTTGTCCAACAAGGATCTTGCCAGATTATGTCCATGGGAGAAGGCAGGTGTCTGGCAACTTCAGCCTTATCCAGTCCTCCCCAGTCACATGGCAATGAGTCCAAGGCCTTTGGACGAGTCAAGCCAGTGTTCCCCTTGTCACTGGGGAAATGGGCTCCACCGGCCCCGCAGCACCCCTCACATGATGATGCGCGGCTCCGGCACCGACTCACCAATAGACTTGTGGGGCAGCACGCTGGCCCCGTTGAGGTAGAGCTCGTCGTTGACGATGACATCCTCGCCCAGCACTGTCACATTCTCCATGCGCACCTGCAAGGAGGAGGCGGGCACAGCAGTGAGGCAGAGGTGGTCCCCACCCTCCCCGCCGAGCCCAGCCCAGAGCTTACCCACTGGCCCACACGGCAGCGCCAGCCCACGATACAAGATTCCAGCCAGGAGTGGGAGCGGATGTGGGCGTCTCGCAGCACGGTGCACCGCCGAATGCACACGCCATCCTCCACCACCACACCGGGACCCAGACTCACATTGGGGCCTATGCTGCAGTTCTCACCGATACGGGCACTTGGGTCCTGAGGACAGCGGGGAAAAGCCAAGTGGGCCACCTGTCCTCCTGGATGGAGGGGACAGATTATGGGCTGGGCAGGGGCCTCACCACCAGCACGTTGCCCACAATGCCAGGGCCTGAGCACAGCTGCTCAGGATGCTTCTGTCGCAGTGACTGTAGGAAGAGGCACATGCCAGTGAGGAAATCCTTGGGCTGCCCGATGTCCATCCAGAAGCCTGCAGGGGGAGAATGCATCAGGGGGCTCAGCCCAGCCACAGACCACCCCCACCCGGTGGCCTCCCTGCCTCACCCTGCAACTCCATGGCGTAGAGCTGCCCTTCCTTGGCCATGACAGGGAAGATCTCCTTCTCAATGGATGTGGGCTGCAGCTGTGAGAGTGGGCAGCTCGTGAGCAGGGTCATGGCAGTGGTGGCCTGTCCTACCCAGCCCACCCAGCAGCGGGCTTCTACACACCTGGATGCGCCGCAGCACTGAAGGACTCAGGATGTACACGCCTGCATTGATCTTGTTGGACACAAACACCTGCGGCTTCTCCACGAACCGGTGAACGCGGCCTGTGTCCGCCTCGCACACCACCACACCGTACTTAGAGGGTTCCTCCACTTTGGTCACCTGAGGAGGGGGGCTTCAGGCCTAGTCCAGTGCTCCTGAGCCTTGATGTACGTGCTGTCCTAAATTTCCCACGCTTTGTCCCCAATGCTTAAAGGCACAAACTGCACAGCTCTACACCCACACCACCACCGGCTGGTTCAAGGCTGCAGAGTGGGAGACGCTGGGCAGGAGGACATGAGTATCAGAGAAAGAAAACGTGCTATCTTACCAGAATGGAGCCCTCCTGACCGTGGTGCCGGTGGAATTGCACCATGGCTTCGAAGGGGAAATCGCAGATCACATCACTGTTCAGGACGAAAAAAGGGTCTGCAGTCTCACAGAGCAAGTCTCGGGCCAGGGCCAGGGGCCCAGCTGGGGGAAACGGAGGCCACCATCATCTTGAGGGTCTGAGCCCCTGGAACCAGGCTCAGCAATCCCCATCCAAGCTTAATCTTGCCCTTTCCTGGCCCTAAACCCTCTCCAAGGGATCTTGCTGTCTCTCCTGACCTGTCCCCAGAGGCTCCTCTTCGTGGGACATGGAGATTCGGATTCCTAGCTGGAAGGGAGAAACGCCCCCGTCAGTTTCCTCTCATCAGAGTGAAGAGCAGGGACCAAGGGAAAGGGCCAAAAGTCAGTGCCTCACCTTTTGCTCCTGCGCTTTCATTTCCTTCTCCAACACCTGAGACATATAACTCACGGCCAGAATCACGTGGTCCACGCCGGCCTGGGGGACAGAACAGCGCCCGCCGCCAGGCAGGCTCAGCCGAAGGCACGGAGTCCCCGATCCCCAATCCCTGGCCAATCCCACTACCTACCAAGACCCCGACCAGGGCCTTACCGCAGCCAGCGCCTCCACTTGATGCAGCAAGATGGGCTTATTGCAGAAGTCCACCAGCGGCTTCGGGATGCTTAGCGTCAGCGGCCGCAGACGCGTCCCATAACCGCCCACCAAAATCAGTGCCTTCATTGCACCTGTGGGCGGCCGAAGAGTGAGTCCGAAGCTCCGAGGTGTCCACGGCCCGCCTAGCGGAACCCTGCCGCACACTCCCGCCGCCGTGCCCTTCACTAGCCAGACTGACCAACTGTGACTCTGCCCTGTCCGCCCAGTCCGCGATAATGTTAGCTCGGCGGCCACAGCAAACGGGAACGCTACGCCGGACAGAGAGCTTCGGGCTCCTACCTCCGGCTGGCGGCGGGCGGGAAGTGACGTGATGCTCGGGCAGACCAATCAGCTGTGGTATACGTGGCACGCCGTCAACGTAGGAGCGCCGGGACGCGAGGCTCCGACAGACGCAGCCAACGAGAGCCGAGCGCGCCGGGCTGCCATGGGAACCGGGACCCGGACCTGCGGGTCAGCTAGCCATTGGCTGATCCAAAAGCGGAGCTGGCGCCAAGGGCGAGGCTTCCTTTGCGCCGCGCCCAGGCAGATTCCGGCACCACCCCGCCTGACCGGAAAAAAGGGGCAGGGCCGGGGGCGCGGCAGGGCCTGATCAGGCAAGACTCCCGGAGTCCGCGGATTTTCTCCAAGACACGGACACGCGTCAGTTTCTAGCGGCTTTATTTTGACATACACGACCTCAGACACAAGCGGGGCGGGCAGCGCTAGGTGTACAGAAAGGGTGGACTCGGCGCGAGGCCTGACCACTCCCTCCCCTGCACGCAAGGTCCCGAGAAAACGCAACCGCGCCCAGACGTGACTGGAGCCACGTGTCATATCCGGGCGCAGGGCTTGGACGGCGTGGACAGGCTTAGGCAACTTCCAGGAAAGTGGAGCAGAGAGCGGTCCTCCGGACAAGGCCCTGTAGTTCCCCGAGAAGCAAAGGAACCAGGCCCTACCCACGGTTCTCCCCCAAATTTTCCCCATTAAAACATTTTTTAAATCGGTACAAACGAAACCAAACTGAACAGTTTTAAAGTTCAAAGCAATCTGCATCTAGGAGTGTGCATGTGACCAGATAAGAGCAAGGGAGCAGAGAATACCGAACAAGCCCAGGCCTTTGGCCCCTTTGGAGAATCCCCACGCCCACTGCACAGGCCCGGATGTGAGGGAGGGGTGGGGTCCCTGGCAAGTTGCTACACTGGTCCCCTTCCTCTTTAAGCACCGCCCATCCCACCCCGCTAGGGGGCTGGTGTCGACTTGGCCCACGGAAGCACTATAGAGAGGGGTCACTTGGACACCCCAACCTGTGATCCCGTCTTGCACTTTGGTCCCAAGTTGGGGCTGGGAAGGCAGGGCCTGGCAGGGACAGGGCTCTCTGGCATGGAGCAGGGCAAAATAGTGGCAAAGAGCGAGTGCAGACACACATGCCTGCCACCCGTTAGATAACAGGGCTGTGTCTTGCAAGTGTTCAAAAGTGCCGAAAAGAAGGGACCCTGCCCTGGGAAAGCAGCAGCAAATACCAGCCCTGCTGTTTTAGTGCCAGGAAAATACTGATTATAAGTGGGTGTAACCTCTCTCACAATGAAGAGCAGAATGGGGCAGCAACTCCTACAATACACTAATTCAGGAAGCACGGCACATCCCCACACTGGGGACGTGCCATCAAGTGGGTCCCGAGTGGGCCCAGACCCTTTGGTTTAGCCTCGGCCTTGCCAGGAAATAACCTGCCACGCTAAGGAAGAGCTACTGCCCCCATGGCTGAAGCCACAGAATGGTACATGAGAGAAGATGCTCTTTACTGACCAGAAACAGACAAGCTGCTCCTCCTGGCCCCCAGGAATGGGAACCTGCCCACCCAATGGCACCAGGGTCAGAGGGCCGAGAGAGAGATGGGATCCCATCGTGGAGCCCATTTAAGCTGTGTGAGGCTGCATCTCTAAGGAGCAGGAAAGTAGTCCATCAGTTACCGAGGCCTCTCTCAGACTCAGGCTGGCAGGTTTACCATTAATGCCGTAACAGGGACATGCTAACAGTGACAATGACAGTGGCCCTGGACTCAGAGGGGAGGCCACTAACCTCGGCAACAGCTAGGGGAGCTCCTGGCCACACCTACTAGAGGTGGCGGGTCTCTGTGCCGTTACAGGCTGGCAGCAAAATCACCAAAACCATCGCCAAGGAAGGGGTCACCCCCCTGAGGTCTTCGCTGTGGCACCGTCGGTGCTGAGTGCCGAGGGGGCCACGCCGCAGGCTCACAGAGACGGTGCTGGGCCAGCAGGGAAACACCTCCTCCGACTCATTCTGCTACCACTTTTAAAAGGTAGCACCTGCTGAGGAAGGGCACAGGGGCAAAAGCTCACCTCAGAAATGGGGAAGAGGATATTCTGCTGAGGGAAGCATGAGGGAAATCAATACTCACTACTGAACAAGGCTACACCCCAGGGGGAAAGATCACAGGGGCTGGCACATGGATGAATGGACAGACGGATGGACCCCAGTACTGGTAAGACAAAACTCTCGTTAGCAGAATCTGGGCATCTGCACCCAGCGCCCAATGTCCTCAAAAGCAAACAAGCCTAAAGTTCTCCCTCACAAGCCTGGAGCTCCTCACAGTGGGCTGCTGCCTTGAGCTTGGCCTGGGGAGAGGTGAGACCCTGAGCGGACCACAGCCTTTGAGCCCTGGAAGGAGCAGTCTCTCCGAGGCAGCAGAGCTGCCCAAGAAGCCAGAGGAAGCGGATTCCTACCCACAGCCCAGGGGCTGCAAATACTGTCTGGGTCAGAGCCATCAGAGGCCCCAAAGCCTGCTGGGAGGCTGACTCTCCTCAGCACACAGAGCACGGTCCCCTCCAGTGGGGCAAGAGGGGATGGCCTCCTTAGGCAAGGGATCTTGGTGAGAAAGGCTGGCTGGGGTGTGCAGGCAGGAGCAGGTTCAAGTGCCAAACAGTGCCTGGGGATCCCAGAGCCTGCCCTCCGCCATAGCTGGCTTCAGCACAGCTTCATCAATCTAGCCTCATGCCAAGGTCAGAACCAGGAAGGGTCCAGCTGTATACAGTTGGCCCCTTGGTGCCCTGGGAACACCTGTCAAAGAAATGGGTAATACCCACAGCACAGGTTACAAAGTCCCCCAAGAGATGGGCACCCAACCCTCTGTGACTGAGGAGCCAGGGGTGAATGAACATGGAAGGGCCCTGCGCCAACCCAGGGCTTCACCCTGCTACTAGCAGGACCCTGCAGTCACAGCCCCAAAGACCTGGGCAAGAGAAACCAAAGTCCAAGGGCAACCTGTCCCCGCTGCCAGGCCCACCAGGGGCACCTCTTCCTTCCTAAGTCCACCTGGACACAGCAGTCAGAGCCGTCGAGCTAGGCAGCCTGGCTAAGAGGACGTGTTCTGCCCTCCGTCACTTTATATATATGGATTCCAGGCTACAGCTAAAAACATTTCTTTTAGTTTACACTAAAGAGAAATATAACCCTTTAAAAGCAAGTCTGTGTGTCCTCACGGCGAGTTGAGAGCAATGGTCCCTGCCTGCGGGTGGAGAGGAAAGGGGTCTGGGGGGCCCCGAGCTGGGCCTACTGGTTCTCGTCCCGCATCTGTTCCATGATGCTGATGAGGTTCTCCAGGCCGAAAACATAGCCTCGGTCGGGCCCGTCATGCACTGTGGGGTCATCTCGGAAGCCCTTGAACGTGCTGTGTGCAAAGTCGATCATGCGGACGTCCACCTTGGGCGGAGAGAAGGGGCCCGCCTCCGGGCTGGTGCTGCTGAGGCTGGTGCTAGGGCTACAGGGCGGGGCCACCTCCGGGAGGCTGGTGTCCAGGTGCTTCATACGCATTTCAGACCTGCGGTCCAGGTAGGACTCAGACCGGCACTCCTTGCCGTCATAGATGACAAGCAGGGAGCTAGAGTAGAAGCGGTAGGAGGCCTGCCGCTCCAGCACGGCCTTCAGGCCCCGCAGTTTGCTCAGGATGGGCTCAAAAAGGTCACGCCGCAGGTCCAGGCCGTTGTGCAGGTACTGATAGAGGGCGTTGCGGAAGCCTTCGATGGAGAGCCCACGGCCGTAGTACTTGTTCCTGCAGAGGTAATGCCCCGTGTCCAGCTGGTACACCTAAAACCCCAGGAGACAGGCGGGTGAGTACCAGGGAGGTCTGAAGACCTCACAGGGCCCTGGGAAGGCGCGGTCTGGAAAGTACTTCTGACCAACCTGCGCTTTTCTGCTCTACCCTGCACAGCTGGAGTGAGCAGGCCAAGTTTGCCCTGAGCTTTCCTGCGGTAAAGGCAGGAGAGTGCGGAGACCAGGCCTGCAGGTGTTCCGCCATTACCTGTGGGGATCTCCGGGAGACCAGCTGGACTCAAACTAGGAATATCGATCGTGCTGACACACAAGAGTCTTAGTTGCCCCAATGTCAAGGCAACAGGCTCTCACAGTGGTTCTGCACTCGAGCCCAGTCCAGGGTCCCCGGTTAAGGACGAGAGGGCTCAGGGAACAAATCTGCAAACAGGCACTCAGCGCCCCCCAGGGGACTCATCCTCCCAGAGGAGACTCTGGCCCACTGTGGGCCGAGGGGACCCCCGGCACGGACAGCAAGCAGGCACACACACACAACCCCGAACACACAAGCACCCAGGCTCTCGCCAAGGCCGACTCACCTGCATGCCACAGACCCTGACGCCCAGCGTGGCCGACGTACTCTGCTCGCACTTCCGCATCTGCCGCGCAGCCTTCTCGGCGGATGCGTCATCGCCATGCTGCCGGGTGCCCATCTTCAGGTCCAGCACGCAGGGGTACTTGAAGTGGTGCACCACGTTCTCAAGCAGGAGGAACTCTGGGCCGCAGTCAAGGGGAATAACGACCATACTCGCCAGCAGTCCCAGCCAGCAACGGACAATCCAGTTTTACTCCGAAAGAAAGCACTCCCTTCAAATGTAACGTGTGTTCACCTCACAGACTCTCAAATGTGGGTGTCACACAACTGGCTTATTATTTCTTTGAAAACATTTTTATTATGGGAAAACACATACACCATTTACCAGGTTAACGGTCTTTAAGTATGCCAACTATCACCACCATCCAATCTCCAAAACCTTTTCATCTTCCCAAACAGAAATTAGGAACTGTTCGGGAGTGTGTGTGTGTGTGTGTGTGTGTGTGTGTGTGTGCGTGCGCGCGCGCGCACCTGCCTATGAACACATGTACACATGTGTATTTCTCCCTTCCCAATAGATAATATTAAAACAATAACTCGTATTCCTCCCCCACCCCTCATCCCCTGGAAACCACTATTCTACTTTTTGTTGCTACGAATGTGCCCGTCCTAGGTAATTCGTATCAGCGGAGTCACAGAATATTTTCCCCTTTATATCTGGCTACTTCACTTAGCAAATTGGTTTTGAGGTTTGTAGCATGTGACAAAATTTCATGCCTTTTTATGAATAAATTTTAATCGTATGTATTTGCCACATTTTTTGATGTCATCATTTTAATTTTATTCTTTAGCTCTGTCTTGCAGACATACAGAAGTAAACCAAAGAAAATTTGGGAGTTTCACAAACATCCCTAGCACCATCAATAAACCAAGACCCTGCTCAATACAGTGCCTCATTCAGGCCTAAGAAGTAAGAAACTTCCTTTGTAGCTCTACTGCAAAAATGACTCAGATTTAACATTCCCAAACAGGAATCTTTAGAAAAAGCTGGATTTAAATTTCACTCTTGCCATTTTCTGACTAAACTTCAAGCCATATAGTTAAACTTATCCCTTAGTACTTCCAGGATCTTCTGTTTACATCCAGGACTTCATCTCCATCTCCTGTCTGCAATGATCTTAGATAAAGGTACTGGCTTGTCACAGGTCTGCCAACAGTCATCTTCGAGGCTCACAGCCGAGCCCTCAGTTCCACATTTTGGACTATGGAGCAATCACCTGGTCTCAGAGGGTAAGACCCTAGGCATCAATCTGATGATGAACATTTTCATATCCTCTAACCCTTTAAAAAGTAATGTGAAATTCATTACATGCGGCTTTTAACTAGCCTCATTGCCTGCTATGATTTATAAACAAGCAACAATAAAACTCGAAGAAGGCTGCAGTAGTATCTCACGATGCCTGAGGGCGTAGGACCCTGCCTTTCCACTCACTGGCTCTGGGCACAATACATCCCCCCGTGCTTCCATACACTCATCTATAAATGGGAGTCAGAACAGTTCCTCCCTCAAAAGACAGGAAAACTCAGTAAGTACATATGAAGTGCTCAGCACACTTCCCCTCAGTTTCTCAGTAAGTCTTAGTTATTTATTGTCCACTGTTTCAAAACACTAACCCATTTTAAGAGTTCTCATTTCATAATACTTTTTTTACCTCTGCTATCTTAAAACTATTTTACATTGGTATATTGTTTATCTTTAGAAAAAACACTAAAACACATTTTAAAAAAAAATATCTGTTGGGAGGGGAGAAATAGACATGGGTACATGTGTTCATATGCAGACACACACACGCCCGGTTCTAGACACGCACTGATAAATATGGCAGCCACTATCCACTGCTGCTGACTTAAATGCAGATTTTAATTAAATAAATTACAAATTGAGTAACTCCGTCACACCAGCCACATTTCAGTAACAGTACCGCTAATGGCTAGCACAGATTTTAAAACGGGTTCTTCCATTGTCACAGAGTTCTACTGGATAGCACTTTTATAGACTGCCAAGTTTAAGCTTCAGTCTTACCAGGCCCAAAAGGCAGGGGGGGAAAAATGACGAAAATATGAAGAGCCTATGGTAAAGGGAGATAAGAACAAAAGACGAGCCCCGGAACAGAGCGGGTGCTGACCATGGTACCGGGAGGCGCCCTGACATAGAAGCCATGGTCCCAAGTAGCAGGCGCTGCTGGAGGAGCAGTAACAAGGATACTGTAGAGCTTTCGGTCCTTGGACTCGGAGCGCATGCGGCTCAGCTGCTGCTTGTGACAGCGCAGGCTCCAAGGGTTGTGGCTGATCTTCTCAGAACTCAGACCACTGTTGCCATCTAGCATCTGGAAAGGGACGTCCGAGTGGCTGTGTAGCTCCACCTTTGGACTCTTTGCCTCTTGGGGGCTAAGAAGGAAGAACATACACATTGCTAAGGGGCTCAGATGAGTCATTCTCTGGGGTCTCACTACATAGGGTTGGGGGGGCCTGGATCAAGTCTAACGTGCCATCCACAGATCTTTCTGACGGGTGACACACGGCCCCAGAAGCATGAGCCCCTTCAAGTGAGTAAATGGTGTAAGTAGTAAGAAGCGAGAGCGCGCAGCCAGCGCTGCTAAACTGATCTGATCTGATGAGAGAGAAACTGTGTTGCCACGTCTAAGAAAAGCCCTAATTCTAAGTCAAGTCACAGAGCAGTCTAGTTACTGATTTTTTTTTTTTTTTTTTTGGGCCATGCGGCACAGCTTGCAGGATCTTCATTTCCCTGGGATCGAACTCAGGCCCTCACAATGAATGTGCCAAGTCATAATCACTGGACTGCCATGGATTCCCTCACTGAAACTTATTTTTGAGTGAGATTAAGTATGTACAAAGTAATTTAATCATACAATTTTGATTTCACTTTGGTTCAAAAAGCTCACATTATTTTTTGTTTACATTAGTTTTATTTATTTATTTTTACAATTCAGTAGTGTTTTTTTTTTTTTAAGTATAGTCACAAGGTTAGAAAACATCACCACTATCTAATTTTTATAAATTTTCATCACCCTCACAACAAATCTTGTCACCATTAGCAGTAGCGACTTCTCATCAACCCTGCCCCCTCAACCCCTGGCATTCACTGACCTACTTTCTGTCTCTTGGACAGAAAAGATGTGGATTTACCAATTCTGAACATTTTAAGTAAATGGAACCATACAATATGTGGTTTTCTGTGACCGGCTTCTTCCACTTGACATATGTTTTCAAGGTTCATTCATAGTGTGTAGCCTGTGTCAGTATTCCATTCCTTCTCGCTGCTGAGTGATATCCAATACCACATTTAATCCATCCATTCATCAACTGATAGACATTCAGGCTGTTTCCAGCTTGGGGCTCTTAGGAATAACGCTGCTGTAGGTAATTGCGTACACAGTTTACACGTGACTGTTTTCCTTCAGTTCTCTTGGGCATATACCTAGGACTGCAGTTGCTGCATGTAACTTTTTGAAAAACTGCCTAAATTGTCTTCCAGAATGGCGGAACTATTTTACATTCCCATCTGCAACATAGGAGGGTTCCAGTTTCTCCATAACCTCAACAAAACTGTCACTGTCTATCCTTTTGACTGTGGCCACGCTTGTGGGGGTTCACATTTTTTGCATGATATATCAAGAAAAATAATTCTTTTTCCTGATCTGTAAGAAAATTCAAATTCCAATTCAATACACTGAATTTTAGATGCAGGGCAAGGGTTAACGGTGATATCAGAGTCTCAGAGATCTGACTCCAAAACCCTTAGAGCATGGGCCTGGCTGCACTCTGCCTCTGGGCTCTGCGGTTGGGCCAGTGCCTCCACCTCTGCCTTGGGAAGCAAGATATAACAAAGCTGGAGGAAAACAACAGGGTGTTCTTGCTTCCAAAGAGCTGAGAGAACTCCGTTCTCTCTCTCGACCAGTACAGCCAAACTCAGAAGCGGGCTTCACTGGGGCGATGGAACACGTGGGCGGCAGGTGGCACGATGGGGTGAACCTGCGAACATCAGCCATCGTCCCTCCACCTTGAGCCCTGCTTCCCCGTGACGCATCAGGACACCAGAGATACACTGAGTATCTGTGCTCATAGCACCAGACGTGAACTGCCAGCCCTGCTCACCACCCCCTTACCTCTCTGAGGTTTCGAGGGGCAGGCTGGCTTTCTCCTCCTTGTGGTCACTGCCACTGCCCGACCGGTGCAGGCTCCGGCGGGAGTGCTTGCGCCGAGGCTGCTCCCGCTCCGGTGTGTCATCCGGCTCCACGGTCTCACTTTCCACGTACGGGTAGGCCACCAAGTTGATGTAACCGTCACTGTCCCCCTCGAAACAGACGGATACCACTCCTGTTGGGGAAAAAGAGGCAGCCAGTCAACAAATGTCCACCGAGGCTGGGTCCATTCAGCACAGATTGCTGGCCCTTGCTGGCCCTCCACACACAGTCATCACCTGCCCTGAAGCCACGGTAGGAACAATGAGTGGCGGGCATCTTTCCAGAACATACCTCACCGCTCATTCCTCATCCTTAGTCCACCATTCACCTTTGATTTTGGATAAATTCGTTTTTACTTCCCATCCTCTTATCTCTCCTGCTTTCAACTATTGCCTTCTGTACCATTCAGAAGAACTGTATCTTCCCAGTGACACACCCACACCAACATAATCTAACCTCCACTGACTGAACTGCCCCACACTGCTGTCATCTCCTCTGTCCTCCTCTAGATCCGGTTTCCTTCTGCCTGACAGTGTCATCAAGAGAGACGTCAAGACTCCTCCAAGACAGCCCTCAAAAACATGTCTCTGCACTGAGGATCAGGCTAGTCTAGGCTCACCAGGCAGAACTTCGGCCTCAGCAAAGCACCAGCATTCCGAAGTGGAAACAGCTATTTTCCACACAGTACTCATGCAAGTTTGTTGTGTCCATTTTTATCAAACAGCTTGTCCTTGGTTTCTTCTGGATCATTACCAAAGGAGCTGAAACACAGCACCTAGAAATCTAACTCAATGAGTTTCTTTGGTTGTTAAAAAGGTCCAGGCTGCCCTTCATCTGATTTCCATAGTCCAACCTACTATCAGCTACATGTCTCGTTTTACACTCTTGGTGCGCAAAATCGGCATTATGATCTGACAATCGGTGACAAGCCTTTAAGAATATGTCAGTATGCCAGACCAAGAACATCCTTTTCTTTGGCCCATTTCCTTCTCCAGGAGGACACTGCTCTTAAACCCTGGTCTCTTTTAGGAGGGAAAAAACCCTTGAAACATGAACGTGTAATGGATTCTTCTTTTCTCACATTACTTAAATGCATACCTCACTTCAGTGGGCTTCATAACCATACCCTGGCTTCCTTACATAGGTAACTTGCCTCTCCTACAGGCTTCCGCCTTCATAACTTCTTCCCTTTGTCTTTTGCAGAGCTTCAATTCTGTTCAAGCCTGAATGCCCCCGGTCTACAATATTCTTTGTTTCCTGGGCTCCCCCTCGTGCTCTGATGTGGAGTGTTCTCCAGGCCTGCCACGGAGCTCCCACGCTGGAGCTGACCAGAGTCAGAGCTGTTCCTTCTACGATCCTCTCCTTTCCCCCCGTTCCCTTGGCTTCCTCCTAATCTGAGTGGGATATATCTTCAAGTAACTTCCTAACAAAAGAGGGTTCAGGATGTCAATTTTCTGAGTTCTTTGTGGGAATCCTACTCCAACAAGTGATGGATAGTTTAGCTGAAGACAGAATTCTATGTTGTCTGCAAATAAAGACAGCTTTACTTCTTCCTTCCCAATCTGAATGCCTTTTATTATTTTCCTGCTTACCTGTACTGGCCAGAACCTCCAAGTTAAATGTTAACTAGAAATGGAGAGCACAGACATTCTTATCTCATACCTCGATCTTAGGGGCTAAAGTGATTGTCTTATCGCTGAGTATGAAGCTAGCTGTAGGTTTTTCATAGATGCCTTCTATCAGGTTTGAGGAACTTTCTTTCCATCCCCAGTTTGCTGAGAGTTTTGTTACTGTATCAAGAATAGATACTTGAAACAGATGGTCAACAGATACATGAAAAGATACTCCACATGGCTAATTATTAGAGAAATGCAAATCAAAATTACAAGGAGATACTACCTCACACGTGACTCATGGCCAGTCATGAAAAAAAAATCTACAAATCATATATGCTGGAGAGGGTATGGAGGAAAGGGAACCCTTCCACACTGTCGCTGGAAATGTAAATTGGTACAGCCACTATGAAGAACAGTATGGAGGTTCCTTAAAACCTAGGGTTGCTATATGATAACAGCAATCCCACCCCTGGGCATGTATCTGGACAAAACAGTAATTTGAAAAGATACATGCACTCCTAAGTTCATAACAGCATGTTCACAATAGCCAAGACATGAAAACAATCTAAATGGCCGTCGAAAGATTAATGGGTAAAGATGTGGTATGTATATACAATAGAATACTACTCGGCCATAAGAAAGAGTGAACTAACGCTATTTGCAGCAACGTGGATGGACCTAGAGGCTGTCATACTGAGTGAGGTCAGACACACACAGACAAATGCCATATGGTGTCACTTACATGTGGAATCTAAACCATGACGCAAATGAACTCATCTGTCCTGTGAAACAGAAACAAGCTCACATACAGAGAAGAGACTTGCGGGGGTGGGGGCAGGAACAGACTGAGAACCTGGGATGTGCCGATGCAAAGTATTACAAATGCACAATAAACAACGCGGTCCTGGTACAGCACAGGGAACTGTATTCAGTCTCCCGTGGTAAATCATAGTGGAAAAGAATATTAAAAAGAACAGGCATATATGTATACTGAATCACTGTGGAAATCAGGTAACGTTTGTCCTTTGGGGTTTGGCTTCTTTCTTTCACTTAGCATAACGTTTTCAATGTTCATCCACATTGCAGCATGTGTCAGAACCTCATTTGTTTTTATGGCTGAATACTATCCCACTGTAAATGTACGCCATCTATCTGTTACGTAAATGTATTTGGTTTACCAGTTCATCTGCTGATGGATGCTTGGGTTGCTTCCACATTTTGACTATTATGAATAATGCTTCAGTGAGTATTACTTTACATTTATTATCTGTTTGAGTCCCTGTTTTTGATTCTTTGGGGTATATATCTAGGCATAGAATTGCTGGCAATTTCTGTGTTTTAATGTTTTTGAAGCACTGTCAAACTGTTTTCTACAGTGGCTATTCTATTTGACATTCTTACCAGAGTGTTCCTATTTCTCCGTATCTTTGCCACACTTCTCTTCTTCCTTTTAACAGCCATTCACTGGGTGACAGAAGTCTCTCTTGTGGTTTCAATTTGCATTTTCCTAATGACTAGTGATGTTGATTGTCTTTCCGTCTGTGTGTTGGTCATCTGCTTGTCTTCTCTGGAGAAATGTTTATTCAAGTCCTTTGACCACTCATGAATAGGGCTGTTTCTTAACTCTTAATTGGCAAAAAAGAGCTAGAGTAGTTCCTTAGCGCACTGAAGTTTCGTCCATTGTTGTTTTTTACCTCAGGGTTTTCGCTTATCCTTGGAAGCTTGGAATGTTCTTTCCATTGTCCTTTGCCCACAGCTGCTCCACATTCTCCAGTCCTTTGAGTCTCCCCAGACACTCCTTCCCCAATCATCCTATATCAAGGGATCTGGTTTGGAAGCTTTATTACTGTCAATTACAGATTACTTATTTAACTCAAAGTACTTAACACAACCTATAATTGTTTTGTCTATAACTTGTTTATTCTTTCTCACATTAGCATTAAGCTCCATGAAGATACGGGTCTTTTTCGTCTTCTACACTAATGAGCAGGGGCTTGCATCCAGTAGATGCTCAGTAAATACTAGATAAATGAATGAGGCAAGGTTCTGAAAAACGGTACAAGGCATTTAGCACTACAAGCAGTAACACTTGATGACTACAGCTGGTCATATGAAATAAACGAAAATCCCTCTTCAAACCTACTGCCAAAATATAGAATATTATTGGCATTTTTCCTTAGCTGAGTTTTAAAAACACCTGTGGTTCTGGCAATAAAGAAATGTGTATGTGATTGTGGGTTAGAATTAATATATGCATTTTCTAAACCTCTGTGTTGAAAGGGCCTAAAAGCAAAGCCACTCCAGTGGCAATCACAACATCCAGCACCAAGATCTTGTTTTTTCTAACTATCATTCATATGATACAAGGAAGAAAAGCTTGTTACAAAGTCTGGTTCCTGAATCAGGGCAGAAAAAATACAAGATGAGCCTGGAATATCTCGTGGTAACTGAAAGTAATGAAACAGCCAAAAATGATGAGGGGTCTATGTCAAAAGTACACAAGAGCTAATGTTAAGGAGTCCCAGTGTCCAAATCTAGAATAATTTGAGGAATAAAATACATACGTCCACACTGATAGATAAATGGGTGAGGAGGGACAATTCTTCCTTACAGAACTGTAATATATTTTAACTACTAAGTATAGAAGAAAAGATGAAAAGAGATGTCATCATTAGGCATGCAATTTTGTTGTTGTTCAGTCGCTAAGTCATGTCTGACTCTTTGCTACCCCATGGACTGCAGCATGCCAGGCCTCCCTGTCCCTCACTCTGCAATTTAGTAATTATCACAGGAAAGAACCACTGATCAATTGGAAAACTAGTATGCTCTGAAGCAGGATATCCAGAGAGTCCCAAGGTATCTCTCCACATGAAACTCCTTAATTACAACAAGAAAAGTCATAATTTTACAGTGCAAAAGCCAGGCAGACACCATCTTAAAGCAATCAAAGTTAAATCACCGGTAACAAGAGATGGGCCTCCTGACATGAACTGAAGAGGACACTGGATCGTTTCTACTGCCCAAAATACAGAACCTCAATCTAATCATTAGAAAGAGAAAACAAATCCAAATTTAGGGACAATCTACAAAATAACTACTAGTACTCTTCCAAAGCATCAAGGTCATGAAAGGCCAAGAAGAGTGAGAAACTGTCCCAGACTGGAGGGGCCAAGGAGGACCAAACACAATGTGAAATCCTGGACCTGAAAAATGACGTGTGAGAAAACCGCCGAATCTGAATACAGTGTACAGGTTAGTGAAGAGTGTTACACCAAAGCGCCTTTCCTGGTTTTGGTAATTATAAACCATGGTATGGTTATGTATCTTTTAATGATGCTTTTATTCATTAATACTAGACAGCCAACCTAAACAAAGCCTTTGATTTCAGTCTCCAACAGTTATGAAATAGCAGCATTCTTGAAATCTAAACCCTTTAAAACCAGCTACTAAAATTCACTTAAGGGACTTAAGGGCAGGGTGTGAAGTGCCAGGTCTTCATAGGTCTCACCCATTCCCCGCGCTGCACCACACTGCAGCCTCCTGTCTGCTGGAGCACAGACCACAGCACAATTTCTGCACAGGCAGTTCACTCCCAACAAGCCAGGGGCTCTTTCTGAAAGCTGAATTCATGGAGCAGAACTCAGGGGCTTCCCTCTTCCAGCTGAAAAATACCTCTTCCTACCCAGCTACCAATAGGGATTACATCTATAGCATTATGCTTCTGGTCAAACAGAGAAAACCAAAAATTGTCTTATGTTCCCTTCTCCTTCAATGGGATATATCACTGGGACACTGAACTTCATTTGAGTCTTTAGCACATTCTTCGGAATTAGAGTAACACCCAGCTGATTCATGACAGGGCTGTTTTTTCGTCTGCTCATCAAAGCAGTCACCAATTTTCCGGCATGCTTTCATTGAGTATGTGTGAACAGTAGAGAGGACCCTATAGTGGTCACAGAGCAGCCAGTACAACACAAGCAGGAGAGGGGAGGGGAAGAGAGGGAAGGGGAGGGGAGGGATGAGGAGGGGAGGGGAGGATGGGAGGGATGAGGAGGGAGAGATGAGGAGAGGAGGGATGAGGAGGGGAGGAATGAGGAGGGAAGGGATGGGGAGGGGAGGGATGAGAAGGGGAGGGATGAGGCTGAGTTTGTGTTGATCAAGATGTCTTTCAGTGCCCTGTAATCCCTTCCAAACACTGAATTTCAGCCCACTGTGCTGGAAGCTGAAGCAGTGGGTTCATCAGCTTGGATTACATTGGTTACATCCAAATCCACTTCTGGCATCTGAATCATCTTGGAGAGAACCGTCAACTGCAGCTTTCCATTCACACAGATATTTTCAAAAATCATCTTGGTGGAAAAAGTAAAAATAAACCATCATCCTGGCAGAATTCAAGAGGTTGAAGACGCTTCCTGAGTCTCACCCAGGGCTGATGGTCTTGCCATGCACACAGAAAAGCCAGTACAGGCCTCCCTACGGAGAGGTGAGCTGCACAGTGACGGCTTCACTCGGTACGCTGGCATCATGGGAGCATTAGAGAACCTCCGTTACCTTTTCAACTCTTCTGTAATTTTACATTTCAAAATAAAAAGTAAAGGAATTCTCTGGTGGTCTAGTGGTTAAGACTGTGCCTCCACTGAAGGAGACATGGGTTTGATCCCTAGTCAGAGAATTAAGCTCCTCATGCCCTCAGAGCAGCCAAGAAAAAAGTAAAAACCCTATGGTATCAGTCTTGGAAATACACGAATCGAACCCATCATATCTTCCATTTTCTCGGGACTTCATTTGACTTAAAAAAAAGAAGAGATCAGTTTCAATTTAATTATATTTTTGAGAAAGTATATTTACTATTCCCTAGTGAAAATGCAGCCTGAGGCAAGAAAATCAAGCAGATACTAAAGACTTGCTATGGGTTTTAGACTTCTGTTCCCCAAGCTGAGTCGGTTGGAAGGAAAACCGAACCAATGTATGACTGACAATCCTTCCCTGGGTGGCACCTTGAGATTCTAACTAGTCCAAATTCTGGTGGCTGTGATTTAGAAAACATTTCTCTGCAGCCTGGGGTTCCACTTCATTTTAAAGGATTTTTTTTCTTCCCTTAGCATCAGAAGAGGACTCCATGAGCTAACAGGGCTTGTAGGTTTTTTTTTCTGGTTTTGGCATTTTTATAGCAAAAGATTTGGCCATGATGTATTGAGTGTGGATGGGTAGGTGGCTGAAGCTACATTTATAAAGCATTTGTAACTTGTTTCTTAGCCACTTAGAGTCGGCAGTGTGTTTGATTCTCGCTTCTCTCTCATTTTGCAGCGTTAAGAGTATTTATTCTTCCAAATTCAATATGCTTCTGATTCTGTTCTGAAAACAGTAACAAACCAACCGATTCAACCAACCGATTCAAAACTGCACAAAGGACTTGAATAGACACTGCTCCAGAGAAGACACACAAATAGCCAATGGCACATCAACACCAGTCATCAGCCATTAAGAAAACACGTACATAACAAAGGGAAACCACCTCACACCCACTTGGGTGGCTACACAGTTGTTGCTATTGTTTTTAATGGAAAATAAGGGTTTGTAAGGATGTGGAGAAAAAGAAACATTGCTGGTAAGAATGTCAAATGGTAGGCTAATATGGAAACCAGTTTGACAGTTCTTCAAAAACGCTAAACACAAAATTACCGTATGATCCACAATTCCACTCCTAGGTATATACCCAAAAGAACTGAAATCAGGGACTTAAGAAGGTATTTGTAAGGTAATACTCACAGAAACATTATTCTTAATAGCCAAAAGGTGGAAACAACTCAGGTGTCTATCAACAGATGAACAGATAAATAAAATACAGCATATATTTACAATGGAATAGTATTCAGCCGTAAAAACAAAAGCAGTTCTGACACGTGATGAACTTGAAAACATTATGCTAAATGAAATAAACCAAATCCAAAAGGACAAACATTACATGATTCCACTTGTATGAAATATCTAAATTATAGAGACAGAAAGTAGATTAGAGGGTACCAGGTGAGGGGGGAAATGAGTTATTTAATGGGTACGGAGATTTTGTTTGAGGTGATGTAAAAGTTCCAGAAATAGATAATGGTAATGGTATACAGCATAGTGAATGTATTTAATGCCACTAAATTAAACACTTAAAAATGGTAAATTTTGCTGTATAATTATACTTTAATTTTTTAAAAAGCTGCATCCACCTTAAAAAATGGTTAAATTTTATGTTATGTATATTTCACCACAATAAAAGAGTTAAGGAACAAAAGCCAATACCAATATGGACTGTTTTTTCTAAATCCATCTCCCAAGTAGAGTGGTGCAAACATGACTGAATTCACACTGCTTTGGAAAAGGTAAAAAAAAAACACAACACAGGGCACGTCCCAGCAATCCAGAGGTCAGCTCAGTGCTTCACTGCAGCGGCCTGGATTCAATCCCTGGTCAGGGAACTAAGTTCCCACAAGCCATGCAGCACGGCCAAAATAAAAAGAACACAGAAAACGTAATTTATACATGCATGGATGCGTACTAAGTCACTTCAGTTGTGTCTGACTCTTTGCGACCCTATGGACCACAGCCCACCAAGCTCCTCTGTCCATGGGATTCTCCAGGCAAGAATACTGGAGTGGGTTGCCGTGCCCTTCTCCAGGGGATCGTCCCAACCCAGGGATCGAACCTGCATCTCTTATGTCTCCTGCATTGGCAGGCAGGTTCTTTACCACTAGTGCCGCCTGGGAAGCCTCAACTTATACATGAGGGTCAATAAAAATGTATACACACAGTGACAAAAATCAGGTTTTAAAACCAAGTGACTTAAACTCTGGTATACATTCATGGGGTTCTGGCCTACCAGGTTATATTATAAAGCAGATTATTTTTCCTTTAAAAGTTAGGACCTCCAGGCCCCAGTCCTTCTCTAAACTTCTTAACTATCCATTCACCCCAGCACACACACACAAGCTGCACAGCACCTCCTCACCAGCTACCTCATCCCGAGCCTGGAGAGCATCCAACTCCTTCTCTGGGAGCAGAGAAGGGCTGCCCCTTCTCTCCTAGATCATCCCAGCCAACAGGGAAACCTCCTAGACAACAGCATGCTCTTCGCCAACGGGACTTAATGCTGTGAATTCTTCTCGGGTTTACCTATCAATGGACTCAGTTTTCAAGAAATAAAGACCTCACTGATGCTTTCAAATTTTGCTTAACAAAGTGACTTAGCTGCATGGAGACAACAGAGACCTACAATGGTATCACGTGGCCGACAGAACAAGGAAAACTGGGCTGAGGGCCTATACGCTGCTGCCCTCTTCCAACTGGCCAGTGACTGACCTTTGTACTCAGGGGTGAACTCCTTCATTTCGGGAGGGAGGGACTCGTAGAAGCGCTGCTCCCGGGAGATGAGGGGCTTGCACACAGTGTGGTCGTCGTAGCGCATCATGCTGCTGTGTCCGCCCACCTGGTGGATGAAGGGCTCCAGGAGGACTCCCCGGTCTCCGGCCCGACTTGCGTTCTTGCCATACTGCCCCACTTCCATGGTTTGACAAACACACATTGCGTTGGGGGCCAGTTGCACACTGAGGCCAGAGGATGTAGCACATGAGCCACGAAGGAGAGCTACGCAGAAGGTCCTGGCAGGCTGAAAACCAACGGTCAGAATCTGCTCAGCTTATTCTTCTCTCCTAACAGGGAAGAGAGGAAAAGAGAAAATCAAAACACCCGGCAAGCTCCAGTTTCTCTGGAGTTCACAGAATATCCACTCCTGAGGAAGAACAGGGGTGTGTCTTGCTCCCTGCTATGTGTTCCCCAGAAGGACAACTGTCAGATACCCGGGAGTGAGCTGGGCTGAGCTCTGCTGAATGGTGCAATGTTGGTCGCCTCCACCCATCTTTTATACCATTCTGTCTGGATTTCTCACAACATCCAGTACTGTTAAGAGTCTTTCCCCGGCTCGAAGAAAGGGTTTTACCTCCAAAATCAGGTCACATGAGATTCCCAACTTTTCTGCTTTAAGGTGTCAAGGATCTGGCAGGGAAAGCCCTTCCCTCCTGAATTGTAGAAGCATAAAAAGATTTTGTTTTCCCCCAAAGGAATTCAGACTTCATATTTCTTCTACTTTAAATCTATAGCCATCAACTTATGATCATGCCAAGCACCACAGAGCTTCCCTTCCTGTTTGATTCTACACAAACAGCGGGACACGGAAAAGCTCTTTGCACTTAAATAACCTCCTTTTAATATAAGTTTTCCCTCAAGAAAGTTACTATAGTGCAACACTTAATAATGAATATATCTTTTAAATTAGGAATGTAGTAGGTAGGCAGGTGGCGGAGCGAAGGACAGCAAGTTTGGGATGAACAGAGGCAACCTATTATATACAGGATGGATAAACAACCTCTTACTGTGCAGCACAGGGAACTGTATACTCAATCCCCTGTGATAAACCATAATGGAAAAGAAAATGAAAAGTAGCACGTATAACTGAGTCACTTGGCTGTACAAAAGAAATTAACATGGTACTGTAAATCAATTATACTTCAATAACATTTTTAAAACTTAAAAAGGAACATAGTAGGCAAGACAACATCTGAAAGATCAAGACTAAAGGAAAAATATTTACAGAGCAGAAATACGGCTTTACCTGTAAGAGATAAACTATTAGTTTTTCTGAACCTCCTAATTACGGGCAAAATGAGCTATGCTATGCTGTGCTTAGTCGCTAGTCGTGTCTGACTCTTTGCGACCCCATGGACCATAGCCCGCCAGACTCCTCTGTCCATTGGGATTCTGCCAGCAAGACACTAAGGTGGGTTGCCAAGCCCTCCTCCGGGGGATCTTCCTAACCAGGGATCGAAGCCAGGTCTCCTGCATTGGAGGTGAATTCTTTACTTTCTGAGCTACCAGGGAAGCAAAATCAGCTATATAATAACACTACTGCAAAATGTAAAATTTTCTTTACTCCAAAGCTGTCCAGGAAACTATGTGCTATCAACACCATTCCCACTCCCCTAAACGGATCAGCATCCCTTTAAAGGTATTCATTTTAAGTTCTCCTTCTTCGGGATATGGCTCAGACACCATTCTCTTCGTACAAGAGTTTGATCACACCTCTGCGTCCCCTGTGGCATCCTGTGCCAAGTCTACAGCAGCAATACGTTCACTGTCCTGTCATCTCTGTCATCTGTCACCACAGCCAAACCATTCTCTTATTAACTCCATCTCGGGTTTGAGGCAGTTCCTGGCACAGAGCAGCGCTCACCAAAAGAAAGAAAAGCTTGTTACAATGAATTAAATAATCCGAGGAAGACGACCACAGTGAGTAAAAGCACAACTATATGAAAACAAAACATGAGAGGAGTGGCAGTGCTCAGGACACGAATCAACTGCAGAAGGCTTTCCTCAGGGTTCCTGGAGGCGCCCCCGTGGCAGGAGACTTCAGGTAGCAATGCCAAGTGCTTCCTGCCCTGCCTCCTCCCCTTCATGCTGGGATGGCCTCTGATCACAGATGGGATACCAGGAAGGTGCTATGCTGTCTAGCCTGCGTCAGTGGGTATCTGGTTTAGGAGAGGGGGTCAACAGTGCCAAGTGCCCCAGAGGAGTCAGGCATTAGAGCCATTCCCCTGGACTCTGAGTTCAACATTCTGCAGTCTTTTTGGGGATCCTCTGCAGCCTCCACAGGACTGAAAGGCAGAATTCTGTCCGATCTCCAGTCAGATCTGGCCTTCTGATATTGTTTCCACAGGATGTCTACATAAAGTCATGGTACTGTTTCTGGGTCTGAAATACTTTCTGGGAAATAAACATGTAAAACATACCATGTTTCTATAGCTCTGTTTTGGTATTTCTTTTTAAATAACCTGGGAACCTGAACAAGTGGACATACCTACTGGTCTACAAGGCGCAGAGCCTTGTAATGACTTACAAGTAAGAGACTTCAATTTTCCTTGTGAAGACATGCCTGCTGCCAACTCTGTGGGGTATGCCGATGGAGGTGAAGGGCTTGGGCTTGCCTCGCCTACCGCACAGTCCTGAAAGTTCTAGCAAAAGCTCTGACTCGTTCTGATAAACAACCAGAGGCTGTTGTTGACATCTGGGGTCCACCAAGGCCCACTGAAAAACCTGTGGGCTGAGAGCTATGGATGACGGAGTCTAGCTCCGCTACTCCTTTCCTAACAGAGTCCCAATGTTGTTCACATACACTGAACAACACCGTTCACGTGTTCTTCACGTTGTTCCTTGAGCCAAACTTCAAGGGAACATGAAACGCCATTCAAGCTCAACGAGAATCCTGAACATTACTTCATTTCTTATGAATTGACTTAGGAAAAAGCATGTGACTCTTTTTCCCAATGAGATGAGGGGAAATTGGCCAGAGGTTCTCTGGGAACTTATCCTGCTCTTCACACACGAGAAGGGCACCTCCTCTTCCTCAGGTTATTATTCCGATATCTGGATGTGACATCTGAGACTACTGCAGCTACCCCATGACTCTCAAACATCCCTGCCTAGGACAAGGCCAACACGCCGAGCACACAGACCAGGAAGAAGAAATCAGGGCTCCTGAAACTGTCACTGAAGTACTGGATATCCTGTTATATAGCAAAAATAAGTTTCCCTTTATTCTTCAAGCCAGTCGTATTAAGGTACTCTACCACTTGTAATCAAAACCATCATAAATGAAAGGACAGAAATAGTTGCATCAAAATCCCAAAGTCTCCAGTTAATACACTTTGCACATAAAGTGGTCACTAACTGTTTTCTGATGACAGCAAGGAGACTTTCAACAAATGATGAACAAGCTCTCTCACTAATGACAAAGGGCATAGTCTCCATAAGCCTCAAAATGACAAATGTGATTCTCTCATCTTTCCAGTGTCCCTGAAGGCAGAGTATCGGAATTCTGTCTGGTCCACAGGGCTGGTACCAAGATACTAAACAAGAGTCTGACCAACAGAAAACTCAT
This sequence comes from Bos taurus, assembly GCF_002263795.3. NCBI lineage: Eukaryota > Metazoa > Chordata > Mammalia > Artiodactyla > Bovidae > Bos > Bos taurus. The sequence goes on along the minus strand of NC_037349.1, from coordinate 50,460,457 downwards.
TCTCTCACATGTAGAAATGAACCTGTCCAAATGTTCAAATAATTAGCTTAGAACGATTCTACCTTGCTTCAACAGGAGGCAGATCATAAAAGAGATGTATACTCTTGCCACTTCAGGACCTTACTGATCATTTTTTAACAAATGGATCTAAACGCAATGTAGTCAATAAACTGTACTTTCCAGAGTGTAGTTACTTCTCGAAGATTTCCCAGACTGTCCTCTGCAGATACACTGACCTCACTTCAACTAGTTTATGCCATTCAAGATGTCAACAGCTTCTGGAGTCTTTTCTAGATTTAAGAAACTCCCAGCATGAAGAAAAACTTGTGAGTTCTTTAAAAAGCTACAAACTGTCAAAAATATCACATAACAGAAATCATGAGGGACAATGGTTTCATTCCCATGGGTTGCACTAGAAACAAACAAAAAACTCTCTACCAGGATGTTTTTTGTTTTGTAAACAAAACTGCCAAAGGTTTCCCCTGGAGAAAACTTTGTATTAATAAATAGTGCTCTTTTCCCTATGTGGCATTTTAGAAATCGTGGCCAAGTTTCAGTTTTCTGTAGAGATCTGCTCTCATGTAAATGTGTTTCCAAGTTACCAGTCTTGTCTGCTTTCCAGGTAACATTCAACAAGGCTTTTCCCTGGAAAGGTGAAATCCCTACAGATACAGACCTCTATGCTGGCAAGGGTTGGCTTCCTGGAAAGCAATGAAGGATTGTGCGTAAGCGTTACAAAATAGTCACTTTTCCCCTCCTATTTTCCTGCCCACCCAGCACAGCATGCAGAACCTTAGTTTCCCAACTAGGGATGGAATCCATGCTCCCTACAGTGGAAACACGGTGTCTTAACTGAACTGCCAGGGAAGACCCACAAAATAGCGACTTCAATTCCACTACTCACGCAGACCCAGGACCCACAGGCATGGAGGAACTTGAGGGGCAGAAAGCTGGGGCAGAAAGCTGGAATTTATTAAAAGCATCTCCAGGACTCGAAGAGGCTCCCACACGTTCCCCAGTCATCCCTGTGGCCCTTTGCTATGACTGACAAACACGCAGAGTGAAAAGCAATGGCAGTTAGGATTGAATTCCTATAGCCTAATTCTTTTGACAGTAACATCTGAAGTGGCATTCACCCAGATTCAGAGTTGAAAGGAAACGTACTATTTTCTTTCCTCTCTATACCTTTTTTCCTTGGCATAAACAGGGCATTTCTCATTTTGGAGACATTAAGGACTATGAAAAGAAAGTAACTACAAGGAAGAACATTCTCTGGGTTTTGAGAAGGATCCTAAGGAAATTGTCTTAATCTGTTTTGGCTGCTGTAGCAGAGTATCACAGACTGAATGACTTACAAACAACAGAAATTTCTTAGTTCCAGAGGATGGTAAATTCGACATCAACGCAATGGCAAATTTGATGTTTGGTGAGTCACTGTGTCCTCATATGGTGGAAGGGGTGAAAGGCCTCTCTGGGGCCTCTTTTATAAGGGCACTAATCCCATTCATAAGGGCTCCATCCTCATGACCTAATCACCCCAAAGGTTCCCCTTCCAAAAACCTACACACTGGATATTAGGTGTCAACATATGAATCTGGAAAACAAACATTCGGTCTAGAGCAGGAATCATGATCAGAGTTTTAAGCTCTGCTACCACAGTATCTATTCTTTGTCTGATTAGACTTCACCATTTCTGCCGTGACTTGGTAGAATATTTTGGCGAGGAAATCTTGTTTTTGTGAAAAGGAGACTGTTATTTTCTATGAAAATAGTTTGTAACTTTCTGGGTATTAGCATGAAAACTATTTTACTTTAAAATGTTTAAAAATAAGAAAATTCCCTCTGTGGAAACATGATACATTTCTGTATTTAGTAGTAAAGCTCCTTTTTGTTGAACACAATCTTAAATAATGAAAATTAATTAACAATATTCTCTAATATTATGCATTAGAGTAGACAAGACCACTTGTGCTGATTACCGTGTCATTTTCACTGGGCTGTTTGAACTGTGGTCTGAATCAGGCTCTAGGGGAGGCAGGAAAAGCATTAGCACCAAGTTAGGCTTCGGTTTGCCAAAACAGATTCTTTGGAAAATGCTAAGTTTGGGGCTTGGCAAAATCATGTGGTGATTAAAAGTACATGAATCCTACCCTCTAAAATACCAGATGCAGTTTTAGTCCTTTTTTGTCTTATCATAAAAAGATCGTCTGTGCCCTAATGAAAGGACCACTGGTTTGGTTTGCAGGGTTTTCAGTAACAGCTGCATCTTCTTCAACACTGTCACCAGCCGCACGAGCAGAGCAAAGGTCTAACACTTGAGGATGAGAAGCAGCAGGTATTCTTCACAAATGTGGATGCTGCAAAGAGGGGCTTAAGTAGCAGCGATGTCCTCCAAATATCCTGGTGATGGATGTTCAGACAGGAAACAGTTTGTGTGGGTCAGTTCTTTTAGATCCCTGGCAGTTTATATTAAAATGGTTAAAATTCTGTCAGCTTATGAATGGACTGCTTCCCCAGGGCTCCATGCTCTGCCTATGAGTTTGTGCACCACCAGCTACATAGTCTCTGTTTGTCCTTCATTTTCTTTAGAAAGCTCTGGTTCCACATTTTACTGCATAAAATGGGAAGGAGGCTATTTTTTAAAAGAACCTGCTGAGATTCTCAAGTTGAATTTTTTTTTCACTGGTGAACAGCAACACATGGAAATAAATCTGCCCGGTAAAGACATTAGTTAACATTAGTTAGACTGACCTTCTGGTTATAGTAACTAACTTCTTGAACATATAATTGAACTCTGACATGAATTATGTCTCTATTCAAATAAAATAAAGTTTCTCATATTGCTTAAATTAGTATTTTCCTTTTTCAAAGCAAAGCTGTTGTGAGGTGAAATGATTATAAGGTGTTGTTATGGCTTATAAATTAATAATTGGGATATTTAATTTTATAAAAAAAATTAAAATCTGTGAATTGTGGTATATTCATACAGTGGAATACTACAGAGAAATGAAAAAGAACCAACTACTGCCAAACACAGCATAGAAGAATCTCACAGGTGTGATGTAGCAAGAAAGAGTCTAGATACAAAAGAGGCCATGTGCTGTGATTCTATACATACATGAAATTCAAAATGATAATGAAAATCTCAACAGTGGTTTCTCTGGGAAAATACTGAGAAGGAGCATGAAGGTAGAGGTGACAAAGCTGAGCACTGTACATATGCACTCAGCTGTGTGCCTAGATTTTCAAACTTTACTCTAAGTCAGAACTTAAAAGGGAATAAAGAACAAGAAGAGTAGTCCTCTACACCAGCAGAATACACTAGAAAATGCAAACTATTTAAATATATTCCATTTACAACAGCAACCAAAACTATATAAACTACCTATAAATCTTTAAAAAGTATTACAGATCAATAATAAAACTTTACTGAAGGACCTAAAAGAAGACATAAATACACCATATTCATGGAGTGTGGGGCTCAATAGTGAAATGCAATGCAATTTCAACACAAATTCTAAGAGGGTTTTTTGACAAACCTGACAATCTGACTTTATATTCACATGGAGGAGTGATGTCGCTAGACAGCAATGTCAAAAAGTAATGAAAGATCTGCCCTCCCCACTAGCAAAGCTCCTTATGAAATTATAGCAGTTAAGACAGAGTGTGGTATTTTGCAAAGAGAGGCAAAAAATCTTAGGCTCAGACATGAGAGTGGATGTGTGTAACTGAAGTAGCATTTAAACACCCATTTAATCAACTGAAAAAGATGATATAATTTCATAAGAGGCTACACACAGATAAAATTCTGTCCTTACCTCCAACTATACTCCAAAGTAAATTCCCAACATACAAATGTCCAAAATAAAACTTGAAATTAGAAAAAAATTTAAATGCCTTTTGACAATAGATTAGGTAAAATTCCATAAGACATAAAACACACAATCTACAACAGGAAACACTGATGAATAAGACCACATTAAAAAAAATGTTAATTGTAACAGCTTTTATTGAAGTATAATTTACAAACCATAAAATTCACTTAAGTGTACAATACAATGATTGTTAGTAAATTTACAGAGTTGTACAACAATCCCCACAACCTAATTTTATAGTATTTCTATCACTCCAAAAGACCCCTCATACCCACTCACAATCGCCCCATTCCTACCACCAGCCACAATAAAATTATTCTTTTTTGTATAAGAGAATCATAAGTAAAGATAAAAGTCAGACAAAGAACAGGTATTTGCAATATTGATAATTATCAAGAAAACCAGTTAATAATATATGGAGAATTCCTATAAGTGGAGGAAAATAAGAAGATGGAAAAAAGATGAGGCTCAGTGGTTAATAAACACGTGATTAAATGCCCCTCTTCACAAATACTAGAGAAATGCGAACTTAAACAGGAAATGATTTCAATTCTATAAGACTGGAAAAAATAAAAAGTATAAACATCCCAAGCACTGGCCAGCCAGGTAGAAATGGCTTCTCTCTTATGATGATGATGGCAACACAAAACCAAAGTTGTGTGCATTCCACAACCCAGCACACACCCAAGAGAGCAAGTTCAAAACGCTCACCGCACCACTGCTGTAACAGAAAAATGGGCAATGACCCAAAGGTCCACCAGCGGAAGAATGGAAAAATGAATGAGTGTATTTATAAACTGTACAGTCCCGAATTAATAATCCACATGTGTCAACATGAATACATTTCAAAACAAATTGGAAAAAGCATGTTTGGAAATATTTCTAGTATGTCATCATTGTAAATTTTTAATACATAAAACACTATACATGAATTTATGGACACATATATGTATTAACAAGAACAATGATGTGGAATGGAAGAATGTGCATCAACTTTACAGGAGGAAAGGAAAGGAGGAAACTGGTTATCTAGGAAGAAAAGGGAACTTCAGCTCTTTTAATAATTTTTAATTTCTTTTGTAAAAAGTCTGAAACAAATATGGTGAAATGTCAACATTTTCTAATCTCTGTGCCCAGCACACTAGTATCATTCTCTGAACTTGTGTATCTTTAAATAAAACAAAAAGCCTTCACAGCGTTAGAAGCCTGATGTTAATACATAGTAAATGACAGAAGAACGTGCTAGCAGTGGTTCCAAAGTAGGGTATGAATACCTGGAACTGGGTGAAGTGAAAGTTGCTTAGTCGTGTCCAACTCTTTGCAACCCCCATGGACTACAGAGTCCATGGAATTCTCTAAGCCAGAATATTGGAGTGGGTAGCCTTTCCCTTCTCCAGGGGATCTTCCCAACCCAGGGATCAAACTCAGGTAATCCCACATTCCAGGTGGATTCTTTACCAGCTGAGCCACAAGTGAAGTCCAAGAATACTGGAATGGGTAGCCTATCCCTTCTCCAGGGGATCTTCCAGACCCAGAAATCGAACCGGGGTCTCCTGCATCACAAGCAGATTCTTTACTGACTGAACTATGAGGAAAGCCCTAATTGGATAGAAAACATTAGAACTGCTTGATCTGTCTTCCTCACTTGGCCATCAAGCACCACTCTCCTCATTCTCCTGGTACTCAATCTACTTTGCTGGTTCTTTCTCTTCTTCCCACACTTTTAACGCTGGAGGCCTCGGGGCTCAGTCTTTGGTCCTCCTTTGTTTAGCTACACTCTCAGTTCAGTCGTCTTTCTGGAACACCAAATTCATATGACTGACTATTTGATCTAGGAAGTTTAAATTTAACATTGCCAAGACAGAACTCATCTCCCCAAAGCCCCCCAAACCTCTCCAACCTGCTTACCCATCCCAGCTCCATCTTTACAGCTGCTCTCACAAAAATCCTGACAGTCATTCTTGATTCCTCTTTCTCTTAGACCCCAGCGCAGTAGGCTATCATGTAACCCTACTGAGTCTACCTTCAGATCATGTCCAGATCCAGCTACTTACCATCTCCAGTGCTACCACCTGGTATGATCACCAACATCTCCCCTCTCCTCACTGGTGTTCCAGCTTCCATCATGGCCCTCCTGCAGCCTGTTCTCAACACAGCAGCCAGGGGCTCTGTTAAACTGAGAGAGCATGTGACTTCTCTGTTCAAGACCCTGCAATGGCTCCTGTCTCACCCAAGGCCTTGCCATAACCTTCAAGTTCTGCATTCCTCCCCACCCCCATTTTCCCTCTAATCTGATTCCTATCCTTTTCCCCTTTGCTTATTACCTCACTCTAAGCCACACTGGCTAGACACACAGGGAGATTCCTACTCTGGGGTCTCTGCACTAGCCATTCCTTCTGTCTGGACCATTCCTCCCCCAGATATCCAAGTGGCTAACTCCCTCACCTCCTTTGCTCAAATCTCTCTCCATGTTTCCCCTAACCTCCCTAAGTGTAAACTACAAACCCATCTGGATGTTCCATCTTCCTTACTCTGCTCTTTTTCTTTTTTCAAGGCATGTTCTATGTTTTATTTATTGATAATGTCCATAGTTTATTATTTTTATTATAACGATGTCAGATCCATGAAGGAAAGCTTATTTTTTCACTATATATTATTCAACATGTCCAGCATGTGGTAGCGACACAATAAAAAGAGATGTATACACATGATGTATATAACAGATGTGTACAGCAGTAAAAGTACACGACATATGAAACATGTTCATGACAGGACAAGATTTTTCTCTCTCTTTTTTTGTTTACTATTAGGATTGTTAAGTCAAAAAAGTTTACAGATTTCTAACCTAGGGCTACCAAAACCAGAACAAAGAGTTAACTTGGCTTTACAGAGAAGAAAGTATGATAACCAAAGGACAGAATTCCAAACCAAAGAAAGAGAACGTAAAATTCTGTTTTGACTCTAAAAAGAGTTGATACATGAAAAAAGAGGTTTAAATGTACCTGGATAAAAATGGCAATTAACAGAAACTAAACAAGATATGTAGGAAAAAAGAAGATAGCCTATGAGGAAGATGATAAGATCATTTTTATTACTAATACAAAAGAGAAACAAGGGGCGAAAATCAGACAAATATACAGAAAATCTCAATTATAAAGAATAAACCATCTCAAAGAATTTAAACTAAATTTAGGAGATATAACTAGTTTTGTTTGGTTTAATTCAACAACAAAGCAAGCCTAGAAAGTGGCAATGAATAAAAGCCCTGGCAAAGACAAAGAAATTCCAATCAGATATGGTGGAGAATAAGGTCCAAACTATTTTAAGAACTAGGAGGGCACTGTCTTCACAGAAAGAGAAAGACAATACCTGGTCACCAAGTTTGTCAGCTGGGCGGGCACAGACACTCCAAAATGCAGATCAGCAGAGTGCACTCTAAGGAGCTGGTTTAGAGTTGGTAATTTTGTGGCTAATGTATTTTTACAGCCTCAGACTAATCACCTGAGTTTGGTATGCAATCTTTTTGTAAAAAGAAGTATCCTTGGTACCTTCAAACTGCACAGGTATATTTGTAAATTTCCTCATATTTTCATTAAAACTGGTTTAGAAATCCAACATTTCTACTTCTAAAACTAAATATACTCAAGCACTAAAAGTATAATGCCAAAATATCATGATCTTAAAACAAAGCATATGAAATCTATTTAGTCTTTTAAAAGTCTATAAAAAGTAATTTAAACTTGGTAATGCAAGAATGCTAAGTAAAATTTTGGCAATATTTCAATAATTTATCTTTGGTTTGTTTTTTACTCTCCAAGGGAAAAAGAGCAAAATTACTCAACTGAAAAGAACACAATGGACAGATATAGTCACTCTCACAGAAAAGAACAACATATAAAGCTCTAGTTGCATAGCTCTGGACTTTATGAAAAGTCATTTCTAACTGTTTCAGAGATAAGAAGCTGATGCGGACTCTAAGAGGAAAAGATACTCTCAAATACTTTCAAATTCAAGGACAAAAAACACTACAGCTGAAAACTAACATGAAAGCATATTTGTTCTCTAAAGTATATAATCAAGGGAAACTAATGTTTTCTTAAATTCAAGTCAATTCTTGCTTTTATTAATACACATGGGACTGCAGGTGGCTTCCCACATGGCTCAGTCGGTAAAGAATCCATCCACCTGCAATGCAGGAGATGCAGGCAGACGCGAGTTCAAACCCCGGGTCGGGAAGATCCCCTGGAGGGGGGCATGGCAACCCATTCTAGTATTCTTGCCTGGAGAATCCCATGGACAGAGAAGCCTGGTGAGCTACAGTCCACATGGTCGCAAAGAGTCAGACACGACTAAAGTGACCGAGCACGCACACGAGACTGTAGGTGCTGGTAAGATTAGTTATGAGGGTAAAAAAAAACAGTCCTTCCTTCGCACCCCAAGAACTGTTTCAGGAAGATGCTCACAAACCTCACCTCTGAGGAAGACGGAAACATAGAGAACATTCTTGAGGTAAGTACAGCTGCCAACCTGATTGCCCTTCCAATCTACCAGGGACTGGGACATCCCTCACCTAGAAACCAGAAATATGTGCAAAGACCTAGAGCAATCTGGGAGGTCTGAAATAAGGGGAAGGGGAAAAGAGGCCTAAAGGGATCCATTTTGTTTATCCTCAGAAAAGAGGTTGCTTAGACATCTGGGTCCTATCCAGAAGCAAGGGATCCAGTGGCACCCTTCTGAGGATACCAGGCTGAGAGTAAACAGGGTGAGTTCCACTTTATACACATGCACACACGTATATATACACATATACACATACAAATACTTGTGCTTAGTCATGCAGTCATGTCTGATTCTTGGTGATCCCATGGACTGTAGCCTGCCAGGCTTCTCTTGTCTATGGGATTTCCCAGGCAAGAACACTGGACTGGTTGCCATTCCCTTCTCCAAGGGGTCTTCCCAAGCCAGGGACTGAACCCGAGTCGCCTGTGTCTCCTGTATTGGCAGGTTCTTTACCACTGAGTCATCATAACAAATTCTTTCTTTTGCTTTTGTTTCTTCATTTTGTTTTGTTTTCTTGGGCCGTGTCATGTGGCGTAAGAGATCTTAATTCCCCGACCAGGGATAGAACTCATGCCCTCTGCAGTGAAAGTGCAGTTTTAACCACTGGACTGCCAGGCAAGTCCCCCCAAAGCCAAATTATTTAAATGTTCTAGTTTTTCATCTGGGCAGTTGTTTAGGTATATACAGGTGTAAAAATCATCAAATTTTGTGCACTTTATAAGTATTTTATACTTCAGTAGGAGTTACTTTAAAAGGAAACAAAAATTTAACGGAAAAACCAATCATTTGAGGAGAAAAAAATCTGTGCTTAAACTAACACTGGAAGGCAGAGCTTATCTATCCTGAAAAGGCACAAATGATGCTCCTGCTGTGCTGCCTAAACACTGCTCTCAGTTTCCTCACATATAAAGTGAATGTACTGCTACTGGTCTCGTGGGTCTATTAAAAAAGAAATTCCTTCTCTTTTATCCACTTAGTTATTCAAAAAAAAAAAAAAGGAAAAAAAACCATGAAGACCAGGGACTATAGATTCCAATCAAATGAGGAATATTACATACTGGTTCTCTCTTTGAACAAACTATAAAAAATACAGTAAACTAAAAATAAAAGATACTTCAAAATTTTACTAAAAGGCTCTCTTAAAGAAGCAGTATTTCAAGAGTAATTTTCTCGCTTCAGCCAACTCCCACATGAAAGTTTCACTCATCTTAAATACCCACCTTACCTTCCATCCAGAAAATAGCTTTTTAGCAACTCCATAAGAATCAGTGTTATTCTTTAGGAGATTTGAGACGCTTTAAAAGAGGATGCTGATAATCAAGTTCTTGGCTGTAAAGAAGTAGTCATTGAACACTGGCACAAGAAGTCAATGAAACAGAATTCAATCTGCCCAACATAGGTATGAATATACAGTGTAGAAATGACCTCAATGGGATGGGGTGTTAGGGATGAATACTCATCACTGCTCACTGCTCCCAGAAATTAAAATCTAGAACACTTAGCTAGGACCCTCTGGTTGGTACTAGTTTTCAAATAGCACCCATGGAAGATCATCAGACAAAGAAGAGTCAAGCTTTTTTTAAAAAAAGAAAAAAGTTGCATATGAATTAAAATTAATTCACATGTGTAAGTTTTTTTGTTTTTTTTTTTTTAGGTAGCAAAATAGCAGCCACATGACCAATGGTCTAAAGAGGCAGTACCAATTGTGACTGAGCTTGGTTACTTACAAAGGCGCAAATCACCATGGCCAGGCTCCACAGAGAGATGCAGGATGAACCCTGTGGATGACCAAGAAGCCTCCTAACCTGAATCAATTAACAGAAACCCAGGATCATGACAAGTAAATGAAGCTCTTAAAGCAAACAGACCCCCTCAATCTAGAAGCTAGTGTCTACTTGTAATAGTTCCTAATTATTCCAACTTCCCACTTCAACAGAATGCCCGTTCGTTTCTGACTTAGCATGGGTATATCTGGAAATCTGGCAAAAAAAACAGAAAATGAGACTTCGAGCTGAGAACTACAAGGAGGAGCAATAACAAAACTGGGCCCAGAGTCCATAGAACTGTTCAACTTTCTCCTAAACAGTGTCTCCTAAACAGTGTCCGTGTGATGTAGTCTGGGGGTCAGGGAAATTCTACTCGTGGATATTTACCACAGAGAAATGAAAATATGTACACACACAGACTTGTATGAGAACATTTATTACATCTTTACTCATAAGAGCCAAAAACTAGAAACCACCCAAATGCCTAGCAGCAAAAAATACAGCCATAAAAAGGAATACTACTCAGCAATAAAAAAGGAAGACACCAAAACAGATGAATCTCAGAAACATCATACTAAGCAAAAGAAACTAGATACGAAAGAAAATATAACCAATTCCCAGTTCTCACAGTAGTTATGTTCTATAAAGTCACTGCAAACAAAAAAAAAGTTAGTGAATACTGAGCTGCTGCTCCTAGAGGAAACAGAGTTAAGTTTCTCTGAGCCTCTGGTCACAGCACTTTCACCAATCAATTTTTAATCTTCCAGAGCTACACACATATAAGATATAACCTTGTATGTATATTACTGTTTAAAGACACTTTATTAAATACATAGTTGACTCGTTAACACTGAACTCTCAGCCAACTGCACTATAACTCAGATCTGAACAAATCTTATCTATTATCTAACACATGTATTTTGTTCATAAGGCACTTTACATCCTTCTTATACTTAAGATTAGACAGCACTCCAGCATTGGTTACTTGGGAGCCATTTTAACCAGCAAAATTATCCATGAAAAACACAAAAATATGAAAAATCATGCCATAAATAGATCATGAAAAGAACACCTGTTTAGAGAGCGAGTCTCCCCCGCTTTTCAAAATTCACTTCACACCACTGTGTTTTTACGAAAGATGGACGTTAGCACCGCTTTCACTAGCCAGAACAGATCCAAAGAGCGTTTTCACTTTTAGGGAAAGGCAGCAAGTGAAAACAGCATTCAGTATTTGTTTTGCAGGGAGTCATTACAGAGGCAGAGTGCACCCAGAGCAGCGAGAGTGGCACTGCCAAGCTCCTTTCCCAGGAACTACACGCAGCATCTCAAGCTGCTACAGCTCTGAACTGTCTGTGAGCATCTGTGCGCTATCTTGATTTACACTGTACGTCCGTTAGCAAGATGAGTCCTAAGGTAATTGTTTTTTCACTTTATGTCATTTTGGCTCACAAAAGGTTTCACAGGAGCACTCTACATTCATCTGAAAGCACTCTACTTCCACCTGAAACCAAGGCAAATCTGACCTACAGCTGAAACGAGGCAGCACAGTGGCACCTTGCTCCCCTTCAGCTTCCTTATTTATTGCCAGCTAGCCCCTGATGTAAATACATCATTTACCAACCCAGAAGTTTATAATACAGTGTTGACTGCAACAAGGTACTAATTAGGGTGTCCTGCATGATCTCATTTTTGTAAAACTTACAAAAAATCACTTGAAGAAATATGGTCAAACAATAAAACACTAACAGTGAAATTATGGATGGTCCTGTTTTTATTTCTTGTTATTCATATATGATCTTTTTTTAAATTAGTGAATATACATTACTGATAAGTTATTTTTTACAACAGCTTCAAGATATAATTCACACAGCATACAAGTCACCCATTTAAAGTGTACAATTTATGGGACTTTCCTGGTGGTACAGTGATTAGGACTCTATGCTTCCACCACAGGGAGCACGGGTTCAATCCCTGATCAGGGAACTAAGACCCCACCATGCCACACAGCATGGCCAAAAAAAATAAAATAAGAAATACAGTGTATAATCCAAGGGCTTTTAGTATATAAAAGTTATGTGTAACCATCACTACAGTTTCAGAACATACTCATCACCTCTCATCTTGCCCTAAGCAACCACTCATCTACTTACGATCTCTGCAGATTTGCTTCATCTGGATATGTTTTATAAATGAAATCATATAATGTGTGACCTTTTGTGTCTGGCTTCTTTCACTTAGCATAATGTTTCCCAGGTTCAGTCATGTTGAAGTATATTTTGGTACCTCACTCCTTTTTATTGCTAAATGATATTCCATTGTATATATAAAATATGTATAAACCATATTTTATTGATCCATTATCAGTCGATAAACATTTGGGTCATTTCCTGTTTTGGTTGTTATGAATAACACTGCTATAAACACTCATATATAGGTTTTCGCTTTGTACATGTTTTCATTTTTCTTGGGTAGATAACTAGGAGTGGAATTGCTGGTAACTCTAAACATTTGAAGAACTGCCAGACTATTTTCCAAAGTGACTGCATCATTTCACATTCTCACCAGCTGAGTTTATAAGGACCAACAGTTCTCATTATTTAACTTTTTGATTACAAAGTTGCTTAGTTCATTCAATTGTAACAGGCTCAGATTTTTATGGTCTTCAAGGTACTCTTATTTCCTGACATCAAAATTTAGATTTGAAAACAGTCCAGTCCTAGGCCTGCTTACCTTCTGGAAAATGAGACGACAGGAACAAATGAGCTAAATCCCCACCCACAAATAAAAACTTTTGCAGAAGAGATGAGATTTTCTAAGCATTCAAAAAAACAAAGTCTCTATCAGGGATCCAACACTGAAATGAACATATGTTCCCATCAAAACTCATTTGCAATGCCTCTTACATAAACCCAACTTCAAACTGTAATAGCAGCAAACATGAATGAGAGTCTCAATCTTATAAAAGAACCAAGATTGCTTAGGTTTTCCCACACAGAATTCATTGCTTAAATCCTGCTGTAGTACAGGAAGAGAAATGAAATGTGACTTAAGATCGGGGCAAAAGCACAGATCTCCTGGTGCAAACATACAAAATGCCTCTCTGCTCCAACCCAGAGACAGCTCTACCTGGCTTTCCCCAGCTCCACCCATCACTGCTCCTTACAGTTTCAGGGCAGCACTGGGAGGACAAGCAGCAAATACTTCTGACACATTTACAGAAGCCCAAGGTGGCAGTGAGAAGACCCAACCAAGAAGAGTCTAAGAATCTCAACGCTATGCTCACCCAATACATGTTTTCTGAGAGTCAAAAGTAGCCAGGAAGAGGGATGAGCCACACAGCCATTTCTGAAACGCAGATTTACTTTCTATTGTTGGGCTTCAGTTCCGCACTATGCGCAAGTCCTGCCTTATAGAATGATGGGCCTCTGTGTGGTGCGAGAGTGCAAGCCCTCCGGGCAGTGTAGGACTTGGAGCTCCACGGTCAAAGTCTCATTTCTATCTGCCTATTCCCTCCAATTCCCTGTTTAATTAGAGGGTGTTCCAACTCAGGCACATTTTGCACATTTTTGTGAACATTTAGTTCTTATCTACTACATGCAGGTACAAAAAGACACAAAACTACAATCTCTGCAGGAAAGGGGTTAGGTCTAATCAGAAAAAAGCTATTCTTAAAAGAGCATATACTGTATTATTGTTTTTAATAAGGGCAATAATACCACTGCAGTTCAGAGGGAGTAGAGTATTCCCAAAGACCGGAATGTTTCGGGGAGTGTTTCATAAAGGAGGTAGGAAGGACCTGAGCTGGACTTGAGAAAAGAGAAGTGAAACTGAAGGCAAAGGGTATCCCCAAGAGGGGCAAAAGGAAATGGATTAGCTGGCAACAAAATCTGTGTAAGAAAATATCACACATGGAATGATTACCAAACCATTCGGGTGGTGAGGATTAGGACAAACCTGGGAGAGGTGGGTTGGGACCAGCTGGGCAGCAGCACCGAAAATGCCACATTAGGACATCAAATCTCATCCTATATGCCTGAAGCAGTTTTGACTCATTAAGTCTGTTGCTCGTAACAGTTAAAAATGCTGACATTTACAGATGAATTGCTACTGCTAAGTCACTTCAGTCATGTCCGACTCTGCGACCCCAGAGACGGCAGCCTACCAGGCTCCCCTGTCCCTGGGATTCTCCAGGCAAGAACACTGGAGTGGGTTGCCATTTCCTTCTCCAATGCATGAAAGTGAAAAGTGAAAGTCAAGTCGCTCAGTTGTGTCTGACTCTTATCGACCCCATGGACTGCAGCCCACCAGGCTCCTCCGTCCATGGGGTTTTCCAGGCAAGAGTACTGGAGTGGGGTGCCATCGCCTTCTCCAACAGATGAATTATGTACATACAAAGTTAAAGTAGATGGAAGGTCCGCTATTCTAACATCCCTACTTATTTGCATTTAAAAATGCCCAGCATAGAAGTACTGCTATAAGCTATCTCTGAGTAACAAAATAGGCTTAATCAAGCAAGCACGATCTAATACTCCTAAGTATTCACAAGGCAATAAAGCATTAAAAAAAAGGCAATAAGAGTTCTTGGCTATTCTGTAACTTCCTTGGGGCAACAGTTCTAACACAGCATTAGACTGGGAATGGACTGTAATGGACCCCTGAACCTAAAATTGCATGCAAAAGTTAGAGTAGTTAAGTAGACTAAGGAAGAGATTTGTTCTCTTCCTATATCTCAAAGATAACTGAAACAGACTAAGAGCCTAATTTATGGTTATTTTTCACAGAAAACAGCAAGCATTTAACCCTGTGGCAGCCTTAACTTTCTAAAGGAAGTGTTAATCAGAGGGGAGTTGGGGGGAAATTAGTTTGAGGCCATTTTGAGAAGCTCCTAATATTTTCGCATCTTCCTTTCTTGTAAAGAACTGCCCAAGGAACTGGTCTCACCAAAATGAAAATTCATCCAAGATTCAAAAAATGGCCCAAGGGAGGGTAATGAAATGCCTAAAGACTACTCACTCAACTTCTCTCTCTCCTCACAAGGCAAACAGCAACAGGCCACCAGCTGCCTCTGGTTTCAGCATCTTCTCCAAAAGCATCTCCTGACCAAACGGATAGTTTCTTGCAAAATTAAACATTCTGAGGTGATAAGATCCTGACACAAGCGCACAAAGTATTGTTGTTCAACTTCTTAGTGGTCTCAGGCAGGCTTTCTGTATGACCACAGACAGAAGCCTGTGCTGAGAAGCCAAGGGACCACAGGCAAACAGAAATGTTTTCTGGAGCCCTCAGCACATCAGGACATCAAATCTCAACCTATACGCAGAGGTTTCCTAGACCTGCACACCTTAGGTGGGGTCTCTAACCCTCTTATCCTCACAAAAGAAGGGGGCCTGGAAGTCTGTTTCACTGGGCAAGATACATTTACTCTGTTAAAAGTTAATTTGGCATTCACGAGACAAAAAGAAGTTTCATTTCTTTTTCTGATTCTAACACCCTCTTACATTTCTTTTGTCTACACTTGGCAGATTATCTTTTTAGGAGATAAAACCAATCAAGTTACCACCAATACTCACTTTCTCCCAGAGCCAAAAGAGGAACCTCTTACCACCACTCCAAAAAGTGGTGATTCAGAACAACAACAAAATATATATGTCCCAAACCAAAATTCGGGCATCAGGGACATCTGATCAGGCCCTTCAGGAAGAAGCAAACGGTGAGCTCCGAGGAGTCTAAGAGGCAGGCGCCGGGCAGAGGGGCCTTCGCCTGGTCTGAATCACAAGGGCCGTCACACTGGCCGGCCTGCTTTGCGGGGGCTTTCGACTGGTTGACCTAGTCTTAGTCTCAATCGGTCTGAAAGTCACTCGCAGGAGCGACATCTAAGAAAATAGTACGTGTATTTCTCACCTGGGAACAACACAAGACCCTGGAGAGCATCAAGCTGGCACTGGACACGTTTCAGCGCTGCGGGTCAGTGGAGCCCAGGGCTTCAGTCACAGAAACTAGTTTCCCGCTACCCCGCCGGCCAGCCCTCAGGCGCGGGGCTTTTGGACCTCTACCCCGAGGCCGTCCTGCGACCTCGGCACCAGCATCGGGGAGACTTCACGGGCGGCCGATAAGGACGCTCGAGCGATGCTCAGCCGATGCCCCTGCCCTGCGCGCGCTAGCTCCAACCCCGCGCCCGCCGCCGCCCGCTCCGCGGCGTCAGGCCGGTCTTTCGGCCCGGCTCCTGTCACTCACCGGCCCGGCCCGGGCAGCGGGCGCCCACGGCTCCCCACGGGAGCTGGGCCCCCCGGGCCTCCAGGTTTCGGCCCGCCCCCTGGCAGGCAGCGCAGGTGGCTGAGATCCGCAGGAGCGGCCCCTCACCGGCCGCTCGGTCCAGCTCCCGGCGCTGCCCACTAGGTACGGATCAACAACAAGATGGCGGCCAGCCGAGGGGGCGGGGGCCGGGCGTCATAGTAACCAGGACGGCAAAGAACCCGCCCCCAGCTTAGAATACTCCCAATCAACAGCCTCTTTGCCCTACGTCCAGTGTAGTGCCTCCCGATGACAGGTTGGCCGCCCTGTCAGTCAGAGCCTGCCTCTCGCGGCCCAAGCCGAACGCTTCAGCACGTGACTGTGACGGCACGGATTGGCGCATGCGCGCAGTTCCCGGAGTTGCTGGAGGTAGAGCTTTTGCTAGCTACTCCGGAGGCCGTAGCGCCCTTGGCATCCGTGAGTGCTCGGCTCCTGAATGGAGCCGACAGCGTCTTTTCACGCACGCATGCACACTTAGGGAATGTCTGCTGTATGCTTTTTTGGGTCACTCACCCTGGAAGGCAGGAGTTGTCCCTCACTACTGAGGAAACTGGGGCTCAGTGTGGGAAGGCTGGGCCAAGGTTATGCCACCTCTGGAAATGTGAGCACCGAGTTTCGCGCCTCCTCTTACTGGCTCCTGTGTATAATGCTCTCTTTCCAGTGGATTCCCTAGCTTTGCCCTTCATCAGCCTTTTGTGCCCCAGCAGTCTCTGGCCTGTTCCCACGTTTGTCCTTCTGCCTGGAGTTCAGTCCCCAGCACAAGCCCTGGCACATAACAGGCACTCTTATTCCTGCCCTAGGGCATCTTGTCTCCAGCTCTTATAACAACATCTTTTGCCCTGGACTGTCATGGTCTGCCACCAAGCGCAACTTACGAGCCTTAGGAAGACTGTTACCTTGGGCTTGGCATCAAATGTAATCACACAGCCTGACTCACATCAAGTGACCTGACTAGCTAGCTTTGTGACTTTGGAGGCTTGCTTGTTCTATCTGTGGAATGAGGATAAAAATCAAACTCCTTAGAGATGAGCGTTTAATGAGCCCTTAGAGCATTCTAAGTGCTCAGGAAGTCTGCCGGCAGCTGCTTCCTATAACCTCCTGCTGTCAAGTTGCTGTCCCTGAGGCCAGCTCTAACACTCACTTTTCTGGAAACACCATGAAGCATATTTTTCCCACAGAAGGCACTCGACTTCTTCCTCTGCCTGGGGCACTGTAACTGGTTCAGGAAGGGAGATTCTCGGCTACTCTGAAAGTGTAAGTGTAGGTGGCTCAGTCATGTCCCACTCTTTGCGACCCCATGGACTATATAGTCCATGGAATTCTCCAGGCCAGAATACTGGAGTGGGTACCCTTTGCCTTTTCCAGGGGATCTTCCCAACCTGGGGATTGAACCCAGGTCTCCGGCATTGCAGGCAGATTCTTTACCAGCTGAGCCACAAGGGAAGCTACTCTCAAGAAGGTTCAGGTCCATAAACTTGACAGAGGGAAGAAGATTGAGAGAACTTGAAGACACCACAGTTAAGATAGCCTCCACCAAGACAGCAGGTCTTCTGGGAGAGCTGGCAGTATCCTGAGACTTGATGCCAGGCTGGGTATAGGGAGTGGGCTAGCACTTCCCCCCAACAGAACCTGCCCTCCTGTAGGCTGCTGTGGGCCACTTGGCCATGTGCAGCACAGGGAGGACAGAGGACCCATGAACCAAAGAGATCAAGAGGATATGGGAACACCTGCTCAAAACGGGGCTATTCTCGATCCCTCCATGGCCAGCCATGCCACAGGGTGCTCAAGTCTACACCAACCCTCACTTGAGTGCAAAAGCTCCAGATGCAAGAAAACCTCCACATACAGTCTGCAAACTGCCCTGGAAGTTGGTGGGGCTCCTGGGCCCTCCCCATCTGCTAGAGTAGGTGTCCTCTGAGGGGACAGGCCAACTGGAGACCCCCTCAGTCATTGACGAGGATAACAGTGTCTTACTTCTGCAGAATATTAATCACAGTCAGCACTGTACAATGCCTTCTTGAAAGAAAAAATAACCTTGTTTCCACAAGACAGGGCATCCTCCAAGTGAGAACAAGGAAGCACAGATCTCAGAGCTGCTCCCACATGTAGGTTACCAGGCAAGGACTCTTCTGTTGGTAATTTTGTTTATTATTGAATCAGCTTGAAAACACATGATCATGTGAAGAAGAAATTCCACAAATATGATGCAGCTCCTGGGCCTCAGAGCCAGCGTCGGGCTCCCGTGTGCGTGTTGAACAGGTAATCTCTGCCTGTACCTGAGCTCAGATGGTCAGGAGAGAGAGAGAGGGCCTTGCTGGCTTTAGCAGCACTGCTTCCCTCCCCTAAGGGCAGGGAAAGATATTCCAGGACCCTTGGTGTGACCCCCCCGCCCTCCTTGATTTGGCTTGTCCTCTCCCTGCTTTCTCAGCAAATCATTTGAGGTCTGGCTCAGATACACAGGAAGCATCCATGAGTCCCCGAAACTTGACATCAGCTCCCCTGAGCCCCGTGCCAGATTACTCTACCATAATTCATGATGACAGTGGACCATTTGGGGGCCTCTTCCCTCACAACTTTCCCCCCATTTCCCCCTGGAGGTAGGAACCAGATCAGGGTCCCAGGTGTTTGGGAAACACTGGCTGAAGGATGAGGAGGGGTGAGAAGAGACCCCATTCAGGGAAAGAGTAGATAGTGGATGTCTGGTGGTAGGCAGAGATATTGAGATGAGGTCTGAAGAGAAAGTGGGCCCAAGTGGAGAATGGTTTGGAAAAAGGGGAACTCACGGGAGTCCTGGGCTCTGCCATCAAAATGGTGCTGAGGGGAAGAATGAGGAGGGTGTAACGAGGTGACCTCTGCCCATGGGGAGCAGGTGGAGGCTTGCCCCCCCAAAAGGGTGAAGAACCCACCTGCTTCCTGCATCCTGATGGTGCTGGTATGGTCCCTCCCACAGGGATAGCCAGCCATGGGAAAGGGGGCAGGCTTGGCAGGGGACACTCAGCAGCAGCCTCAGTGCCCACTGCACAGGATGGTAGGTTGACATACCAGGCTCATGACACTGCTGGGTGCCTGGGGTGTCTCCATCCTCGGGGCCTCCACAAACCCTTCAATGGATCCCTTAGTTCCCTGGATACTGGGGCAAAGTAGGAGCAGAAGTACAGGATAGGGCTCTGAGCCCCAGCCTGAGTTTCAGAGATGGACTTCCAGGCATAGAGGTAGGCAAAGGAAGCTTACCTGTTTAGCAGTAAAGCCTGGGTGGGTTTGCTTGATGTCTGTAGCACCTGGGTCAACCTAAAATGCCAGGAGGAGAGACCAAGCAGTGAGAACAGCAGACCTGCTGGCTCCAGGAATCAGCACCATTCATCTGCCACTCTTATTGGAGATAGCCTGTGTCTGTATGCAGTGGCCACAATGTTACTCCCATCTTCCCCTGGGTTCAGTCCTGTGCTCACGAGAAACTCGGCATCTTAGAGGAAGGTCACATTTCAGGTGAAAGGCAGGGCTCAGGAATAGGGGTAAATACCCAATGCATGACAGACTCAAGAGTCTAAATCCCTTGACCTTATCCATAGCCATCCCATTCCAGACTGGGTTCTGCCAGCAAAGGAGACAGCTTTCTCCCAGTGTCTCTCTGCCTCTAAGCTGATGACCCCCGGAGGGAGGGCAGTCCTCCTTAATATCATTCTGTCTGCTCATCAATTTGGGCAGTCTTGGGTAGAACCAGCTGTCACAGATGTGAGGGCCGGGGGTGGTGGGAGGCAAGCAGCACAGGGATAGGAACCCTACCCCCGCAGGAGCCAGCTGAGGAACCAGCCCAAACCCAGGAGGAGAAGGGCACTGGTCACTGTCAGCACCACCACAAACCAGGGCTCCGGCTGCCAGAAAACCTCCGTGTCTGTCACAAGCAGGGGTGTCATCCTTGAAGGCACCTGAAATGGGGCCACAGCTTCACCACTGTCCTGCCAAAACGCCCCAATCATCCAACCTTCAAACCCCTCCAAGGGCTGGGCCATCCCACACCCCAGGTTTCTCCTTTGTATTGCCAGACTCTTTGCACTCGGCAGTTTCCTCTGAAATACCTTCCCCAATTGTTCCACCTCGAAAACTATATCTTTTCTCCCCACCCAGTAAGGGCCTGAGGACAACCCCTCACTGTGGTTCTGTGGATGCTGGTGGCCCCTGTGCTGGCCCTCCAGGGCACTATATGCACAATGACAGTGGCCGTGGTGCTGAGGTGGGGGGTGGAGGGGCCTGCATCGGCCACACGGATCAATAGCTCATATGTATGGGACTGCTCTGGCCAGGGGGGGGCCAACATGAGGTCGTTGTGCACTAGGACAGCTCCTTGCAGGCTGAATCGGCTCTGACTATTCCCTGAAAAACAGAGTGGGAGAAGAAGGGGACCATGGCTGGCCCTGGCCTGCCCCTCCCCAGCAGCCTGGAGGGCCCCCACGGCCCCCATGGCCCCCATGGCCCTCACCTCCCACAATTCTGTAGGAGAAAGCCAGGCGCTGGGGCTCCTGG
Source organism: Bos taurus (assembly GCF_002263795.3). Lineage (NCBI taxonomy): Eukaryota > Metazoa > Chordata > Mammalia > Artiodactyla > Bovidae > Bos > Bos taurus. The sequence goes on along the minus strand of NC_037349.1, from coordinate 50,439,444 downwards.
GCCACCCGACACGACACTGTGGTCACCTCCAAACTACGGCCCAGGTGAGCGTAGACGGTGAGTTCCTGAAATGGGGGCTCACACTCGGGGGCATGGTCGTTCACATCCTGCTGGAAGGTAGTCAGATCACCCACCCCCAAACCCCCAGTCCAGCCCCTCAGCCTCTTCCCACCACAACCAGAATCTCGGTGTTGGCCAACAGTTTCCAGAACTTTGCATAACAAGGCCCCAACCCTCTCCAGCCAACCAGTACAGGAAACTGAAAGTGAAGTCATTCAGTCATGTCCGACTCTTTGCAACCCTGTGGACTATGTCCATGGGATTTTCCAGGCAAGAGTACTGGAGTGGGTTGCCATTTCCTTCTCCAGGGGATCTTCCCCACCCACGGATCAAACCCAGGTCTCCCACATTGTAGGCAGATGCTTTACCGTCTGAGCCACCAGGGAAGTCAGAGGAAACTGAAGCAGAGAGGAAAAGCAGAGCGCCCAAGGGAGGAGAGGAACTCTTTCTAATTATTTCTGAAGCTTCAGGGCTCATTTACCTCAACCTCAATGGTGATGGTACAGGAGCCTGAACGGTGGCAGGTGGGGTCCTGGTCTTGGCTGTGGTCAGTCAGCAGGACAGTGAGCCTGTACGACTTCTGCATTTCATAGTCCAAAGGTCCCAGGAGGTGAACCTCCCCTAGAAGAGGGGGCCACAGCCTCAGCTTGCAGAGTCAACCCTGGCTCCACCCTCTCCACCCAGCCCTGGGGTGGGAGTACCATTGAGACTGTCCACAGCAAAGGGGGCGGACCCGCCAGAGATGGAGTACTCAATGCTGTCGTGGGGGTAATCCAGGTCTGTGCCCATCACAGAGCCCAGCAGGGTGTGGGGCCTTGCATCCTCACGAACCCGGAATGTGCGTGAGACACAGGTTGGGGAGAACTCGTTGACAGGTGTCACCATCACCAGCACAGGCACCTCAGCTGGAAGCCATTTGAAAGTCAGGGAGCTGGCCTGGTTGGCTCGGCCCTGCCCTGGGGGTCAGAGGAGGGAGAGGCTCTGGAGGGAGGTGGGCAGTAGCTCACTCAGGGGTCTTTAGTGGACACAACCCTGCCCTATTGGTTTCCGAGAGAGATGACGCCACCCTGAAGACAGGAAAAGGGGCACAGAGGAGCCCTGTCCTGAATGTCCAGGCCTGGGCGTGGTCACTCACTGGTCATCGGAGGCTGACCACTGTCAAGCACCAGAATGGAGGCTGTATGCTGCAAGCAGGCGCCAGGAGCGTCACAGTCCAGCGTGTCATTCACCTAACCAGAGGGACAGGAGAGTGAGGCGCAGCCAAGGCCTAGGAGAGCCTTGAGCCCACTGGGCTGCCTCCAGCCAGGTTATTCTCACAGACCCTACCCTAACCCTCGGGTAAAGCGGGTTGGCTGCAACACCATATCCTTCGCCCTCATGGTCTCCACTCCCACGGGGCCGTTGGGCCACCCCCTTCCTGTCCAAGCACTCTACACGTGGGTCTAAGGGCGGGGCCTGGGTACCTCCAGGACTCCGTCTCGCAGGCAGAGGCTGGAAGCGCTGGCAGGGCTGTGGAACAGCAGTTGGTAGTCCAGGGTGGAGCCAGGAGAGTCCGGGTCAGTGCAAGTGAAGGTATTCACGAAGGTGCCCACAGGCGTGGTCTCGGGGATCTGAGTCCTGGGAGCAGAGGGCGGGCGGCAGGGCGGGAGCTGGGGCTGGGCTGCGAACCCTGGCTCTCACCCAACAGCCAAGGTTAGACTCCCAAATACTCACGCCAGCAGCGCTGGGAGGCAGCGCGGGGGCCAGCGGTTGACCGACTGCACGTCCACCTGGAAATCAAGCTCGGCGCTGTCCCACGGCCGGAGTCGCTCGAAGGCCTTCACCCGCAGCCTAGTGACCGCGGCGTCCGGGGCTTGCGCCAGCTCCAGGGGCGCGGTGGTCCGGACCACGCCGTCAACTGGGAGGGGTGGCAGGGCGCCAGACGCAGAGTTCGGCCCCGCCCCCAGGTCAGTCCCGTTCCCACCCTCCCACCTCTCCACGCCCACCTCTCAGGGCGCAGAGACTGACCACCTGGCCACCGCCTCCAAGGCTCCTCTCTAACTCTGGGCCCCCAAACGCGACCTCGCCCCAGGTTCTGCCTTGGCTCCAGGCGTTGCGGGTCACTTCTAGACCAGCCGCAGAGGCATCCCCTTACCCGCCCTCCACGCCCCTCACCGCGTGCTATGGAGAAGAGCCGGCAGGGCACCGGGGAGACGATTTCATAGCGCACGTCGAAGCCCCGGGCGTGGACCTGAGCCACCTTACTTCCGGGAACCAGGTTTTCGGGAATGGTGATGTTCTGGGCTTGCTGCCTGGACCAAAATGGGAGCACTGGCTCCTACCTGCTCCCGGCAGGGTCTGCAGGCCCCTCCCTTGGGTCTTCCTTGGTACAGTAGCCAGCTGGGGATGCTCCCGCAGCCCTACACCTTAACCCTACTCCCGAGTCCCTGGGGCTGGGTCCTTTCTTTCCCACTGTCGCCAGGGTAGGGAAGCCTTACGGGAAAGAGACTTGGCTAGAGGAAACAGGCAAAACTTTCACCGTCAGCATCCCACGGCAGCTTCGGCCTTGTCCAAAGGTCACTAGGATCTGAAGCTGGAAGACCTGCCATGCACACAAAACAAGAAGGGAACCACGATGTGTGTCTACCTGTATGTGTGTGCCCAGCCCCCCTCAGGACCTCTATAAGGAGCCCCACACTCACTCCTCCCCATGACCTATCACTCTACTGACAGATATTCATTTGTGTCTTACTCTTCTGGGTCATAAGTCCTTCTCTTTGGATGCACACAGCCCCCAAATGAGTAATATCTGAATCATTCACAACATAAATTAGCATCATAGAGTTGCCAAGAGCCAGTCACTAAGATTTGGAAGCTTTGAAGAAGGAACTTCTCTAGTCTCCTTCAGACTACACACACCGCTGTACTCAGAGTTTTCACTTCCTATGTGACTGCTCAGAACTTTCTCCTTTCTGTAAGGGGCACTGTGGGCTCCTGGAGCCAGGGATCCCTCTTCTTTCTAGAGCTCCAGAGCCCAGCACAGAACCAAGCCAAGGTGGGAGGACAGCCAGCCTGGGGCAGCAGGTATGGGCTATGTCTGGGAAAGGCAGCATGATTGATGAGGCCAGAAACAAACAATCCTCCATGAGGTAATGGTTCTGTCCATTTTATGCCCAGTTCATGGATATTGCCAGGTCCCCAGTCGTGCTCACCTTTTGAGCCTGGCCTTTGAGTCCCTGGGATGGTGCCCACAGCTGACCCTGCCCATCGATGGAGAAAGGTCCAGGGAAGTATGGAGGGTCCTGGGCACTAGTGATGTTCATCTGACAGGAAAGAGATGCTGGAGGCCCTCTTCCCTACCACAGTGCCCCCAAGCAACCCTGTCAAAATCCCCAAAGAACCCAACAGGTATCTGCCCACTTTCAAATCTCCTGTACTCTGCCACTGCCACTGCCACTTACTCTAGCCTGGGCTCCCCTGTCCCTGATCCAAAATCATCTCTGCTTTTAAACTATTCAGTTTTTAAAATACATTTCTTTTGGGGATTGTAAAAATGATTTGGTTTTTTTTTTTTTTTTTTTTTGGAGAATTTAGAACACAAGAACTTTAAAGAAGAACTCAACCCCTGAGAAGTCCCTATGGGAACAGCCATAGTCACTGCGGGTTGGGAAGCCCTCAGTGGCTCTCTCCAAGAACATGTATCCCACAGAGGCTCCGTTATAGACTCAAGAGTCCTTCTGCAGACTATTCTTGGCCAGGCAGGGGCTGGCCTTGGTCTTCCCATCTCCCTCCATCCTACCCTCTCCACCACTGCCCACATGCAGGCCTCACCTGGGCTCCCTGGCCTGGGAGCAGCAGAGTGTACAGCGGGGTCCCAGGTGTGACAGTTTCTCGAACCTGAATAATTTCCCCAGCTGGCCAGAGGGGAGGTAAGGGAGATTCAGGCCATGCCTGCCCCCCCGCAATCCCCCACCTGCTGCCTCTGGCCTTACCTGGGCTGGCAAATCGACCAGCACACTGGTCACGATTAGGGTCCCGCTGAACATTCACAGAAAGCCGACCCTCTGTCACTTGGTTGCCACATGTGAACCTCAGCTGCAGCTCATAGTGGTTCACTGTCAGGGCATCCAGCCGGGCTGAGCTGCTCAAGGTCATCTGTGGCAGGTGGGCAGTGCCATGTGGGGCCTAGGATCTCCATCCCCCGGCACCACCTCTAGGGGCTTCCCTGGTGGCTCAGATGGTAAAGAATCTGCCTGCAGTGCAGGAGACCAGGTTCGATCCCTGGGTCGGGAAGATCCTTGGAGAAGGGAATGGCAACCCACTCCAGTATTCTTGCCTGGAGAATTCCATGGACCAGAGGAGCCTGGCAGGCTACAGTCCATAGGGTTGCAGAGTCGGACATGACTGAGTGACTAACACCATCACTTTCACACCACCTCTGACTTTGTGAATTTAGAGTCTGCCCTTCCCCCACTGTCCCCAGCTGTGCCCATGACCCTACCTTGCCCACATAGGTCCCCTGCCACCTGGTCAGGCTAGGTGGGTTAAAGAAGGTGGTGGGTGGCTGTACATGGAGCAACTCCAGGGTTGGTATATATGGAGAGCAGTTGAAGGAGAAAGACTGAAGGGTGGCTCCAGGTCCCTGGCTCTCAGAGACATCTATGAACCAGGACAGGCAGTAGAGTTCTGTGAGAAAGAGACGATTCAAGCTAGAGACCCCCATGCTCATGGAACCAGGTACACAGAGTCCTTCCCTTCTGCCTTGAGGCCTGGCCACATCTTGGAGACAAGCAGCCAAAGTCTTCCCTTGTGCCCCACATCCAACCACGGATCGGCTCATTTCATCGTCTAGGTCGTCTTTCCCACTGTCCCCAGGATAGGGTGACAGTGGAAACTTGGGTGAGGAAGCAGCTAAGATAAGGAATGAGAGTCAGGGGTTCAGATCTTTGCCCTTTCCTGGCTCCCCCCAGCCACTGTTCTCCATGGTAGCTTATCTGAGAGGGAGCAAGACTCCACTGTGGACTCGGGGTGAGAAGTGAAATTCCCCCACCCACCAGCTCCTCACCAGAGACAACCAGAGCAAGAAGAAGTGCCAGGGGCCTGAGCAGCACCATAGTGGCCTGAAGACACGACAGCAGAGGAGACTCCAGAAGGGCAGACGTGTTTTGTCAGGGCCACGCTGTTGCCAGATCTGTTGTTCAAACACAGGACTCCTTGGCCTCCAAGATTCCAGCCCCACCCAGCCCCTGGTGACTGAGCTCTGGACACTATAGGTTATCAAGAGCCCTGGAAAACTCCGTTTTTTCACTGCTCCCAGTGGATTTCCCTGTTTATCACTACCACATGAAGGAAATGTGAGGGGAGAGAGACCAAGCTTAAGATAGGGAAACTAAGGCTCAAGGAAGTCTTGGTCATGCAGTTCTTGAAGACAGAGCACACACAGCAGCCAGGAAAAGTGGGCCCAGGGCCTGCTACCCCACAAAGCCTGAACTCCAGCTGCTCACCCCCATTAGAACATTATCTGCCTGTGAAATCTGAGCCCAACCATCAACAAAATCTCTCAAAATCTGTCTACATTCAACAGACAAAAGGTATCCTTGGTGATAGAAATAAAAATGGTGGTTACTTTGGGGCATAGCAATTGGAGGGGACAAAAGGTGGCCTCCTCGAGTGGCTGGTGATATTCTATATCTTGATCTGGGTGACACAGGTGTCTGCAGATTTTAACATGTATAGAGCCATACTGTTAAGAGCTGTCCATTCATCTTATTTACAATTATATGCCAGTTTTTAAAAGCTTGTCTTCACATGCTTTTTCCAGCTCTTTGCCTCTCTCTTTTCTACCCACTGTTTGAGCTTGTTCCTCTCCCCATAAAAATGCCCTTGTCAGGGTCCTCAGAGACCTGCCAACTGTCCAGCAGTTTGTGTTCTATTCTCACCTCCTCGGCAAGTGTTTGACGCTTGCTCCCCTCGGCTCCTAAGTGCCCACGCTCTCTTAGTTTCCTCCCACCTCCCTCTGCTCAGCTCCTTTGCTGGTTCTTCTTCATCTTCCCTACCTCTACCCAGTGGAGTGTTCCAGGGTTCATTCCTGTCCGCTGCCATCCTCTGTCCCCATGTCCACAAATGGCCATTTGATTTTCTTCTCCAAGACCACTTTTTTCCAGTCTTGCTTGGTTGATTCATGCCAATTCCATCCAATCAGTGGTTCAGCCTGGAAGTCTAGGAGTCATGCTTCTCTTTGTCTTCCCATATTCATGTATCAACAAGGCTTGATTTTAACTCCAAAACATACCTCAAAGTATGTTGAGGTATGTTTGCACTAGACCTACCCAGATCCAGGCCCTCCCTTCCCTTGATGGATGAGGCAGGAGCCTCCACTCTTGACTACAGAGTGGTTCTTCCAAAGCAGCGATTATCTAAACAGCAGCCAGCCCAGGTTGTTCCCTGCTCAAAAGCCCTCTAGTGCTCCCCACCACACCAAAAACAAAACCCTTTATTCCCTTCTAAAACGGCTAGGAGCCTGGTTTTGCTGACCTCTTCAGTCCCCGCTCCCCACCCCCAACTACCACCATGAGAAATATCTAGGCCTTCCCTGGTATTTTGCTGTCTACTGACTTATCTAGTTTGTCTCCAGTTAGTCTGTGTCGTTGAACGTAGCCCTAGCCACCTCAGGGAACAGGCTCTAATCCTTTGGTCAAAGAACCCCCTGCTGTAAACCCCTGCATTCACTCAGCCTGCCTGTAGTCCGGGATAGACAGGATGCGGGTGTTGGGAATCCCCACGAGAGGGCAGCCCTGCTTAGCTCGGCCGAGGCGAGAGACAAGGGAGTGGGAGGCTGGGCCTTGGCCCGGGCTCCTGCCCGGTGCTGCAGCGAGGTTCTGCGCTCCCTGAGTCCTCAGAGGGTCCGGACCCCTCCCATGACTTCCAGGGACTGTGGAGGCCGGCTCCAGGAGCGGATTTAGTGGGTCGGACCACGAGTGGGCCACAGCACTGCCGAACCCGACGATTGGGCCCGATCTACCCGCTCAAGGGTGCAGCCGCGGTACCCGTACGCTCCAGGGACCCCTGCGGGAGGGACCACAACTTTCCCCTGGGAAAAAATGGGGAAACTGAGGCTACCGCAGGGTCGCGACTTGTCCTGGGAGTCAGGTCAACGGCCCAGGACTACGAGGACTCCCGGGCCGGATCCCGCCAGGTTTCCAGCTACAGTCCCGCCCTTCCTTCCCCATAAGAGCTGCTTCTAGGGAGTGGGTAGTGGGCGTCAGGCTCGCCCACCCGGCAGGGCCCCGGGGGTGGAGCCACACCAGCCCCGCCCCATCCCCATTGGCTGAGGCGCCAGGGGCGGGGCGGGGCCGCCAGATGTTGGGGTGGCGGCGGCGGCAAGAGCTGGGGAGAGGGAGGAGCCGCGGAGACAGGCGGAGGGCAAGGGCGCCGCTGGCCGGCCCGCCGAGCCCTCTCCGCACCGCTCTCGCTGGAGTTCGAAGAGGAACTGGCAGGCCTGGAGGGGGCTGCGGCACGGACATGCACAGCGCTCGGCTTGACAGTTTCCTGGGCCAGCTGCGCTGGGAACTGGTGAGGCTTGGGGGCGGGCGTGGCTCGTGAGGACTTGTGTGGGGTGCTCGGCTGCCTTCCTACCCGAACGACACTCGGATTGGGGGAAGCTGTCCCGAGTGCCCATCCAAGACAGGATGGGGGCGGGGCGGCGTAGATGGCCCAGATGGCCCGCGTCGGGTTTCGGACGATTGGGAGCTGCGCTGGGCATCAAGTAACAGCCGCCCAGCTGGCCGTGCTGCCGGCGCAACGGAGGAAGTTGTGGGGGAGAAACTTCTTGGGCAGAACAGGGGGGTTTTAAGGAACTAAAAAGGTAGTGGCGCCACTACCGATGCCCCTTATTCCAGTTTGGCGTGTACCTCTTGTCTTCCTAGAAGGTGCTCTTTCCTTGTCTGAAAGAGGCTGCGGGCTTTGGGGAGCTGAATCCCTCAAGAGGCACAGGATACCCCTCCAGCCCTGAGCGAGACCTACTTCCCCATGCAGGCCCACAACCCTGCCTCCCGCCCTGGTGGCGGGTACCAACTTGCCCGGCTCTGCGTGCTGCAGCCTGCCGGACTGCCACCAGGTCGGCGGATGGGAGCCACACGAGCTTCGTGTGCCAGCGCCCCATGCCGACCCGGTGCCCGCTAGAGGCCTTGCTGCTGAGGCCTGCAGGCCTGCCCAGCCCTCCTGGGCCTTCTGTTTTGGAACTGGCCTGACCAGGCAGGCCGGAGTGACCAGCACTACTCCTACCACTTCTGCCCTCTCTTCTTCCACAGCTGTGTGGCCGGGACACTGGCTCACCCCCAATGCCTGGTCCCCTTCCGCCACCCCCCAAACACCGCCCAGGCGTGCGGCTCAAACACCAGCTCAGGGCCTCAGATGCGTTGGAAGAGGACTCGGTCTGTGGTGTGGAGGAAGAGGATGACGAAGTAGGGGTGACAGGAGACAGGAGTGAAGCCTTGGGGGGTCCCAGAGAGCACGGCCTGGACTGGGACTCCGGCTTCTCAGAGGTGTCGGGCAGCACATGGAGAGAGGAAGAGCTGCCCATACCCCAGCACCCAGCACCCTCAGCATGGCCCCTCCGGAGACAGCGCCTCTCAACCAGTGGTGTCACCCAGCCTGGCGGAGCGCCCGTGGCCCGGGTACCACCTGTCCACCGACCACGGCCCAAGTCCACCCCAGATGCCTGCCTGGAGCACTGGCGGGGGCTGGAAGCCGAGGACTGGACCACGGCCCTGCTGAGCAGGGGTCGTAGTCGCCAGCCCCTGGTGCTGGGGGACAACTGCTTTGCGGACTTGGTGCACAACTGGATGGAGCTGCCTGAGGCAGCGGGTGAGGGGGACAATGGGGGTGGGCCCCGTGCGCGTGCTCGGCCCCCCCAGTTCCTGCTGGGCCTCTCTGAGCAGCTGCGGCGCCAGCTGGCCAGGGCGCGCCGGGCAGCGCTGGCAGGAAAGCGACTGTCATGCCCACCTCGCCCAGAACCCGAACTACCTGCGGATGTCTCACGCTTTGCAGCCCTCATGAGTTGCCGCAGTCGGCAGCCCATCATTTGCAATGATGTTGTCAGCTACCTCTGACCCTGCCCTCCAGCCTGGGACAATAAAGGCCTTTCTCTGGACAATCCTGGTTCCATAACCCCCGAGGTTCCAGAAGGCAGCACCAGCCCTGCAATGCACAACTCAGGCAGGCGAATCGCAAGAGCCTTTTCCCTCCCCTGCAGGGGTCCTTGTTATGCCTGTGTCACACGCCATGCGTCTGCTCCAACACCCATCCTGTCCACTGAACACCTTCCTTCAACAAGTATTTATTGAGTGTCTGCTGTGGGCTTGGGATGCAGGGCTCGGGACGCAGGGCCTGATGGAGCTGGGTGGTGGGGCTGCTGCCTTGTCACAGCTTGTAGTGCAAGCGTGGAAAGTTAGTGTCATCCTCCTCACCCTCGTAGCCAAGTTCCAATACCAGCACCCGCTGCCCAGGCACCTTCTTCACCAGATCTGTCACCCTGGTGGTGTGGGGGGAGAGGGGTGGGGAGATTGGGTAGGTGAGCGGTAACAGGCAGAGAGTGTCCTGGCATGGGCTCCAGGGTGCTGGGGGCCATAAGGAGCCCAAGCCAGGAGCAGGAGCAGCCCAAGACAGGAAACATCTGAAAACTATTTTAGGAGCGGCTGGCGGGGCGAGCAGGAGGCAGGAAGCTGTGAGTCCCCTGGGAGTGGGCCGTGAAAGGGGAGCTGAGGAGGGTGTGGAGGAGCTGGTGGGGCTGGCCAAGCAGGCAGCTCCTAGAGGCCCCTCCTAGAGGGCTCCTGGCCCTCCCCCCACCCCCAGCCCGTTTGCTGGCTCCATTTGGCAAAAGAAAACTTCAGGAAGGTGTGAGGGGCCCAAATGGGGTTGGGAAGAGGAGAAGCTGCACATCCCTCACCTCCAACCTCCAGGGCCTTGTTAAAGCCAGGTGTGGGCTCACCTGCGGGACAGGTGCTGGGTCTGTTTTTCCTCAGACCATCCTGCTGAGTAGAGCAGGGCCGACCCGTGCAGGAGCATCGTCACCCTCAGTCCTTGTAGCTCCTAGAGAGATATGGGTCAGGGGCCAGCGGGAACAGGCCTGGGAGCAGGGCAGAACTGGGGCACACCTGGATGTGGGCCAGCAACGACTCCAGGGTCCTCTCAGGCTGCCCAGCAGGCACTTCCAGGCGGTCCCAGCAGGTCCACTTCAGGTGATGGAACTGGGGGGTGGCAGTGAGGAGGAGTGAGAAGCTTCTTACACACACACACACCCTCTCCCTGCCCCAGTTGCCAATAGCTTATGGCCCCTTTCCTAGGGGAGGAGCTGGACTAGAGGCAGGAAGCAGAAGCCAGGGGGTGGGGATGAAACGTGGGATCTAGGCCCAGAATCTCAACACCCTCCCTGCCTGTGCTGGGACAGGAAATGGGGCTATGGGGCCCCCTGCACAGGGAAACAGGCGATCTATCACACAGGCTGATTGTGTGTGTGTGTGTGTGTGTGTGTGTGTGTGTGTTGGAGGGGGGGGCAATGCTTCCTGAGGAAGCGAGGAAGCAGGAGCAGGGCTGCTGCAATCTCTGATAAAGCTGCCTGTTCCTCAAATGCAAGGCTGGAAGAGAGGGTGGGGGGGCGTGTACATCCGGTCCCCTAATTCTTTACCACCAGGGCCTTGGACTTTCTCATAGACACATGGGTGAGGGGCACAGTGACTCCAGCGGGAACACAGTCCACAGAGGACTCTCTTCCTGTCCCTTTGTTCCTTGTTTCTTGAGTCTTGGGGTTCTGGTACCCAGAGCTGAGGGCATAAGGGTGGCAGGCAGCCAGGGACCAAGACTAGAGGGGTTCTGCCAGCTCCCCAGAAAACAGCGAGGTCAAGCTGAGACAGGACCAGAAGTGATGTGGGGGACCCTTCCCCTCCCTTCCCCCTCCTCCATGGACAAAGGCAGCTTGTGTTCTAGCTAGAGGAGGGGCCCTCACAAAGGGGCTCTGTGTGCTGTGCCCTGAGGGACCCCCAGGGCTGCTCAGCCTAAGCCCAGTGCCGGCCCATGACCTCTCCCCTCTGCCCTGGTGAGAGAATTCTCTCCAGACCCTCTCCTGTGTCCCCAAGGAAATGCCAACTTTTGCAGAGCCTGGGTACACAGCTGGGGCATTCACAGCCCAACTCTTGAAGGAACACATATGCACACAAGCCCACACGTGTATTCACAGGCAAAACCATGCAGGCCCACATCATGAAAGGGCCCTGCAGTCTCCTCTGGCACACAGATGTGCAAGCATGCTTCCTCCATGGCCACACACCATGGGGCCAGGGATGCCCAGACCCGGGTGCCCTCACACCCTGTGACAGGGTTGCACACCCCCACACCCATGCTGGTGAGTTCAATGCCCTTTAACTCAGTTGAGGGGGGCGGGCGAGGATCCCCCTGCCTGGCAGCCTGACGTTAGGCTCTGTTTAGGGCTTGGGCCCTAGTCCCCCCTCCCCCTCAGGGAAGGCGGGGATGGTGGGGGATGGATGTCTGGCTCCACTAATGAGTTAAAGCTGCAGCTCCCCCAGACCCGGAGGGTTGGGGGTTGGGGGTGGCTGACGGCTGCTTCCTGTGTCTGACAGGTCCCAGCCTGGCTGTACAGCAGGGAGGCAGCTGAAGGAAGTCTTGAGGACTCCCCCAGAGTCTGCGTCCCACGAGGGCCTAAAGCTGGAGTAGGGCCTGTTTGGGTAGGTGCAGGGAAAACTCAGGTCTGGTACAGATGGGGTGTCCAGGGCTCACCTTCTGGATGTCTGGGGCCTTAGGTACCCAGCGGCTAAAGTAGTTTTCAGCCAGGTGCAGATAGCTGTGGCGAAAGGCATGGCGGGGCCGTGGTCCACCCACCACCTTGTACAGCTCCAGGCCCACCAGGCCAGCCACGGCCGCTGTAGTGGTGACAACGGCTGGGATAATCCGGCCCACAATTCGCTTGGTCTGCCAAGGACAAGAGATCTGATCTGGGCCCAAGGCCTAAGGCTAGGGTTTGACCCACCACCTCCAGGCCTGAGCCCCAAGGGGCAGGTTACCTCAGCGTGGCTGGCCACTGGGATCCCATAGTTCTGAGCTCTCAGGCTGGCCGCTGCCACCACAAAATCCACGTGGAAGTTGCTGTCATTGTCCTATGAGACCCAAGCACAGTCGTGTGAACACTGTCCCAGTCCCCCGAACCTGTGCCACTGCACAGGTCTTCACACGATTCTGTGGGGTGGAGGCTCACATCACCCCACTTAACAGGTAAGGAGACGGAGGCTCAGGGAAGCTGAGGTGATTCAGGGCTCCTTCAGGGAGGAAAACTCAGGCCCAGGGACTTCAAAGCTACCTACTTAGCTCTTGACCTTCCCCATCAACCTCTCTGGCCCAGCCCTTCACTCCCACTTGGGCTCCGACCTTCTCAAATGTCAAGGGTTTAAGGGGAGGACCCTTGCTCCAGGTCTTCAGGTCTTCATGCAGCTGCTTACAGCCTGTTGGGAGAAGGAGGAGGGTTGAAACAGTCCTTAGCCCCCAAGTCCTGTACTCTTCTTGAGCCTGCCTGCCTGTCCTTGGTCCCTGCCAAGTCTGTCACTTACCACTTGCAGGGAGACCCCTTGATGGATGGTGCAATCTCTTCTCTGGCAGCCCTAGCCCTCACGTATGTATGCCCGCACACACACATGCACACCTAGGTGACCCTGTCCTCATCTGGGGAGCCACAGCTAGTTGCTCCCCAGGGCCCAGTGGTTTGCGGGTTTTTTTCCTTTGCTGAGAGTTGGCCAAGGGAATGGGTGGGGAGGATGGTAAATAGGAGGGAGAGGACCTACTCCAGGACCAGGGGATGAATCCAAGGCTAGAGAGAAGCAAGGTGAGAGGGCTTAATAGGTTGTGACTTGGCTTCAGGGCCCCCAGACCCATCTTCTTTCTGCAGCACAGGCTGAGGAAGCTCAGGCCTTTGGGTGGCAGCATAGAGGGGTCAGGGCTGGGGACCTCACCAAACTCACCAGAAGGCGAATCCAGCTCCAGCTCACTAGCAAAAATGCGGTCCAAGTTCTGGGGGTCAGGCAGTGGCAGCAAATTCAGTAGTCCCCTGAGCGCAGTCTGGTCTTGTGAGCCAGGCAGCCCATGCATCTGGGCATACAAGTTGGCAGCTGCCAGCACGTAAAGGAGGTGCATATCCTGCAATGAGACCCAGAGCAGGGGCAGCTGCATGGGCCTGAGTGAGCGTGTGTGGGTGCGTGGGGCAGGGGCCACCGCCCACTTGAAGATCTGTTGGAGGGCCTGCCTCCGCCTCCCATGTGGACACCCACATGTGCACAGACGTGGCTGTCTCCCTCTCAGCGTCTCGGCATCACTACAAAACACAGAGGTGCCCACCTCTGCCCTGAGGGGCCACATTTCCATCTCAGGGCTGCCAAGGGACCCCACTCACTTGGCTGGCATCAAACTTCAAGGGCTGGGGACACTGTTTGGGACCCGACCAGAATGGAGTTCCATCCTCCTGCACCTAGGGAAACACAGAGGCTGCTGGGCTCAGTCCAGTTGCCCCCAAGCCCTCAGCCTCCTGACCCCCAGCCACCCACTTTGTCAGGTGGGTAGGTCCTCAGCAGCTGTGTGATGCCATAATGGAAGCGGAGCTGCCAGTGGCCAAAGGCCCACAGCACGCAGTCTTGCCAGGTCTGCGGACGCTCTGTCAGGACACCCCGCATTGTCTGCAGCAGGGGCTGCTTCTGTGACTTAACCAAGTCTTCTGGAGACGAGAGTGCCCTGTGGACGGTTGGGAAAGCTTGAGGCTAAGCCCTGAGGCTCCTGGTCTTAGGGACCCTGGACTCCCATTCGCCCTTGTCGGGGGTCTTACTGTGGGTGGCTGTTGATGGTCTTGGCAGACTCACAGAAAAGGTCGTCAAATTCACCCTTGGCCCACTGTGGAGGAGGGAGCAGCCATGAGGTGGCAGTTAGGAAATGGGTCTGGGGCAGAGGACTGAGCCAGGCAGGTAGGCGTCTTGGGGTGCCTCCCACCTGCACGGTGTGCTCGGTTGTGGCAGGAATGTACCGCACGGTGCAGACAGGGTCGGGGGCATCTTCAGAAGCTGCATCAGAGGGGGCTTTGTAGTTCTCAGTCACGTGCGGTATGAACACGCTAGCGCTGCCCCGGGTGCCCATGGTGCCCGCCTCCAGCAGTGGTTTCAGAAAATGGGTGCAGCGAGCAGCTACGTAGTCCCCTGGCAAGGGAGGCAAAGGGTCAGAAGTGGGGCTGGCACAGCCTCAGACAAGAGTGAGTTCCGAGGCTGGGCACTCACGGGCCTCAAAAGTGTCCAGGGCAGCAGCCACGCCATTCACACCAGAGAAGAAGTCATCCCCAAAGATGTCCTCTGTAGTGGGATCCAGCTGGAGGTTGAGTGGGGTAACCTGCAAGTCTGCATTCAGGCGGCGAGTGGCCTCTGCAGCCACCTCTGCCTTTTTCCTCTGAGAAGAAAGCATGAAGATGTTGGGAGTCGGGGGAGGGGGGTACTGTGGGAGGACAGTCCAGGACGTGGGTGTGGGGAAGGGTCGGCACTCACATGAATGTCCTGGGACCTGAAGAGGAATTGCCGGCTGAGGTTGGAGAGCTCCACATGGTCCATGTCGGCAACAGTCACGCCTCCACCGTCCCCGGCCCCCAGGCCCATCAGGGCAAAGCTTTTGAGCAGCTCGCAGCCAACAGCGCCAGCACCCACCTGCCGGCAGACAAGAGCAAACTTAGCCAGAGCGCCAGGCCTCACCCCTCCGCACACTCCCGACCTCACCACGTCGCTCACCAGGAGGTAGTGCTGGTGGCTCAGCTTCTCCTGAAAATTGGTCCCGAACACTGCGGTTTGCCCATCATAGCGGCAGCGTCTCTAGGGAACACAGACAGGGCTTGGTGACGCCCGCTGGCCTGTGCTGGGTCTCCCTCTCACTTCCAGTTTTCCAGGTCAGGACCTCAGGACCATTCTTCAAGTTTCTCCCTGCGTCCTGAGTTTAGCTAAGGCTTGCATCCCTACCGCGGGTTCTCACCGGTGCACAGTCCTCAGGGTTGGGAAAGGGGTCCCCATCTTCTGGAAGGCAATCCAGAGCATCGAAGTACAGCCACTGGTCCAGGGGCATAAACTTGCCAGAGATCGCCTGTAAGTCAGAGCTTTAGTCCAGGGACTCTTGGCACCTCCTAATCCCCTGAGATCCTGGCTGTGGGCTGCACCCAGGTTGGTGAAGCTCCTAAGGCTGCTGTCCAGTGTTGGGCACCCTGTGGCATCCACAGTGACCTCTGCACCCTTCCCAGCCCCGCCCTGTCTCTGCCTGTGCCCACCTTCAGCACTTCTTGGGCAGCCACTGCACCCAGCACGGCTGCCATGGGGCTCAAGCCACCAGCACTGCTCAGGGCAACTGTCCGCACCAGAGCCTCATCCAGCTGCTCTTCCAGAGGCTCTCCTTCTGTCCCCTTCAGTGGTCCCATGGCCTGGGCCAGGTCCACCACCATCTCTGCATCAACCTAGTGGGTAGAATTCTGTTAAAGCAGACCCAGCCTGAGCTCCACCCCACATTTGAATCCTTCAGGCAGCCATCCCCGCTGTTCCACAGAAGAGGAAGCAGAAGCCTGAGTGGGAAGGCCCCACTAGACAATGCCTGGTGCCAGACAATAGCCCTGGAGGCTCCCCAAACCTGGGAGCAGCTGCCAGACCAGATCTGAAGGGTGGGGAGTGGCATGAGTCCCCAGGCTTTGTGCTTGGCCCCTTCATGAACTCAGCCTCTGGTCTGGGCTTCCCTGCTGGCTCAGATGGTAAAGAATCTGCCTGAAACACAGGAGACCTGGGTTTGATCCCTGGGTTGGGAAGATCCCCTGAAGGACGGCATGGCAACGCACTCCAGGATTCTGGCCTGGAGAATCCCTATGGACAGAGGAGCCTGGCGGGCTACAGTCCATGGGGTCACAAAGAGTCAGACACGACTGAGCAACTTAGAACAGCTGGTCTAGAGATAAGTGTTTATTTATCAGCTCCCTGCAGCCCATCCTATCTTCTTTATATGAGTGGGACACTGCTTCTGGATTCAAACTTGGATCCGTAAGATAGTCAGTCACCTCCTGGTAGGTGAGGCCCCATTAAGACAGAGGCTAGGGAGAGGGGCATCGGGGCCACTCACAGGATCCCAAGGCTTGGGAGGGCGGCCATGGAGCTGCTGGAACTTGTGCAGTGCGCGGAAGGACTGATGCAGGCAGCGGGCACGAACTTTCTGGGCACTCTGGGCCACCACACGGGGTTGAAGGAGGGCTGTGTCCAGGGGTTCCTGCAGAGGGCATTCAGTTTAGGGTCAGGTCCAGAACACTGTGGGCCCCTCGAGGCACCCAACCCCAGATGACCTTGCACTCACGTGGCTGACAGTCTTGGCTCTCTTGACCTCAGTGACAGCCCCGCCACGTAAGTAACAAGAGAAAGCTGTTGTGTCGCCAATCTCCAAGGTCCCGTCCTCTGGGGAAGATTGAGCCTAGTCAGCATGACTTCTGAACCTGAGTAGCTCCCCACGGCCCATCCTGTCTTGCCTCAGCATTCTCAAGGTGGGATTTCCCTGGTGGTCCAGTTAGTTAAGAATCCGCATTGTGATGCAGGGGACGTAGATTCAATCCCTGGTCAGGAAATAAGATCCCAAATGCCATGGAGCAACTAAGCCCGTAGGCCACAGCTAGAGCCATGGAAGACCCCACACGCTGCCACTAAGACCCGAGGCAGCCAAATAAATGATTAAAACAAAACAAAATTCTCAATGTGGCTCTGCCCTGAGGAAGGTAGAGAGAGACCTTATCTCCAAAAACCAGGCTGTGTCCACCCCCACAGGAGCCTGGGTGCTGAGCCTGGAGTGGGGTTGACTTACCCCGCACATGGAGAGGCCGAGGATCACAGCCGTTGAGCTCCACCATGCCCTCAATGCCTGAGAAAGTCACCCAATCCCCTGTGTGGAAGTGGTGGGTACCAGCCTCTTCTCTCAGAGTGAGAATGCCAGGGGAGCCCTGTGATGAGAGGCGGCCTGCTCAGGGGGGCCTAGCCCTGCCTTTCACAGGATCCTCAGTAGGGGTAGTGCCCCCTACCCCAGCACCCACCTGGGAGATATGCTGGATGTTGGCCGTCAGGGGTTCTGCCTCTGTGGGGTCCTGCACAGTGAAGTTCTCACCAAAGTCACAGAACAACTGCCTGTGGCGGGGTGGCAGGGGTCACTGAGCTGACTCAGTGTTTAACCGCCACGGTTGTGGTGAAGGGCAACAGGCACTAGGGCAAGCCCTGAGGAATTGGGGAAAAAGTGCTGGGAGAGGCTTGGAAACTGGAGTTTGAAAGATGTACTGAACAAGTCTGGAGGCTGAGGTAGAGGAAGCAGACGAATGGGACTGGGGACTGTGATCAAGAAGGGAAAGTGGGGAACAGCCCTGGGGTTGGGTGGAGGAGCTCTGGAGCAAGCCTGGAACTGGGATCGCTCGCTGCCTGTGATGTGGCAGGCTGGGCGAGCCATCTCACCCCACAAGGCCTCGGGTGTCTGCCACCAGGAAGCAGACTCCATGCTCGTGGCACAAGGTGCCCACTCTCAGCTGCTCCTCCAGCCTCGAGGCGGTCAGCACCACCACCTGAGTGGACGTCATGAGATCAGTAGGGCCAGAACCACTTCGAGCCCACTCTGCTGCTAAGGGTTGGGGGTGGGGGAGGTTGGCCTGGAAAGTAGGGCTGGGAGGGCACCTGGAAATCCAGCAGCAGGTCCTTGGTGATGTCGCCTGTGTAGACGGACACCTGAACGGCTCCACTGAGCTCAGCCAGAAGTTTTTGAGAGGCCTCAGCTCTGCTCCTTCCCAAGTCCTGCTCTGAGAGCAGAAACTAAAGAGATGCCCAGACTGACTTTAGCAAGGAGTTTTCTCTTGGGCCCCACCCCCACCCTGGTCTGGAAACCCAAAGCTCTCCCCCCCGCCCCCCAGGAGCCTCACCTGGGCAGCCAGGTCAGACCAGCAAGTAGGGTGGGGATCATGGAGAGTGAGGCTGCCCACGCCCATCAGGACCAAGTTTTTGGCCACCTCAGCCCCCAGGCCCTGCAGGCCAGACAGCAGCACCTTGGCTCCCTGAATTCTCTGCATGGCGGGCAAGCCCAGCACATACCTGTGGGCGGGAAGAAAGAGGGCAGGCAATTGGAAATCCGGGGTTAGAAGGCTACCCTGCTCTCCTCCCCTCCTTGAGCCTCACAGCTGCCGTGAGTATAGCTCCTTATCCAGCAACTTGGAGGTCTCCAGGGTATCCATCCTGAGGCCCGGGGCTGCAGGGCTTGTAGACAGGAGGCAATGCCAGCAGGAGCCAGTGCCCAGCAGTGGCCAGTGCAAACAGGAGCTAAGGCTCAGAAATGAAAATGCAGCTGGCAGCTTTCTTCCTGGTTCCTCTGTCATTTCGGGTAAAGCGAAAGTGAAAGTGAAACTGAACGGGCTCGTAGTCCTGCCTCCAGCCTGTCCTGCACAGCCTGGCTTGGCAAAGACTTCTGGCAGCCCTAAGGCACTGGCAAGTGGGGAGAGAATTCCTGGATCCGTTTCTCTCTGGGAAAGCAGGTATTTCTCTTAAGGAAGAAAGAGGGCAGGGCCATGGGAGGGATCCCTGTGGTCTCCTGTAGCTCCCTAGATGTCCCGAACTGCAAGCTCCTATCCTCTTCAGGGGTCCCTGTCTGAATGGGCTTCATGCCCACAGGACTGGTGGGCTTCGTGCCCAGAGGACTGGTGGGGATGCCCTTGTCCTGAGGACTCACCTAGCCTCCTATCCACACACAGAGACTTAGAGACCCTAGAGGGCAGAGCCAGCCCCATCCCAGAGGCTGAGAGAGCTCATGGGCTACGCTGCCCACATCCAGGGCTCACCCCAGACTTGGGGTGCAGCCTAGCACTGTTGGGAGTGCCTGCGTGTCCTGGAGTCATCTCCTCCGGGACCAGGGATTCCCCTCTGCCCACAGTGCACAGCTGGGACAGTTGGCAGCCCCAGGAGGCCAGTTAGGATCTCTCAGTGATGCGTTCCAGGACTCAAAGAGCGATGTCAGTCTCTGAGTGCCAGCCCTGAGTGGAAGACTAGGAGCAGCTATGATCATGTGTCCTTTATATTTTAAAATAATTACAGATTCAGAGGAAGTTGCAAAAAATAGAAAAGAGGGGCTACCTTCCCCACACTCCTTCTGCCTTCTTAGGAACCCAGGGCCAGTCCTCTAGAGGATGGACCACAGTTCCCCACAAAACTCCACAATAAACCAAGTGCTATCAAAAATTCTTTTTTTAAAAAAATTAAGGTAAAACCTATACATCATAAACCATAAAATGGTTTAAAATAACCATTTTAAAGTATACAATTTTAAAGTATACAATTTAGTGGGATTTAGTGTATTGACAATGTTGTGCAATCAGCATCTCTCTCTACTTTTAAAACCTCATCACCCACCGAAAGACACAACTACCTTGGATACTTGCTACACACCCCCATTCTATCGCCTGGCAAACATACATGCTTTCTGTCACTAGGGATTTGCCTGTTCTGTATGTTTTATATAAAAGGAATCATACAAAATGTGACCTTTGGTATCTGTTTTCACTTATAATCTTTTTGAGGGTAATCCAAATTGTATCATGTCTCAGGACATCATTCCATTTTGTGGCTGAATAATATTCTGAGAGGCACGTATCACAATTTGTTACTCAGCAACCCTATATACAGTCAATGGAATTCTCCAGGCCAGAATACTGGCATGGGTAGCCGTTTCCTTCTCCAGGGGATCTTCCCAACCCGGGGATCAACCCTAGGTCTCCCGCATGGCAGGCGGATTCTTTACCAGCTGAGCCTCCAGGGAAGACATTATCCAGTCACCGGTTGACATTTGAATTGTTAACACTTTTTGAATATTATGAATAGTGCTACATGATCATTCTTGAACAAGTATTTGAGCACCTGTTTTCTATTTCTTTGGGTATGTACCTAGGAGTAGGAAATGGCAACCCACTCCAGTGTTCTTGCCTGGAGAATCCCAGGGACAGGGGAGCCTGGTGGGCTGCCGTCCGTGGGGTCACACAGAGTCGGACACGACTGAAGTGACTTAGCAGCAGCAGCATTGTTGGGTCAAATGGCAATTCCATGTTTAAGTTTTTGACAGACCAACAACTATTTTGTACCAGCAATGTATGTAAGTTTTTAACTTCTCCACAACATGGTCCAACTGGTTTTTCCTTTTTTTTCAAATTATACCCATCCTAGTGGGTGTAAAGTGGTAGGCAATTCTGGGTTTTCTTTCATTCAATAAACCTTTATTGGATGTGTTATATGTACTAGGTACAGAAACCAGGGCCAGATTCTGAAGTAACTGGTGTCTTCAGTAGATACCAAAAGACATTTGATGACATTCAATATCCAGTCTTGATTTTTTTTCACTCATTAAAATAGATGGATTTTAAAATTGTGGTTTTAACCATTTTCATTTTTAATGTTTAATTTTGTTTATATTTTGGCCGCACCACGTGGCATGCAAGAACTTAGTTCCCTGACCAGGGATCGGACCCATGCCCTCTACAGTGGGAGCACGGAGTATTACCCACTGGACCGCCTGGTTTGAATCATTTTTAAATATGTACAATTCAGTGGCGTGAAGTACCTTCACAGTGTTGTGTAACCACACCACTATTTCCACAATTTTAGCCCAAGGAGAAACACTGCACCCATTAAAAAATAATTCATCAATCTTCCATCCCGTTTCCTAGGACCTTCTATTGCACTTTGTCTCCATGACTCTGCCTACTGAAGATAATGAATATAGGTGGAATCATAAAATATGTGCCCTTTTGTGTCTGGTTTCTTTCACTTAGCCTATCTTTACAACATTCATCCAGGTTGTAGCATGTACCAGAATTTTGGTCCTTTTTTTTATTGTAAGAAAATAAACATAAGATGAAATTTAATGTTTTAAAATACACAGTTCAGTAGCATTACAGACAAGCATGTTGTTGTACCAACACCACCATTCATGTCCAGAATTTCAGCTTCTCAAACTGGAACTCACAACCCATTTGACAATAACTTTCCATTCCCTCCTTCCCATTCTTGGCAATAACCATGCTACCTTCTGTCTCTGTGAATCTGACTACTCTTGGTATCGCATATACATGGAATTGCCCCTGGATTATTTCACGTAGCTTAGTGTCTTCAAGATTCACTTACACTGTAGCATGTTTCAGAATTTTTTTTTTAAAGCCTAAATAATCTTCCATTGTATGTATAGACCTAGAGCTTTGTAGTTTACCTTCACAGAGATCTTGTACATATTTTGTTAGATTTATACCTAAATATTTTGTTTCCTTTCTTCTTCTTTCTTGGTGCTGGGTTTTGCTGGGTTTTTAATATTATTATTTTTTCTTTTGTTTCTCGGTTTTTAATTCTATGATTACTGATCTATAAGAAAGCTATTAGCCAGCCACTGCACTTAATTTGATGCTGCACTTCCACTCCCTAACCATCCTTGGCTCGAGGCAGCACCAAAGGAGTCCAACTCCCATAATCAAGAGCATCACTTCCCCCCAAGAAGCCCCAGGCTGCCACGCACCTGCAGGGGAGCAGACGGGCACTCTCAGTCTGAAGCAATCTCTCTTATGCCAGGTTCATGCTGAAATGTGCAGAAACAGGCGAACACTCACCCAGTAATGAGAAAGGGAAGTTTAGGGGTCCTCACCTAACATGCTCAGATACTCTTTACAACCCCATGGACTGTAGCCCACCAGACTCCTCTGTCCATGGGATTTTCCAGGCAAGGATACTAGAGTGGGCTGCCATTTCCTTCTCCAGGGATCTTCCTCACCCAGGGATTGAACCTGGGTCTCCTGCCCTGCAAGGCAGATGCTTTACCAGCTGAGCCACTAGGGAAGCCCAAGTCCTCACCCAAGTTAGGACTTAAAAGAGAAGTCTTCCGGAAGAAAGTGCTCTTGAAGCCAAACCGCGGAGACTAGCAACTTGGCTGGTGGAGTTGAAAGGTGAAGAAGGGGTTGTCGTCACAGGTCACTTGTGCTTGCTGTGAGTTCCCTGTGTCTAGACCCTGGTTCACCCATTTGCTTTCCTGCTTATGGCCTTGCACTGTGCCCAGGTTACAGACTGTGGACAAAGCTAGGTGATAAATCGCTCTTGTTAGTGTCTCCCTGTGCTCTTTGAGAGGGCACATGCCTAAGGGTGGAATTTCTGGGTCTGGGTCTAGGTGAAGGTCCCCCCCTTTAGAAAATCATGCAAGTCAGTTTTTCGAAGTGAGTGCAAATTTACCCTCCCAGAGCCAGGAAGAAAAAGACTGCATCTTTTTTATTTCACATAGAAATTTCCCCCCTCCTCTCCCTACCACCATTGCCCATCCCCTGCCCTGCCTGGCCCAGGCCATGCCAACAGCAAGTCAGAGGCAGGCAGAAGCCTGGGCGGGCCGAGGCGGCCTGAGAAGCCTCAAGACTGGTGCTTACAGTCAACAAAAGACCCTGGTCTGAGGACCAGAAGTAGCCCAGTTACATCTGATCATGGCTATAAATGGAAGTCTGGAACAAGGGGCAAGCCCTGCTGGAAGGAACACTGAGCTGATCACGTCAGCCCCCACAGGGAGACCCAGTATGATGGAGGTGGGGCAGGGTGTGTGCAGGAAAAGTAGGTTTCTGGGCCCCACTTTCACCCCCATCTTCTTATTTATCCTTGTCCACATGGCTGGTCCTAGAAGAGGGGCCATGCCTGCCAAACCCTCTGCCAAGCCAGTCACCAGTCCTCGGCCTAAGTCAGAGGCATGCATCTGGCCACTGATGAGACTCACTGTTTTCACTGCCACAGGAAATTGTCCAGCGTGGCCTGGGAGGGGGTGGGCGCTGTCCTGGCCCCCAGTTTCTGCCTAGCCCTGGCCTTGGGCTTTGGTTTAACCGGCAGTGGGCGGATCATAGTTGTGTCGGTCTGAAGGAAATGTCAAGGAAGAGGCCTACAGAGAGGACTGGAACGCAGGGCTCAGCCTTGGGGGTGGGCAGGGCTGCTACACAGGGCAAGGTCTGGCTCTGCCCACCTAGCGCCGCAGCCACCAGTAAGCTGGGGTCTGGGGGTACAGGTGAGGGATGATATGGGCACCATAGTTTAGCTCAGCCCAACACCACAAAATAAGGATACAGGCTGGATGAATTTGGTTCGGCCTCCAAGTCCATCGAAGCCAATCCTTACCTAAAGCAGAAGGAAGAGGTGAGTGGGCTGGCCTAATGGGCTAGGGCCACCCAGCTCCACCTGCAAGAAGGCAGACACTTTTCCCTTGTGGGAAACCGCACTCACTGCATCTGTGCTGCGGCAGGGCTCTGCCCTGACCCTCTTGGTCTGTTTCTGGCCCAGGACAGCATTCCGGATGAAGACGGGGAACGCACTAGCCAGCTCCTCATCAGGCTCCCCTAGACAGCGCTGGCCCCCCAGCGAGAGCTGGGACTCCTGCAGAGGGGACCCCAGAGCCAGGCTCGATGAGCCAGGTGGCAGCAAAGAGGAGGGTGGGAGGCATGTGGGAACAGGATCAGGATCTCTGGTGCCTCATCCGGAGGCAGGAAGGACAGGCAGTAGGGTTCCCAGGGTGGCTCCAGAGTGCTTCAGTCCTCCAGGAGTGAGAGGGCTCTGGCAAGACCCTGACCTCTCAGAAGACCAGCTTCATACTCAGTCCTGCCCAAGGATGGAGGGTGACTGCCTGAACTTCTTCAGGGGCCTTACCTGCCTGGGGCCTTTGGGCATCTTCTTGGGAATGTCCTGAACAGGAGAACTGTGAGAGATGTGAGGATTAATGAGACAAGCAAGAGAAAGGCTTTGTATAGAGTGAGTACTCAGGAGAGGGAAGAAGAGGTGCTGGGACCAGATTCATGTCCAAACCCTCAGTGCCCCGTCAGCCACTCAGAGCTGTTAGCCCAGGACCTGCAGAGATCTCTTAGCCATCCTCCCTCCAGGCTGTGGAAAGCCGGGGACTACCACTTACTGTGCCTTCTTAGGGAAGAGCCTCTTGGCAAGGCCATACTGGGTGCTGGAGGGCTGGGTTGGGGGAGTGTCCACATTAAAGGTGGCATTGAGGTCAATATCATCACCAAAGGCTGGCCGGCGAAGCTTCAGGCTCACCATCTCCATAGGAGCTGGGCTGTAAGGCAGAGACAGTTTGGTTACTCAAGATCACAGCGGCAATAGCCCCTCAAGCATTAGAGATGGATCAGCTCCAGGGGCCTGGAGCTCACACCTGGTTTAGAGCCATTCTTCAAGGAAACCCTAATCTCTCCAGAAAAAAGAGATTAGTCCTTGGCTTGATCCTTCACACAGTAGAAGTCTGGAAGACATGCAAGGAAGCAAGCAGAAACCCACAGAAAACCCAAATACACAAATGAAAAACGTTTTGTTCAAGAAGCCGCATTTCTCAGAGTGCATGCAAGGATCCTGTCAGAGAGCTGACCACAGACTGAAGCAGATGAATGTTCCTTCCAGTGCTACTTATCATGGCCAGTAGACAGTATTAGAGACTGTCCAAACAACTCCCCTAGGGGCTGGCAATTTCAGAGCTTGAATATGAGACATACATTCAAGTAGTGTTCCTAGAGACTTCCCTGGTGGCCTGGTGTTTGGGAATTCGCTGTACAATGAAGGGAATGAGGGTTCGATGGCTGGTCAGGGAAGATCTCACGTGCCACAGCTGGGTGTGTACATCCTGGAGGAACCAGGGTATACACAAGCCTCCAGAGCATCTCTGTGGCCCCTGGCACCCAGTGGCATCTGAATATGAAGCAGTACCTGTGCAGATGACAGTAAGCTCATTTCTGCCGAGGAGACTAGGGAAGGGAGTACAGAGGACAGTGGACCCTTCAGTGTGGAGAAGAGCCGGGGGACACAGAGCAGGACAGAGCAGGGGCACACAGAGCAGGGGGACATGGAGCAGGGGGACACGGAACAGGACATGGAGCAGGGGGACACGGAGCAGGACATGGAGCAGCGGGACACAGAGCAGGGGGACACGGAGCAGGACATGGAGCAGCGGGACACAGAGCAGGGGGACACGGAGCAGGAAGACACAGAGCAGGACACAGAGCAGGGGAACATGGAGCAGGACACGGAGCAGGGAGACACGGAGCAGGGGGACACAGAACAGGACATGGAGCAGTGGGGACACGGAGCAGGACATGGAGCAGCGGGACACAGAGCAGGGGGATACAGAGCAGGAAGACACAGAGCAGGACACAGAGCAGGGGAACACGGAGCAGGACACGGAGCAGAGGGACACGGAGCAGGACACGGAGCAGAGGGACACGGAGCAGGACACAGAGCAGGAAGACACAGAGCAGGACACAGAGCAGGGGGACACGGAGCAGGACACGGAGCAGGGGGGACACAGAGCAGGACACGGAGTAGGGGGTCATAGAGCGGGGGACACAAAGCAGGTGGACATGGAGCAGGACACGGAGAGGGGGACACAGAGCAGGGGGACATGGAGCAGGACATGGAGCAGGGGGACATGGAGCAGGACGGAGTAGGGGGACACGGAGCAGGGGGACATGGAGCGGGGGACACGGAGCAGGACACGGAGCAGGGGGACACAAAGCAGGGGGACACGGAGCAGGACACAGAGCAGGGGGACACAAAGCAGGGGGACACGGAGCAGGACACAGAGCAGGGGGACACAAAGCAGGGGGACACGGAGCAGTAAGGCAAGGGGTGTCCTGCTGTGAGGGGCAGTGTGATTGGCCTGAAGCCTGAAGGTCCACCCCGCCCACAAGGCCAGCTCCATGAGGGCTGAGTGCAGAGGGTCCTGGGAGGTGTTTCACAAGAGAGTGGCAGGATGCCCAGGAGTTGCTATGCTGGACAGATGGGAGGAGTAGAGGATGGGTTCCAAGCTTCACACAGAGGTGGTAGAAAGGGAAGGGGTCAGGGAGGCAGCTCCTAAGTTAGATGGGCAGGCTCTGAGCAAACGAGTGGATGCGCGGAAGAGGGAGCATAGTGATTTTCCAACATTGAAAACCAGCTCGAATAAAAGCAGCTGGGTCGCTGGGCTGTGTTTTCTGTCCAGACCACCAGCGGGCCAGCCAGGCCTGAGGACCCTCTCAGCCTGTCTGCTTCCAGGCGGCCACCCAGGCAGGGACACCCATCCCTCGGCCTCTTGGCTCCCTCTGCTGGCAGCTTTAGTGTGCTGGTGCTAGGACCAGAGGAAAGTTCTTTTGGTGGGTGGTTTCATGTTTGTTTCAGAACCTGCGGCAGGCGGATATATTAGGTGAGCTGCTCCATACACAGGATGCTCCTCCCCTTTCTCTGACCATCCCTAAGTCCTTTCTGGCCTCTCTTTGTCAAAGCCCAGGGCCTGCCTCAAAGCTGCTTTTCAGCTCAGTCTTGGCTGTCACTCAGGCCAGGAGGTCCACAACCTTCAGACCGACCTGGGCCACCTAACCCCCACAAAGCCAGAAAGGGTGAAGACACCCTTACCAGGGAGCTCCTCCAGCTTGGAGTCCCTGTTCCACCCCAGAGGGTCAACGAACCTCTCTAAAACGAGGCGGTTGATAGTTTCACTGTCTCCTGGTGGCAGCTTCAGGGTTTCCTGCAGTATCGTCAGCTTTTTTTTCAGGCTCTTCAGGAAGGAAAGAGAAGAGTGTGAAAGAAAGGCTGAGGCACCAAGTCCAGAGTGACCGCCACGGACGTGAGCAGTACGCATGAAAGGCAAGCCCACTGGGACCAGAACAAGGCCTGAAGGTCAAATATCAGGCTCAGGAGGCCAGGACCACCTGACCTCAGAACCCCTCTGGCGGTGACCTCCTCTGGTGACCTCCTCCTCCTCTGGTGACCTCAAGGATACAGGTATAGGACAGACTGTGAGCAAGACCCCTGTGCTCTCTGTCCTCTGCTAAGGAGCCCAGGCTCCAGATCAAAGGCCAAGATTCTTGTCCTGACCCCGAACCAGGAGGATACAGGGAGTCCAGAGCTGCAACCACTGACTGATGCAGGGTTTGTGGGCAGAACTCACCCAGCCCACGTCTTGGAGGGCACATAAACCACCCTTCCTTCCCATCTGCTCGTAGATGTTTCTCACCGCAATTTCCTTGTCAGCACTCTGTAAGTCCTTCTGAGACGACTTCAGCTCCAACTTGGCCTGGTCCAGTTCAGAGCAGACTGTCTGCAACTGCAAGAAAGTGTAAGGAGCGAAGGACGAACACAGGGGTGGCTGTATGCCCTGTCCCTGCCTGCTGCTACCCTAGCTCATGGGAGCCCAGACCCAGGAGGAGCGGGGGACACAGGGAAGACCCGAGCTCCACGGGGCTGGACCTTTGTCTTAGTCTGGCAGTGTTCATCTGGAGCAGTCCAGGGCTCCTCCCTACATCCCTACCCTGACATGCACCATGCCCAGAAATAAAAGCAGCTGTGTTGACTGATTCAGGTTTCAAGAGGCCTTCTACAGGGAGTCAGTCCCCTGGTGGTCTAGTGGTAAGAATTCTGGGTTTTCACTGCCACGGCCCAGGTTCAATCCCTGGCCAGGGAACAGAGGAACAAGGGGAATAAGCCAAATGGCAAAACACACACACACGCACAATAAATAAATAAACAAACCACAAAGAAAAGAACAAGAGGCCTCCTACTCTAGGCCTGGAACAAAAAACAGGCCTCTGAAGCCATCACATTTGGGACCTGTGTGCCCCAGCCAGCTGAGAGGTATGGGGAACAGAAGTGTGCAGCTGTTGGGGCGACAGTTGCATGACCTGCCACCCTAAGCAGACAAGCCACACAAGCCAGAGTCAGTGCCTAGTGAGGACCAGAAGCCAGGAGTCATCCCACAGCCCCAGGGCCTGGCCTAGGAGAGACTCACACGCATGACAGAAGGACAGCCACCTCTCCCCTGGCGCTCGGCTCCCCATTAAGTTACCTTGCTTCTGGAAGAAAGCAAGTCCTTCTTCAGTTTGTCAGCTAGCTCCCCTGAGGCCTTCCGTGCCTCTTTTAGATTCTCGTACTCTCTATGAAGGGACCACGGAAAAGAGATGTCAGCCTGGGACACCCCCTGGTCAGACTGAGTCACAGCACCAAGCAAACACAAAGCCCAGCCCAAGCCCCCAGCCCTTCTCATTCCAACTCTGACACCAGAGCCTAGCAGGGACCAGCTGGCACTGCAGGGGGTTGAGCACCCCAAATGCTAGAAGGGCTAGTGAATCTCTGTTTCCTGCCTACTTGGAGGCACTGGAAATTTGAGAGGGTGTGCAGGAAACCCTGACCCCACTAGGAGGCCCCCTATACCACCTGGCTGCACACGAGGCATTGGGGATCCTTCATACCTGTCAGCCAAGTGGCCCCTTTTCTCCAATCCCACACCCAGGGGAGTGAACACCTGAGCTAAGTTTCTGATGCAAGCCAGGCGGGGTCAGTAACCGCATGCTAATGGGGAACAGGCTCCAGATATCAAACTGGAGCATGGCGAGCTGTGCTAACCCTAACCTCCTTAGAAATAACACTTATAATTCACATGCAATTCTCTCAATAATTCTGTGAGGCAGGTTATTATTATCTGTTCAGGAAGCTAAGGATCAGAGACGTTAAGAAACTGGCTCCTGGCCACACAGTAAGAGGTGGGATGTGGTTCAAACAAAGGCAGCAGGGCTCCAGAGCCTGCTCATCACTCTGCCTGCTCTGCTTCACAAGAAATGGGCAACACAAGGAGGGGCATGGCTTGGGGGCCACGACTCAGCTTGGATACAGGGGCCAGAGTACACACTTCTTGAGGGACACGCAGTATACAGCCAACTGCTCCACCGCGGACTGTCCTACACCCATGTCTCGGATCATCTCCTCCACCTCAGGCCGCTGGCTCCGGAGTAGGAGCTCGATTCTGAAAAACACCCAGCCCACGGCATTTAAAATCTGGAGGCTGATGGGTAGGTACCCAGTGCAGCTCTGCCTCCCTTTGCTGCCGTTGCTATGGAGACAGCCTGAGCTGCTAGGATGCTTTAGCAGGCAGCTCTGCCCAAAGAAAGGCCCCATCGCAGAGCTCAGCACAGCTGTAGGGATGCTGCTGAGGGAGAAGGGGTTGTTGACAGAGGGTCTCAGGTCAGGGATGCCCAGGGAGAGGTTCTTAGAACAAAAGCCGGCCAGGTTTCCCATGGAAAGCAGAGGAGCCTGCAGAGGCTGAGTAAGGCCTGAGCCCCCCGTGGCCTACGGGGAGCTGAGCCACTGAGCTGAGCCACCCCTGCTGCAGCCCTGAGAGCTGTGCCCCGGGGGTGCAAGGGCACAGGGTAGGCCCCCGCTCTAAGCTCACCGCTCCATGTTCTTCATCTTGCTCCGGAGTCGGCGAGCCTCCTCTCGTGCTTGCTTGGCCTCATCCTGCTGCTGCTCCAAGTACTTCATCTGCTTCTGAAGAGCAAACGCACCCCCACATGTCTGTTGCTTGGAGGTTCCAGGGGCCAAGGCTAAAATCGCCGGGAGAACTCCACCCTAGAACTGTCTGCTTTTGAAAATGCTGATAAGCGTGTGCTCTAGCCCCAGGAGGTAAGGTTCCTGGGCCCCACTCTGACGTGTGCTTTTGCTGCTACGAGGCCCTGGACCAGCTGCTTCCTCACCCCCTTGGCTTGCTTCCTTCTGAGATACGTCTTACCATCGGTATAGCCCACTCTCAGCATCTAAAGGCCTGCTGGGGGCTGCCAGAGTCCAGGGACTGTGGAGGAAGCTGAAGAAGCCTGGAGCACAGATCCAGGCTGTGCTATCCATCAGCTATGGACAGTTGCCAGGGTAGGACAGCTGCCCTCAGCACCTGGCCACTTCATCTCTGACCTGGGAATGCCAACACACTCCTGCTCTGTGGCCAGGTGCTGGTTTGCTCCTTCCTTCCCATTGGCCAGGCCACGTGATCCAATCCAGCCACCAAGCAGAGCCAGAAATGGCGAACACCCTGGGGCCCTATCTGTTCACCCGGATGGGTCCTTTTCCTTCTCAAATGGCATCCAGCAATGACTGGCTCCTTCATATGAGGTCAGAATTTCAACTGTGGATTCAGATCAATCACTTCCTGCCCCTTGGAGAGCAAGAGGCTCACCAACCCAGGCTGATACAAAATTCATCTGGTTCTAGAGCCGCTTGCTCTGAAGGCTTTGATCTGCCCGGTCAGCTCAGCACAGCCGACTTCAAAGGCCCCCTGCTCCTCTCTGGGATGCTGTTTGATCTGGCTCCAGAGAGCAGCCCAGCCAAGGACAGGCAAGCTAATGGAAGGTTCTTCAGGCTGGCTTTGTCAGTGGAGTACAAACCACTTTGGGAAACATGGCCTAGGCTCACTGAGGTCTTGGTTGAGCAGTCCTTCCACGAAGCACTGGGCAGGCCTCACCTCTCCAAACTAACTAGTACAACATCCACAGATGCGGGCAATACGACCCTTTTCTCAAGGGCTGGGTGGGAGGCCTGGGGAAGATGGAATTTCCCTCCATTTTACAGCTGTACAGACCACAGTATTGACCAAGGCAGACACAAAAGACAAGCCCACAGTGGTGAGCCCAGGAGGAAGACTGTATCTCCCCACCAACCTGTGCCCACGGGGGCTGGGGACTCACCTTGAGGGTGGAGCACAGCATCTCGGCCTTGTCCAAGGCCCGCTGCAGGGACTCCACAGTGGCGTTGCGCTCATCCAGCGTGTCCCGCAGAGAGTCGATGATGAGCTGGCTGTCTCGTTTTTCCTTCTCTGGAGCAGGGGTGGGGGACAGAGGGAGAGGAGAAGCCTGTCCACTATGCACTATGAGAACCTGGGCCCCTGGGCCCCAGCACCCCACCCGAGTCAGGTGAGGAACAAGTTGTGGGCCACAAGTCAGGCAGCCTGCTTATCTCTCTGGCAAGCACCAAACCAGGGATGCCTAGCCATTCTGGGGATGAGACCCTTTTTCTGCCGCTCAGAGTTACTGGAGTAAAGATTTCACTGCTCCCTGATCCCATGGTCTAGTTAATTCATCATCCCAGAACTCAAGCACTGAAAAAGTCAAAGTTAAAGTCACTCTGTCGTGTCCGACTCTTTGTGACCCCATGGATTATACGGTCCATGGAATTCTCCATGCCAGAACACTGGAGTGGGTAGCCTTTCCCTTCTCCAGGGAATCTTCCCAACCCAAGGATTGAACCCAGATCTCCCACATTGCAGGCAGATTCTTTACCAGCTGAGCCACAAGGGAAGCCCAAGAATACTGGAATGGGTAGCCTATCCCTTCTCCAGGGGATCGTCCCAACCCAGGAATCAAACTGGGGTCTCCTGCATTGCAGGTGGATTCTTTACCAACTGAGCTATGTGGGAAACCCCTCAAGCAGGTTCCTGCCAAATCTGGCAACGGAACCCTCAACTACAATATTCTGACCTGTCAGGTAGACTCCTCCCAGCCTGGGTCCTAGGCAAGCAGCCCCAGACAAAGAAGAGGCTCACCTCATCTGGGTGAACAGCATCAGTCACCTCCCTTTCCTTTCCTTTTCTGTCATCACAAGAGCTGATAAGACTTTTGGATATACCAAGCAGGGAGAGCCCCTGGATATGCCAGAAGGCTGAAGCCTTCCTCCCAGGCCTCAGTCCAGTACCCAAGTCAGGGGCTTCCCAAGGCCTCTGGGAACTCACCTTTCTGGGAAAGCAGGGCTCTGGTATTATCCAGTTCATTCTGCAAGGCAATACTCACAGTAAGCAGCAAGAAGGCATCACAGCTGGCCCCCACCCAGCCTCACATAAGGTCTGTGGGGAGCCCCAGGTGGGGACAATGAGGCCTGTGGGCCCAGGGAAGCATGAACCTGCTGCTCCTCAAGGCCAAGTGAGATCAATAAGGGAGACAGAAGCCTTGCTTTATCTGAGTGTCTTTTTAAAAGTCGGTAAAATGAGGATAATCTCAGGTACAAGACCCTAGGACGGGAAAAGAGGCATAACAGGGGGCAAAAGAAGTGGAGCCTGGCCTGCGCAGTTGGTTTTATGGCAGAAGCTTCCATTGTTTCCTCGGGCCTGTGCCCGTCCTGACCTTCCCTGGCATTAGCTGGACCCAGTGGGGACACAGATTTGGGATGGCCAAGCACCCTGGGCCACACTGCTCCCTCCACCCTGGGTCCTACCTGCTTCACAGTCTACCCGCTCCCAGCCCTAAGCTGGCTCTGTCTACCAGGACTCTTCCAGCCCCAGAATCCAATAGGGTAGGGGAGCCAAGACAACTCTTCACCCCTAGATGAAACCTCACCTGTGCTAGGCTCTAACCAGACTGTTGTGAGGGTCAAATGAGCCTCCCCAAGCCTGTACATATGTTCCAAAGCCACTGCCACAGAACCACTGAGAGGCTGGGGCAGAAGAGAGCCCAACTCCCATTCAGGAGTCCCATGCACTCAACACCCTTGTGGGCAAGAGATGTACCTACTCCATAAGCAGGAAAACCAGGCTCAGTAGACCTCAAAGACTTGGCCTAGGGTCCGTGATGGTAGCTAGATGCAGAACAATCCTCATCCAGGTTACTCTTCCCAGGTCAATGCAAAACTCATATTATGACCAATATAAGGCCGGGTCCCTGTTGTGGCTAAGCTCCTGTTGTCAAACTCTCTACTCAGGACTTTGGGGCAGGAGCTATTGGTGGCTGAGCTGGTTAAACAGGCTGGACATCTCAGCTAGAAGCCATGGGTAGAAAAGGGCACACACAGGCTGCCTGAGAGCAGCTGCCAGCTCAACCTTACTGTTAGTCCCCTAGCACCTTCCACACCCAAGCAGGGTGCCTTCCAAGCCCTTGCTCCAAACTACTCAAGATTTTGCCTTCCTGTCTCCCAGATATGGCTTAGAAAATCAGAAAGAACTGAAGCTGCCTTTGTTGCTTTTCTCACAAGGAGGACACGGCTTAAAACTGGGAGCAGTTACCATGACGATGAACACGTTAGCTTTAAGCACAAAAGCTCCACGTCTTGAAGCAGTGAGGTTCCAAGGACGTCACAGCCCCCCCGGGGGCCAGGGCCAAATGAATCCTAATCTGACAGATGCCCAGAAAATTAACCCTCAGAGTCCAGGTTCACTTGCAAACCCCAATCCCACTTCCTTGAGAGGTTTCTGCCAATCCAATCCCTTTGTGCACAAAGCAAGCTAAATCTTGGGCTTGGAGGGGAAGCAGTAGAAGTGTGGGAGGGGGAAGCAGTAGAAGTGTGGGAGGGAACCCACCCATCCTCCCCTGCAGTGTGGGTTTCCATCCTGGCTGCATATCTTGATTCCAGGGGCCCTGCCCTCCACTCCTGCTCTGGGAAAGACTCAGGCACCTGGATACACACCAAGCTGCCCAGGCAGTTGTGAGGCACAGGCAGGTTTGCGAACAATGGGTTCGCACGTCTTCCCTGGCTGAGGACTGGAAAAGATGGTTGTACATTCTTTGTAAGGTGAGGGGACTTCGAGAGACACATTCTAAACTATGGTCAGAACTGCTCTGAAATCCCAAGAGGAGGGCTCACAGTCAAGTGGCTCCCTTCCTGACAGAGGATTTCTCCAATGACTGGAACATCGTCAATTATTCTCTGCTCTGACTGTCCCAGCCTTGAATTCTCTATCAAGTCTCCCCTTCCAGAACCCATCTCCAGACTCTAGGTACCCTCCCTGGGTAGGAGCAGAAAGTGAACTCTCAGAGGGCCTGGGATTCAGCAGAATGAGATAAAGTCTGGGTACCTTTAAGAATTCTGTATCTAAGACATTCTCCTCCTCCGGGGCAAGGTCAAAGTAGAGCTTATTGATAATGGTTCTTTTGCCGACCTGAATGAAAGAACAAGACACAGCGTGACTGCATAGCTGGGTCATGGGCAAGGAGGACAGGGGACATGCAGCCAAGCCCATCTCCCGCCTAACCTTTCACAGCACATCCCTTGAATAGAGGTGACCTCTGCAATCCTGTAGGTGTCCCAAGCTGGGTACCACTAGTTACTGAGTCATGTCATTACAGATCCATGTGGTAACTGCTCAAAAGATACCCCAACTCTAGGTGGTGGGCATTGCAGGGGAAAGGCAGATAAGGAGACTAAATCTAGCCAGGTGAAGACTGGCCCAGGCAACGAGTCCATCTGCCAGCTCCCCTTGGGCAAAAGCAGGCCTCCCGCACTATTTAAGAGCGCAAGTGAGGCTCAACCAGCCTCAAACCAGATGGTCCAGACAGGTCAAAGACATTGCTTTGCTTCAGAGACCTCTCCTCATCCTTGCTCCCTGGCAAGGAATGTCTTTAGCTGAGGAGTTTTCACCCCACCAACTTTACCTGGATTCGGCACTGCGGGCAGGTCCGACTTGGTGCTGTCTCAAACCACTGAATTAGGCTGGAATGAGAACAGAAAAACAGACTGGTTTTAGGGGAGACATACAGGCCAGGTAGCCACCCTGACCATTACAGCATTTGAACTGCTCCTCTCTGACCCATCGCCTGCCCACCCAGGAGGGTAGCACCTCAGGTAGTGATGGTATATCCTACAAGGTCTGACTAGTGCAAGCAATCCAACCAACTGGCCTTTTTTTTTTTTTGCCCTTGCTGGCTTGGACTTCTCTCCCCTGAGCTGTAATTTTATCAACTTTCTAGGCTTTGACTGGGGTTAGGGGCAATGGTCAAAGTCAGGGTCCCTCAGAGACAGGAATTATAATACTCCAAAGGGGTAACTTTCAAAGTGAGGGTAAATGAGAGGTAGCAAGCAGAAGTAAAAGTAAAACACAGCCCAGCTACGCACCATCGATCTGCCCTAAACTTTAAAATATTCTTCTACTAGGGCATTATCTGGTCCAGTGGTAAAGGACTCTGTGCTTTCACTGCCTGGTTGGGGAACTAATATCCCACAAGCCAGGTAGTGCAGTCAAAACAAAATCAAGATGTAGTGGACAATCTACTAGTTGGCCTACTTGTAGACAATCCCCCCCAGGGACCAGGGAAAACCAGTCCTTTTGGGAAGATGATACCATCTTTCTAGACTGCAATTTTTTTTTTCTATAAATATTTTTTTCAAATACATATAATACAAAGCTAACCATGCACGATGACGGAATACTACACAGCAATGAGAATGAATGAGTCTATAACTCAGAACAAATTATGGGTGAATTACATTAACGTAAGATTGAAGAAGAGAAACCTGATACCAAAAAAAAAACAAACAAACAGTAAATTGTGTTTAATTCCATTCACATAGAGTAAAAGGTAGGCAAAACTCATCTATGTTGCTGGAAGTCAAGACGGTGGCTATCATGTGTGGAGGAAAGGTGGACTGGTGGGAGTAACTGGAAGACTGCACGGGGCCCTGCTGCTGCTGCTGCTAAGTCGCTTCAGTCATGTCCAACTCTGTGCGACCCCATAGACGGCAGCCCACCAGGCTCTCCTATCCCTGGGATTCTCCAGGCAAGAACACTGGAGTGGGTTGCCATTTCCTTCCCCAATGCAAAAAAGTGAAAAGTGAAAGTGAAGACGCTCAGTCGTGTCTGACTCTTTGCGACCCCATGGACTGCAGCCCAGCAGGCTCCTCCATCCATGGGATTTTCCAGGCAAGAGTACTGGAGTGGGGTGCAATTGCCTTCTCTGGCACGGGGCCCTTGGACTCTTTAATCCACAGAGACTGGTTAAGAGGCCAGAGGAGAAATTCAGGCAAGGCTTTCTTGGGACTGCACCAGGAGGGAGCAAAAACAAGCAACAGGTGTCCTTGCTTGCTCGCTGGGGAGAGGGGAGTGAGGAGCGGGTTCCTCATATGGGGTGAGTGCAGAGGGGCGGATTGGCAGGCTGAGCCACAGTGGTAGCTTAGGTGGCAGTGTGCCCACCCCTTTGGTGGTCCTGTGTGGAGGGATCCTGTACAGTACCCTGGTTTTGCTCCAGGACCTCAGAAATGGCAGCTGGGTTTTGGCCTTTTTGTATGTTCTTGTTCATAGTTTGCCCGAGCTGAGCACGCATGTAGTTACTTTTAGTCCCTTATAGTTTCTTTGTATTCTGTTGTTTGAGGAGGCATTTGTCTAGGTGCAAATGCAAGCATTCTGGAAGAGTGTCCCCGGTCCCAGTCTTTCTCAGCAGGAGGTTTCTGAAGTGCTGATGTCTAGTTTCTTGCTCTGAATTCTGGTTGCATAGGTGTGTTCAGTTTGCAAAAATTCTGCAAGCTATACATTTCTTATATTTGTACTTTTATGTATTATACTATATTTCAATACAATGCTTGGTTTTAAAGTAAACAGTTACACAAGAGAAAGCACTGCACATTGTAAACCAGAACATAACCACAGAGACTTCAGACACTGGAACTGTCACTCACCATGACAGATACACTATGCCGGATAAACAAAAATTAAGATCGAAAACATCAAAAGAGAATTTGAAAATAAAAGGTGACATATCAGAACTTAGTAAGAAATAAACAGAAATTCCAAAACTGAACAAATGGCCCAAATTAAGAATTCAATGGATGAATTTAATAGCAGTTTAGGCAGAGTTGAAGAATCAGTACATTGAAAGATATGTCAGAGGAAACACTGAGAATTAGAAAGGTGGAAAAATACGTAAGAAATGATAAGAGATATAGAAGTTACCATGATGTCTAGGATACATATAATTAGAAGTTTCAGGAAGAAAGCATTAGGTAAAATAACGCCCTCACCTCTATGTCCTAATTACCAAAACTTGTGAATACGCTACCTTATACAAAAAGAGTAATTTGGAGCTGTGATTAAGTTAAGGAGATGGGGAGATTATCCAGGGGTGTCTCATGTAATCACAAGCATCCTTATAAAAGAGACAGAGTGTCAAGAGTCATACAGAGAGGTTTGAAGATGTAACACTGCTGACTCTGAAGATGGCGAAAGAGGCCATGAGCCAAAGAAGGCACAGCCCCACTTCCATCTTCATTTTAACCAAGCAAGACCCATTTTGGACTTCTGACCTCGAAAAGACCTTCTGTTGTCTTAAGCCACTAAGTTAGTGGTAATTTGTTACAGCAGAAGTGAGATGCTAACATAGAAAGAAAAGAGATAATGGAATAGAGGCAATATATGAAGAAATATGGCTGATAGTCTCCCAGAACTGAGTAAAGAAATTGTTCCACAAGTTTTAAAGAAACCTCATGAATTTCAAGCAGAATAAATAAAAATAGTAACAAAAAGTGAATTGAGGTAACTATATTATTGTCAGACAAAACAAACTTTAAGTCAAAAAAGCATACAAGAGATAATGACTTTATATATTGATAAAAGGCTCACTCCAACAAGAAATAACAATTATAAACATATACACCTAACAAAATAGACATGAAATATATATATGAAAGAAAATTGTACAGAATTAAGGGAGAAATAGCAAGTTCTATAATAAAAGTTTGAGGTGTTAATATTACACAATTTCAATAATGGATAGAACAATCAGACAGATGATCAATATGGAAACAGAAGGCTTGAACAACACTTTATACCAACTAACCTAACAGATGTATACTCCCCCCAACAATAGCAGAAAACACATTCTTCTCAAGTGCACATGGAACATTCTCTAGGATAGGCCATATGGTGGGCCACAAAACAAAGCTTAAAATTTTTTAAAAGATTGAAAATCACACAAAATAGATTTTCTGATTAAAATAGAATGAAACTAAAAATCAATAACTGAAGAAAAATGGAAAATTCACAAATGTGTGGAAATTAAACAACACACTCTTAGATAACCAATGGGTCAAAGAAGAAATCGCAAGGGAAATAAGAAAATACCATGAGATTAATGAAAATGAAAACATATCAAAACCGTGTAAGACAGCAAAAGCAGTGCCAAGAGGGAAACTGATAGCTTTAAACACAGACAGGAAAAGCAAAGATACCCATTACGATGGCTATTATTAAAAAAAAAAGTTTGGCAAGGATGTGGAGAAACTGGAACCCTTGTGAATTGTTAGTAGGAACATAAGACGGTACAGCTGACACAGGAAAACAGAAGGGAAGTTTTTCAAAACATTAAACATAGAATTACCATATGATCCAGCTAGTCCACCTCTCGGGATAACCCAAAATAAATGAAACTAGTAACTTGAAAATATACTTGTACACCAATGTTCATAGTAACATTACGCACAGTAGCCAAAACATGGAAACAACCCAATGTCTATTAACAGATGAAGCGACAAACAAAATGGGTTATTTTCATACAATGAATAATAATCCCTTAGTCATAAAAAGGAGTAAAATTCTGAAACATGCTACAACATGGATGAACTTTGAAAACACTATGCTTAGTGAAATAAGCCAAACTTAAAAGAATCAAATGTGATTTCACTTATATGAGGTCCCTAGAAAAGAAAAATTCACGGAGACAGAAAGTAGTTTTACTTTCTAAACCTCTGTTTAGAGGTTTCCATGGGCTGTGGGAAGGGGGGAATGGAAAAT
Source organism: Bos taurus (assembly GCF_002263795.3). Taxonomy (NCBI): domain Eukaryota; kingdom Metazoa; phylum Chordata; class Mammalia; order Artiodactyla; family Bovidae; genus Bos; species Bos taurus. The sequence goes on along the minus strand of NC_037349.1, from coordinate 50,401,017 downwards.
TATTGTTTAAAGGATTCAGTTTGGACTGATGGAAACGTTCTGGAAATAGTGGTGATGGTGACACAACGCTGTGAATGTACTTAATGCCACTGAATTGTCCTCTTAAAATGGTCAAAATGGAAAGCATCTTCGAGCTCACTGAGTAAACATTCTCCTGAAAAATTTTTTAAATTTTTGAAGTTTTCATTGAAATTAAATGGTGGCAGACACGTCCAAGAAATATTGCAGGAATTTGATTCCTTTATGAATCTTGTAAGAGATCAATGTGTGAAGCTGGGCAACAGAACAATACTGAAATGGTATTAATATGAGAAAATAGTATCATCATATCAGAAGTTTTGGAGCAAGTATAAATTAAGGGTGTGTTCACCAGAAAAATCAATTGCTTCCATATGTCCTTTCCAAAGGGCCTATTTTACTATGATATAAAAATCAGGTCATATACATTTTCATAACTGAACTTTTTTGTTAAGTAAGCTTTTGCAAAGTGTTAAATGTGGAGAAAGAAATGGCAACCCACTCCAGCATTCTTGCCTAGAGAATCCCATGGACGGAGGAGCCTGGTGGGCTGCTGTCCATGATGGGGTTGCAGAGTCAGACACAACTGAAGTGACTTAGCATGCATGCATGCATTGGAGAAGGAAATAGCAACCCACTCCAGTATTCTTGCCTGGAGAACCTAGGGACAGAGGAGCCTGGTGGGCTGCTGTCTATGGGGTTGCACAGTGTCGGACAGGACTGAAGTGACTTAGCAGCAGCAGCAGCATGAATATTCAAACATATTCATGTATAAGTTTATGTATAGCTGAAATCAACACAACATTGTAAATCAACTATTCTACAATAAAATTTTTTTAAATGTTAAGTCATATATATATATATATATATATATATATATATTACTCCAATAGAACAGTGTATAGTGGGGGAAAGAAAAAAAAAGGAAAAGTAAAAAATGGTTAATTTTATGTTACACGTATTTCATCACAATTTAAAAAAGAAACTCAGGAATCAGCCTGTCCACAGCTACCAGGGGGTCCCCCCACCAGCTGTGCACTCAACAGAATGGTCCTACCAATCAGCAGAACACCTTGATTCGAGAGCACCTCCTTGCCATTTGATGTTAATTTGGGTTTGCTTAGGTCAGTGAATACCGTGGAGTGTCTGACCAAGAAGACGACTCTGGACAGAATCGGACAGAATCATTCCAAATCATCAAGCAAACCACAACAAATCCAGTAGACTGTTGGTTACCAGGTCTGGCAGAAAACAAAGGGCTCACTAATGTGGTGAAAGCATCTGCAAGGACAAATAATTTTGAAACCACATCTCTCTGCAAGCCAATCAAAGAAACCTCTACTCAGTCTTCATTAAACCAAGCCTGTACCTCCCCCTGTCCCCACCCCCAGCCTCAGCTCAGCTGTCACCTCCTCCGGTAAGCCTGCCACACAACTCGCCTCTGCCTAGGTCAGGAACTCTCGTGGGATTCCCATCTAATGCCTTCCTCATCACCAGTCTGGGCTCCGGGGACGGGTCGCCCGGAGCCCCGACACCCTACTGTCCGGTAGCCCTACGGGAGCGAGGGGCCAGCTCCAACACAGCGTTCACTCACCAATGCGAGTGGAAGGTGTGGCCGCAATGGATGGCGGCCACGTCGCGGGAGTGATCAAAGAAGTCGGAGCAGATGGTGCACAACGCACGGATAGGCATGATGACTGGTCTCGAGTAGCCGAGGTAGCCAAGGAAACGGCGACGGGTCCAGCTTGGTGGCCGTGCCTCCGCGTCTTCACTAGCTTCGAATTTGGCTCCACGGCGCAACTTCCGTGAGAGGATCGGAAGTGGCTGCACGGAAGGTTGGGTCCCGATTGGACGAACCCTCGGGGGGCGGGGCTTAACGGCCCCGCGGCCGTGAAGAATCCTGGGGCGGAGCGCGGGCCTGAAAGTGTCTAGCGGTAGTTCTCAGGCTGCTTGCGGTTGAGACCGCAGGTACAGCGGGAGCGCAACGTTGGATTGGTACGGGGACCAGCTAGGCTGCTAGCCGGGCCCCTTTGGGGGGCAATACAGGGCGTTATGGTCCCAAGCCAGAGGTGACTCGAGGTGCGCTGGGCACGGGCTTTCTGAGCCCTGTTCTCTCAGCGCAGCCTTCTCTGCTCTCGGAGAGTAGAGTAAGGAATGGGACGACAGTCCCGATAGAGAGCGGGTCCCCTGGGCTCTGGGCGGTGCTTGACCGTATAGTGGAAACCCATAGTTCCCAGACCGAAAGAATGCTGCATTCTCTTAGCCCTCCTTTCTGAGTGGTCCTAGAAAGATGAACCACTCAGGACATCTCAAGCTCACGCCGGATCTATACAAGCAAGACTTGATTCCTGAGTTTAGAGGTGATTAGAGGTGGCAGGGCCAGTATCCTGACTTTGGTCTTAGCTCTCGGGAGGATCAGTTTTGCCTCAGGACTGTTGTAATTTTGGAGGCCCAGATACATCTTAGACAAATGACTAACAAACCTTTATTATTCCCACATCAGAGTTGTCTTTGGGATCCTCTCTGAGGAAGAGCGGCATCCCTGGTGAGTTCACCTGGGCTAATCTCGGCTGGAAGGAGTACTCCTAGGAGTTTTTGTGATTAACTACCCTCTTCCCAGAAAAAAAATTTATACACAGCCCCATAATGTAAAGCTTATCTGTTCCACCTGAAGTGGACCCAGAGTGAAGTCCTTGGGATGTATGTGGAAAGCGACCGTGTTGTTTACAGGAAGAAGAAATCAACACAAAGGGCAGGATAGAATCATTGTGTAATGCCTATCCTGCACCCGCTCCACAACCCAGGGAAACCCACTTTGGCCATGTACAAAAGGTCTCTCCCTACGGTGGATGGCCCTTGGAGGTTCCAGGTCTTATGCTTAAGTCAAGATAAGGACTCCTTGTTCAACAAGACTTGTCAGAACAGTAGCCCCACATGGTTTTCTAGAGTCCAGAGGACCCCACCCCTACCATCAAGGACCGTCCTGTGGCATCCCAAGCAATCCACATGGCACTGAGCTCAGACCACTACCAGCGAAACTACCCCCAGCCTCTACCCTCCCCACTGCCTTCCAGGGGCCCTCCCCAGTAATATAGAGGAAGCAAAGGCGAGAGGGTGGCCAGAGGCTTTGGCAGAGTGACATTTATTTGCCAGGTTCAGCAGGTACACAGCCCACCGACCTTCATACACCAGAGCAGACCCACAGGCATGCAGGGAGAAGGGCAGGACTACCCCCGAGTGCCAAGCGAGGGCTGGGACCAGTGTGGCTGCCTGCCCAGGCTCTAGTAGGGTCTGACAAAGGGCACCTGCCAGGAGCCTCCATTAGGAAACTGGGGAGCTTTATTCACTCCCTCATTCCAGCAAAAGCAACTCAGCATGGCCCAGAGACACCTGGGCCTCTCTTTAAGCCTTGATAGAAGGGGAAGTGGGTCATAGACATAGAGAGTGTTCCTGTCTATTTCACTGTTGAATTGAGAGAGCAGAAAATCTGGCCCTGTGAAGGGCAAACCCCCAAATCAGACTACGGGACACTGCCAGGCAGCAGGCCCCCTGCCTGGGATGGAGAGGACTGTGGACTGAGCCTAAGGGAGCCCATCTGGGAAGAGCCAGCGGCAGCTGTCCTTGTTCAGCCCAGGGTAAGGACCCAGCTAGGCTGGTACACTAGGTCCTGGGTCTGCACTCCACCCTCCCAGATCTCATGGCCACATCCTAACTGCTCCTCCTTCCCCTTGCAGGCTCCTGAAGCGCAGGACCCAGGAGGTCAGGAAACAGCGCAAGGGTCTTAGGAGAGACATCCCAGGGACAGAGGTGGGAGCTTCTACCCCCAACTCATTCTCTTTCACTCCTGAGGACCCCCATGGCTACCAAGCAGCGCCCCCAGCCATGTGACCCATCTTGTCTTAAAGCATTCTGCCCGAGATTACAGCATTCTCTATATCAGCCTGTTTCCACTCCTAGAGCAGCCCACACACCACAGGCACATACCTTCATGTGCAGGAGCCTAAGACCGCTGACAGGGCCTCGCTGGAGGACCAGCTCTCAGGGCAAGGCCACCCAATTTAGGGCCTGGGAGAGGATGGGACCTTCAGGGCCTGCCTGGGTAGGGGGGAACTGTGAGGCAGAAAGGGGAGGGGGGCAGGGGAGCAGGGACCTCCTGAGTATCCCTAGAGCAGCATCCCACAAGAAACAGAAACTGATGAAGCTAGCAAAAGACAGAAAAAGCCACAAGGAATCCATGCAGGGGCTAGGGCTGGTCCCGCCTCTGGCCTGCCCATCACTCACGCACATACACACAGGAGATGAGACTGGTCTCCTGTGGCCCCCAGACATGCCCCATGCTGGGAGGCAGGGGCGGGGGGGGAGCGAGGGCATCATGCCAGTGACTCTATGTACAGTGAGAAGCCCCTCATCCACTCTCCCACCCTCCTGCCCATCCCCCGCCCCCCACAGCCTGCCCCCTCAGCTGGTCTCCACCCTCCGAGACTCCTGGGCACAGCCAGCAGCCTCTTCCCCTTTACTAGAGGGTGGAGCCTGGCCTGTTGCGCCCCCTGGGGCTGTGCTGTCCGGCTGGGTCAAAGCCGGCTCAGGGGTGGCAACAGCCTTGGCAGCCGGTGTGGCACTACTTTGGGTGGTGGGCACGGTGCTCTCTTCCATGCCTGGTGTGGCTCTCCCATCAGTGGCTGGAGTAACACTTCTGTCAGTGGCTGGGGTGACACTCCCATCGGTGGCTGGGGTGATGCTCCCATCAGTGGCTGGGGTGACGCTCCCATCAGTGGCTGGGGTGGTACTGCCATCTGTGGCTGGGGTGGCACTACGGTCGGCGGGGGCCACATTCTCACTCTTTGTAGCATCACCCGCTGTGGCTGGGGTGGCACTGCCCCCAAGGGCTGAGGCAGCTGCACTTGCAGCCGTGGCCCCGCCTGCAGCCCCAGGGGTGGCAGTGTCTGTGCCTGGAGCAGACTGGGCTGCAGCCGTGCCAGACTGCTCTGGGGCCCTGAGCCGTTTCATGAGGGTGGTCACTCGGACAGCTTTCTGAAAGAAGGACAGTGGAGAGAGGCTCAGAGTGAAGCTTATGGAAACTGGATCTGTTTCTTCACAAAGGCCAAACCCAGACCGTTCCATGAGGCTCTGGCTGCCTCTGACCACCCCAGGGCCAGGGACCCAGCTGCTCAGCACACCTGCCTAAAGGTCATAACAGTGACTACAGCTACACCTGATGGTTTAAGAAAAGCCTGTGTATGTCTGCAGGGGTGTGATGCAGGCAAGAAACTGGTGCCAGAAGGAGCACTGGGGATCAAGCCAGGAAAGAGAGCCATCCAACCCTTACCTTCCACTTAGCTCTGGCAAAGTTCTTTTCAATCTGGGCACAGACACCATCCTTAATGTTCTTATCAGAAGCAGCATTGCCAGAAATCCTGGAAAGGGTACAAGTGTGTCTAGATCTGAGGGCATACGGCCTTCATGGAGACTGTGCCCTTTCCTTATAAGATCCTAGGCAGACCCTCTGAGCTGGCCTGAGCTCTGGGTACCCCCCTGAAACCCAACTCAAGGCCTCAAGGATGGAGGCTGCTAGGTGTGAGGAAGACAGAGGACAAGGAACCCCTGGCCTCCTCCCATCCTTCCTGCCTGCCCCCCTGCTCCCTGCTCACCACTCATGGGAGATGGCCTCTTCTGCAGTGATCCGCTGGTCTTGCTCCACCTCCATCAGCCTTGTGACCAGGTCTTTGGCTGGGAGAAAGCCAGGGAGAGTCTAGGCATGGGCACCCCTCTCATAGTCTAGAGGTGATGAATGGGCTCGGGGATGGGATCAGAGTCCAGCAGAGAAGGTTGACAGCAGTCCCCCACACCAGCCCTTTACTCTGCTCTCATGCTGGGTACCTCCTCACCTGCCTGTGAAATGTCATCCCAGTATGGAGAGTCAAACTCATAATCACCAGCCAGGATTTTGCGGAAGAGATTCTTGTCGTGGTTCTCATAGTCATCTTCCTCTACCTCCTCATAGAAAGGTGGATTCCCTGAAAGCCTGCGTGGGGGCCCACACTCAGGGTCATTCAGGAAGGCCATGGATGCAGACCTTCATCCCACCTCACTGCCAGCCTGTTTGCCCACTGATCCACTCACAGGATGTACATGATGACTCCAATGGCCCAGCAGTCCACAGGGCGTCCATACCGCTGCCGGCCTACCACCTCTGGGGCTGCAAACAGGATCCATCTGCTGGTCAGTATCAGCCCTGGCCTGGCCTTGTACACCCACACCCATTTGCTGGGATGGGGACTTCCTCCTCCACTACCCTGAGCCAGTCCTTAAAGGCTGTGTCCCACCCTGCCCTGCCCCACTCCCTGCTTGCCCAGGTATTCGGGGGTCCCACAGGGCTCCTTGATGAGGCCATTCTCTAGCTTAGCCAGGTGAAAGTCGCTGATGACGATCTTTGAGTTCTTCAGTCGGTTGTAGTAAACCAGGTTCTCCAGCTGCTCCAGCCAGGAATGGCATGCGGGTGGGCAGATGAAGACACCATGAAACCCTCAGAGGCTGGACCATGGCCCCAAAGTGCTGCCCACCCCAGCCCCAGGCCAGCTGCCAACTGACCCTTCAGCCTGGTTGCCGGCCTCACCTTGAGGTTCCTGTGCACAATCTTGAGTGAGTGCAGGTAGGCCACCGCCTCCAGGACCTGCCGCACCACGTTGCTCGTGTCTCGCTCCGAGTAGTAGCCCTGGTCCAGGATCCAGTCAAACACCTCCCTCCCCGTGGCCCTGAGGGACACCAGCCCCTGAGCCTGGCGTGGGCAGGATCGGGGGTGGGGCAGGAGTATGTGGGCAGGCTACCAACACCAGGCAGCTGGCTGGGCAAGGCACACGGGCCTGAGACCCCAAGGGTCCAGAAGTGGGGCTTGCCCTGGCTGCAGAGGGCAGAGGAGGTATAGACCTGGGAGGACTAAGGACTCCTGGAACCCCAGACCCACACTCACAGCTCCAGGAAGATAAAGTACTCCTTGCGAGTCACAAACACATCCACCAATTGCAGGATGTTCGGATGCTTCACCCTGGCGGCAGAGAGAAGAGCCAAGCCCTAGAGCTGGGAGAAGCCCCTCAGAGAGGCTTTGGTGGCCACTGTGGGCCACAGCACACTCACTGGCCGGAGGCTGGTACTGCTTGAGGTCCCTGGCCCTCGAAGCCCTGCCCTGCTTTCTCCCCTCCCCGTCGCCACCCCAGGGCCTCACACTCACATCTTGAGGATGCCTATCTCGTTCTTTGCTGCCTTCCGCACCTTGCGGCCATCCCGCTTCTGGAACTTCTTGCAGGTGTGCAGCTTGCCTGTCGTCTTGTCCTTGGCCCGGAAGATCTCACAGAACTCCTCACTGCAGCCAGCAGGCACTCCACTCAGCCCTGGCCTCAGCATGGGCTGTACTCCACTCCCCTTTTCCCAGCCCTGGCCCGCCCACCCTGGCCCAACAGACCCGGCACTCACGTCTTGATGACCTGTCCCAAATCATATCTGTCAGTCACCTCCGATGGCTGGTTATAGTTCTTCTTGTCGCCCAGAGTCACACACCCAAACGGCATTGCCGGGCTCTGAGCTGCAGACAGGATGGGGTCTGGTTCAGCAGTCCCACTCCCCACTTCTCCGCACAATGTAGAGGTTGTCTTTGGGAAACCCCAGCCTGGCTCAGATCAAGCCAGAGGCCGAGTCTACACCAGGAAGGGCTAGAGGGTGGTCAGACTGGGATCCAAGCCCTGCCTTTTTGGCCATACTTCCAGCCATTTAGCTTGGCTGCCCAAGCTACAACAGCCCCTGCTTATGAAAAATATATTAAGCTGACATATCCTAGACTCATTCTGCATTATGTATAATCAAAAAGAGATTTATCAAATGATTGATTTAAATTTCAGTGATTTCACAGATGAAGGGGGTTGTAGCTACCCACCTGTCAGAGTCATCTCCACAAATCTAAAGATGCCAGGCACTGGCAAAGATGCGAAGAACATGAGCACTGCTGGTGGAGGGCAAGTTTCTCGTTTGCAAAACAGTTTGGTGAAGCTACTGAAGTCGAACATTCCCTAATAACCAGCAATTGCACAGCTGAATATATGTCCTACAGAAACATATACATTAGTGCAGCAGGACATACACTCATACAAGAGTGCTCATGGCTGCAATATTCCGAATTGCCCCAAACTGGAAACAGCCCACATACCCATCAGCAGCAGGATGTATTGTGGGAGAGTCACACAATGGAATATTATTACACAACAATGGAAATGAGGGGAATGAGGGAACTACAGCTCTACCCAACCACATGGTCAATCTCACCAATACAAGTGTTGAGTGGAAAAAACCACAATACATAGAATGTGAATCTATTGATACAGAGTTCAAAACAGGCATCACTAAGCTATACTGTTTAAGGATACAGACATACTGGTCGAGCTATAACTCTAGGAAGTAAACAGCATGAGACCTCCTAAGAGAAACAAAAGAGGTTGTGATTGGGGGGGATTCTGGAGGACCTATTTCTGAATCTGAGTAGTGGTTTCACAGGTCTGAGCTTTATAATAATTTGGATAAATGTACGTACATGTATTGGGTTCATTCCTAGATTTCTGTTATATTTCACAATAAAAAATGTGAGTAAAAATTATGGCCCTACATACTGCCGAATACTTGATCACTATCAAAAAGAATAAAATAGATCAAAATGTGCTGCAGTAAGACAGTGTGAGAAAAAGCAGGGGACAGAACAGTGGGTAAAGGGTGCTACACTGGGGTAAATTTTTTAAACTTTATGTATCTGTGTACACGCAAAGTCCTTTCTGGAAGAAAATAAGAGTCCCTTTGGGGGAAAGAATTGGGTGTCAGAGGGGCAGATTTATTCTGTTGCTGTTCAGTTGCTCAGTCGTGTCCGACTCTTTGCAACTCCATGGACTGCAGCATGCCAGGCTTTCCTGTGCTTCACTGTCTCTCTCAAACATCATCCATTGAGTCGATGATGTCTACTGTTCATTCATTTTCTGTTAGAATTTGTACTGTGGTTGTTTTTACTGATTTAATAAATACTGCATTCAGGCACAGTGCTTGGGGTATTCCTCAGAGGGAGAACCCCCATCTGGGTAGAGAAGCGAGGAAAGGCTTTGAGGAAAAAGCAGCATTAAGGCCGGGCCTTAGAGGGAAAGGATTTGCCAAGAGGTGTGCAGGGGTAACGCTCTGGAAAAGCAAGACAAGCCTGCGTTGTGCCTCACTGCCAGGGCCCACAGGAGACCTGGCCATTGGGCCCAGGAGAGGGGCCTCTGGCCACGGGTGGCTACTCCAGGCAGAAGGAGGAGCACAGCTGACTGCACTAGGTTCCAGGCACTCTGGCACCTGGAGCGTGGCACCCCACGGATCTGCCACCCTGCCAGCCCAATCCTCACCTGGGATGCAGGGTGGACTGGTGCCCGCACCCGCAGGAAAAGGCCTTCGCAGCCCTTGCTCAGAGGTAAACCTCAGGAGGAGAACTGGTGAGAGAGTCCGGACCTTCCCAGATCTGACTCAAAGTTGGCCTCCTTAATGCCCGGTTGGTGTGACACTGGGGTGATAACACGCTTCACACAAAAGGCTGCATTCAAACTGCTCTGCTTCTGACTGTGCACGGTCTCTCACCAGCCTGATTAGCACTTGCTGTGCAAAGCGCCTCGCCTGGGGCCTTGAATACCTAGGTGCCCTGCCTGAAGTGATTCACAGCCACAGGGTATGGAGGAGAGAGGACACTCCCACCCGAGGAAGAAGCTTGCTCAGAGGGACTCTGCCAGCCGGGGTCAAAGGCCAGGACCCACATAAGCCCCTTGGCCGGCCCTGGCTGGCGCTTGCTTCCTCCCAGGAGGAGGTTACCTGCTTCCCATGGCACCCAGTCCTGCAAATTCTCCCTCAAATTTGCCCTCTGCATTAGGGAACAAATTCCACCATTCCCTCACCCAGGTTCTTTGGGCTCAGGACACAGAAACGCATTTTTCATCAGCATGATTCAAGCCAGGGCTTAAGCCATCTTGTGAAGTACTGCAGAGGCAAACAAGAGAAGCTTTGAAGATTGTCCCCGACTGCGTATCTTTGCCACTGTGGTCACAGCCTGGCTCCTGCATCTGCCGGGAAGGAGCATGTGGCTGGAATCCCACTCTCACAGCTGAGAGCAGAGGCGAGGCCACCCACCACTGCCGGCCACCCATCTCTAAGGCCTAACAATCCGAGAGAGGGGGCTTGCGTCAGTTGCCCCGATGGCTCTGGTGTGCAGCGATTCCCTTTCCAGACTGCAATCCAAGGGCCCTTTACTGGGTGGGAGGGTGATACCTCAACCTGCAGGTCCCCTCGGAGGGCTGGAAGGGACCTATGGCTCAGCTCTGCTGCTCTGCTTACACCATTCCCTCTGGCAGGAATGCCCTTCCCCCCAAGCCTCCCATCAGTATCCTATTTGTCACGGCAGAGTTATTTATAACATTCAAAAAATCAGCAACTACCTAAACAACCAACAACAGGTGACTCGCCAGCTCAACCGTGTCCACACAGTGGAGGAAGTGTGGGCACTGTCAGGGGCACTACCCATCCTGGCCTCCCTGTGGAGCAGGGCCTCCACGTGAGCCGGGTGCCAAGACCAAGGCTAAATCTCTTCTTTCCTTGTGATTCCCGACGTCCTAAGGTTATTTGCGCCACAGATCGTTGGCGACCATCCTGAGGTTCCAGGTTCAACATGGCCCTTTGCTGAGATAACTTCCACCACCTCCACCTCCCCCTAACCCCACGCCAATAGCTCCCTGCCCAGCCATGCAGTGTGGGAGGTTTCGTATATGCCTGTCCCTGATCTTGGCCCTGCTTCTGGTCGTGCGTATGCACTCAGACCTGCAGGGACCCAGGGCCAGTCTTGGGGGTCTGTCTCCACCGTGGGGACCTCTGCTCAGTCACATCAACCTGGAGCCATGTCCTGAAGCCTCATGGAGGACACCTGCCTCCCCGCTCCCATGGCTGCCCTGATCTCAGCCAGTCACTACCTCCCTTCACCCATCTAACTGCACTCACTCGCCTCCACCCGCAACCTGGCCCCAGGGCGAAGAGAGGAGAAAGAGGGCCCCTGCTTCCGATTAGCATCTTGGTCCCTTCCACCCCCACCCACTCTCCCATCTGCTACCCACTGCTGCTGCCTAGGAGGCTGCCGGTGTGTGTATCAAGCCCCAGGCACCTGCTTGCAACAAGGGCAGCCCTGGCCCCAAAGCTGAGAGGAGCAGCTGAGACATCGTCAAGAATAGTAGAAGGCCAGGCAGAAGGCCTGGACAGCCCAGAGTCAACATCCAACAGCACAGAGCTCCCTCCCAGTGACATTGGGACCCTGGCTGGACCTCAAGTCCACAGTGGAACAAGGGAGGGCACAGAAGTCCCATTGCAGCCATTTCCCTAGAGACATGCTGCCTTCCATTCTCTGCGGAGAAACTGACTGGCGTGCACAGGGGGTGGTCCCAAGGGAGCTTGGGGGAAGTGCAGAGCCTGGGGAGCCTCTGAGGGGCCTGAGGGCCAAGCATTCCCTAACTACTCAGGTCTGGACCCCTCGGGCAACGCTGATGGAGCCTCAGCCTATGGGTGCCTTGGTAATAAAGGGTCCCAAGCGGCCCTATTGCAGCCTAAGGAAAGTCTGGCCCAGGGGAAGCCTGAATGGGACAGAGGCCCCTCCAGAGGTCCAGGGGTCCCACAGAGTCCTGGCCCCTCCTCCACTGGGGTCAGCCTGGTTCCGGCCCCACCTTTCATACCCATAAACAGGAGTTTCCTGCCACCCTCGTCCTCTGCCATGTGGGGTTCCAGATCTTGCAGTAAATCTAGGGAGGCCAGGAGGGGCCCAGGAGGCCTCCAGCAGCCTCCCAACAACTGTGGGCAACACCTCCCGATTTAGTGGCAGCTGTGAACACCAGCCTGCAGGCACCCTCTCCCCTTCCCTGCTGTCTACTTTCAGGGACCAGAGCTGGGTTTCCTGTTGTAATCGACTTGCCTTGGTCCGAGCTCTGCCTAGCATGAGGCAGAGATTTCATCCACAGGATGGGTAGAAATAGAGACCTCGCTCTCAGGTCTGTGTCAGGAGGCAGAGTCAAGTTTCTCGTCTACCATCCAGCTGCTTTAGGTAACTGGGCAGGGGCCTGCCCTGGCTGGGCCTTGGTCACTAGTTCCGGCTGCTGACTATCTCCCATCTAATGAGAGCGCATGCGGGGTTGCGGGGAATGCTCTCCAGTCTTGGGGTGGGCATACAATCCAGTGCTGTCTCCAGAAAGTTAAGCCTTCAAACATGCAGGCTAAGCCAAGAGCCAACTGACCCCTTCCAGGCACCCGGGTTCCAAGCTTTGAGCCCCTGAAAGAAAACCCACTGGGGGCCCTGCTGTCCTTTGAGTGGAGGAGCGGAAATGCAGAGAAGGCCTTGGGAGTAAAGGGTTGCTATGGTGATGGAAGTTTTTAAAAGGGGGGAGGGGTAAGGAGAGGTGTTATTCAAACCCCTTCTCCAAGAATTCCCTGAGACTTTTGTCCTGATTCCTTCCCTATGTGTTCTGTGACCCAGGTCTTCATCAGGAAAGAACTGGGAGACTTTAGGAAAGAGGGGCAGGGCCACAGAGAGACAAAGGCACAACCTGCGGTGGAAGGAGGGGTAAAGAATTCATATATAGTAAAAAGGATGCAGGCCCAAGGACACAGGAGAAAAGGTGGGCTGGGGGTTTTGAAGGGGCCTATGGATGTCCAGCAGAGCCCTAAGGTCTCCATGACCATGTGCTCTGCACACCTGGGCCAGGAGCTGCCCCTGATGCCTAGACCTTTGAGACTGACCCCTCCTGTATCCCCCTAGACTCTGAACTTAGTGTGGGAAGAGGCCATCTGTTGTGGTCCCCTCGGTCACAACAGTTCCTCAGCCCCTCTCCCTGTCACCAAGGCAGCTTAGGTAAGGCAGGTCCAACATGTCGAAGGCACAGGCATGGGGGATGGAAATGAAGCTTGGAGACCTGGCTGCTTCCCTTTGCAGCCCCTCCTGTCAGCTGACCCAGCTCTGCCCAGACGCACCAGCCACCCCCACCCCCATCTGCTCTTCCCTAGAGGCCTTGGGTCCCCAGGGCCTCTCTGGCAGCTCAGCCTCATTCCCTGCCACAGCTGCCCCCCTCCCCAACAGTGGATTTTGCCTGAAGGCCAGAAACAGCACCCCGAGCAGTCTAGAAACAGGATAACAACTGCACAGCATCCTCCCCACCTCACCGACTCTGCCTCAGTTTCCCTGGATAGAGATCACTGACTCTGTAGCCTTCTCCCAGGGCAAGGACTGCCCACCTGCCAGGACAAGGATGGGAGAGGAGGGCCAGCAGCTGATATGGGAAGAGGTAGCTGATACGGGAGGAGGATCCCTACCAAATGCTGTAAACGAAAAGGAGAGAGACCTCTGCTCCAGCCCAGGGCCCAGCCTGACACAGAGGGGAGCGGAGACACCAATTTCTCAGTTGAGGAAAATCGGGCCCAGCAGGTGCCTAAAGCTGACAGGAATTGACTGGAGATGGGGGACAGGGAGGACACCAGGTCCCTGCAGGTGGTCCTTGGGGGGCTCAAAGCCACCCTTGGAGGAGGGTGGTTGGCCAGTAGCTGGACTGCTGCAGACTGAGCTTTTGGTGATGGACAGAGAGCCCTGCTTCCTCGGAGGGAACCTGGTGAAGCAGGCTCTGCCTAGGGGGTGCAGACAAAAGCAGTTTGACACAGCTATGGGGGGCTGGGAGAGCCTAGGGTCTCTGCCAGATGCTACAGGCAGGGGAAGGCAGTCTCACTCTCTCATTGTTCACCCTGCCAGCCGGGGGCCCTGCTCCCCAACCGTGCTGCCACCCTGACCCCCTTCCCCAGTGCTGCTGACTCGCCCCCGCTGGCACAGCAACACACATGCGGGAGGCACACGTGTGAGCACCAAGCCCCGCACCTCCCGGCAGAAACATGTGCGTCCCCCACCCCCACCGCGCAGCGCTGGGTCCGTACCCTGGACCCCAGGGGAGGCCCCCGAGTTAAGGCTTGGAAGCTGGATCTCGCCTAGGGGGCTGCTGGTCCCCAGGGTCTTGAGCCTCCTCCCCCACCCCGCGGCAGCCCCGCCCAGCCCCCTTCAGGTTGTCGCCCATAAAGAACTCTCGTTGTCATGGAAATTAGTGACTGCTTAGCTGGAGGGGGGGGAGGGTCCGGGGGCAGTTGGGAGGGGCTGGAGGCGGCTCTGGGAGTCCAGAGGGACAGCTGAGCCCTCGCCCCTAACCCCCTGGGGCAGCTCAATGTTGGAAGGTTACTGTTTTCACAATTAGGAGCCCAGCGAGACGAGGGGTGGGATGGGGGACAAGGAGGGGAGATTGGCCTGGACTTGAGTCTCAGAGGCTTCCTTTGGGACCCCCGAGCCGTCTGAGGTGATGGGGAACTTCAGCCCAACCCCGCACGCCCAGCCCTGGATCTGCAGAGCCCGCGTACTCTGCCCGCGCCAGGACCCCAAGCCCTTGCAGCGCCCCCGCGCACTCGGCTACCCAAACCTCGAGCCAGAGACCCAATCCCTTAAGACCTCGCAACGTGCGTTCCGGGGGCCCACCCCCTCCCGGCTCACCCCGCACCTGCAGCGCTGGTCGGTCACAGGGAGGATGCGATCGCGGGTTCAGTGGGGGCGCCGAGGGCTACGGGGGCGGCGGGCAGAATCCGCTCCGGGCAAGCGGGGCAGACGCGGCGCCAGCTGCAGCCACTTCGGCTCGCGAACCTCCAGCATCTCCCGCCGCTCGCCGGCACCGGATTCGCACCCCGGGCCGGGGGCGGGCTGGGGGCGGGGCCTCCCTCCGCCGGCTCCGCCCCGACCCTGGAGGAGCCTGAGCCCGGAATCCCACTCGAAGAAGGGCTGATGAGGGGTGGCAGCAGAGATGGTGAGCACTGGCCTGCGCGGCCCGGGCCAGGCTCTCGAAGGTTCCCTTAGGCACTCGGACTGACCGGGCGACAGGGACTGGAGGTACCTTATGATGTTCATTGTAGAGGGTGCGGCAGAGTAGAAGGTGTGAGGAGAAAGCCTGAGTCCTGGAACTGTACAGGAGTGTCTTGGCAGGTAGTGGTCTCTAGGGTACTGGCACTCTTTCCAGCCCCCAAACTGAGTGAAAGTCGCTCAGTCGTGTCCGCCTCTTTGCGACTCCATGGACTAGAGAATCCATGGAATTCTCCAGGCCAAAATACTGGCGTGGGTAGCCATTCCCTTCTCCAAGGGATCTTCCCAACTCAAGGATGGAACCCAAGTCTCCTGAATTGCAGGCAGATTACCACCTGAACCCACCAGCTCCCAAAACCTGACCCAAAGAGCAGAACCCACTAAAAAGAACCAACTGGGGAGTCGCTAGGGCAAGCTTCACTATAGACTGGCCTCCTCTAGCTAGTAAACACATGGGGGGGCGGTGCATGCAAGCTAGGGCCCCAGACCTTGGTGCCAGTCTGTCTGCCCACCCTCCCGTCCCCTCCTGCCAAGTCAGAGCCTTTCCCATCTCCAAGTCCCAGCCAGGGTGGATGGCCCAGTCTACCCCCTCCAGTGTGCCTCTGAATTTCTCAAGCTCTGAAAGTTACCTATGATAAGGGTAGATTCTGCATTCTTTCCAGTTTAATCACCCTTGAGCACTTCCTGAGCAGCATCACCCCTGGTGGCCTGGGCTAGGATACGGGGATACAAGAGAACTTACAGCCCCCAGGAGTCCCAGCAGACCTGTCCCCTGACCTGAGAACCTGACCTGACCTGAGAACATGCCCCCTGGTTGAGAACTGCCAGGAGGAGGCTCTGCAGGAAGTCCTTGGCCATTTCTCTGTCCCTTGTCATGGATGCAAGTGGACCAAATGCTTGCCATGCCACCCCCAACCCACGCCCAAGCCTTAAGGCCAGTGTCTGAAGGCCAGACTTAGGCTTGCCTGGAGCTGGGCCCAACCTCAGCCGAACCCTTCTGACCCCATCCTGGGTGGGGTCATCTCCAAACCTTTGGCCATGAGTGAGTCTCTCCTGGATGGTTCCCCGTGGCTGCAGGAGTCCAAGTCAGGAAATTGAAGCTGGGGCTGGGGCTGGAAGTCTAGCCTGGGACATGACTACTTAAGCAGGACCCATCAGTATCTTTCTCCTCAGGGGGTGTTGAGGAGCCTTTCACATCCTTCCTTGGCTTGGTCACAGCCTCTCGGCTCCCTGGGCTCTGGGTGGTCTCAGTTACCACACCGACTCCACCACTGGTGAGGACTCTCCTGGCGAGCTGGGCACAGGCCAGAGCCTGTGTCCTGTCTCTGGGTGCTCAGTTCATGTCTGCAGAATGAATGAATGGCCTAGCACTCAGTCCTTCCTACTGTCTGCCCACTGTCATTGAAACAGGAGTTCTCTGAGTTGTATGGTACATCGGATCCATGGCTTGCCAACCCCACACATCACACACATTTTCTGCCTTTCCTGAAGATCATGGTGGAGACGCGGGGCCAAGGAGAAGCTCCAACATGGGGGATTTCGAGGCAGGGGAAGAGGTGGCTTGCTAGAGCCTTGCCTGCTGCTGGCAGTGCTCCACCTCTTCTGGGTCCCGTGCACACTCCATGTGCCTGTGGGTGAGCACGTGGCAGGGTGTATGTGCACACGTGTGATGATGTCTGTGAGTGTGCGCTCTTAGCCAAAGGAGATGGCAACAGCACAGTGTGTGCAGTGGTGCCCAGGGGCACGTGTTTGCATTCTGTGTGCACCCAGGCATGCTTGCGTGCATGTGCACAAGGACACTGTAGCTAGCCAGTCCTGGTCCCCTTCCTGCCTGACACAGGCCTCAGGACTGGGGAGTCCGACTCAGGGTGTGAAAACTGGACTCAGGAAGAGGGCAAACCGTGCCTAGGAGTGGGGTGGGCTGTGATGACCCTATATCATTGGCCATTTGTAGTCTGTCCACATAGGGCCGTCCCTCACTCTCAGGTATGTGCGGAGATAGCCAGATCTCTGTCCTTTGTGGAGAGGGCACCCTAAAGATGAGAACCCAGGGTTGGGACCGGGGTGTGGCTTGTTCCTCAGCACTCAGCCAGAGGGGCACAGGCAGGGCAGGACCTCAATATTTTGGCTTCGGCCACCAGCTGCCCTCCAGACAGGAAGTAGCGACACAGCCGAGTGCCTCCTCTCACCTCTTCCTGGCCATGGAAGACACAGACCTTTGTTCCTAGCCCCACTCTTCAGAGCTAGACAAGTCAGGGGCCATGGATTCTAGCCACCCCCTGACCAATGGGAAGCCCTGTAACACACGGTGGAGTTTGGGACTAAAACAGGGCAGTTGGCGTTGGCAATACCCTATAGCCTCTATTAGGATCTCCTAACGAGATCTGTATCCTATTCACCCTGTGGGCAGGGGTTGGCCCGGGTTGGGAGACAGAGGAGGCAAAGGGACCCCCCAGTTGACAGTTCTGGCTCCCACCAGAGAGGCAGGATAAGGTGGGAGTCTCCATATCCACAGAGGCCACAAAGGAGCCTCACCCTCCAGCTCAGTTTGTATCTCCCATCCAGGACCCAGGACTTATGAGCCCCCTACCCTGGTTCCTGCCCCACGGCATCAAAGGCCAGCACTCCTACTCCTTCATATTCTGACTGGCTGACAGAAGCCCCTGCTTACCTAGCACAGAGCTCCAGCCGTGGTTCGGACTTCAGAGGGAATCTGCACTTTCAGGTCAGCTCCCCCAAGAAGCCCAGATTTTGACACAGACCCTCCCTTGGAGGCAACAAAGCTCCAGGCCTCCCAGCCATCAATGGAACTGTTTGGCTATTGTCGATGTTGCTGACCTCGGCCCCCATGGAGGACCCAACATGAGGGAAGGCAAGCAGTCTTTTCCTCTGGAGCTTGGGGAGGGGGCTCCCCCACCCCTTCGTGACTCACTCCAGGCTGTGTGGGTTATTTCATTATGTTTGAAATTGCCATGGCAACTAGCTGGCAATCAAGGGTAATTGAGCTTGTCACCAGGGCAACAGGGCAAAACCCACAGCAGCCACTCTCTCTGGTTGCCCTTGGGGTGCAGTAAAGGTCAGGCTAGCCCAGGGCCAATGTCAGCCAAAGGGCTCTGGGCCTCCCTGGAAAGGACAGAATTGCCAAGGCCCACGGAATTCCAGTGTGTAGAGGAGGGTGTACCTTGGGAGTGCCAAGGCCCCCATCCCTGACCCCATGCCTGCAACCCCTGCCCTTCTCTCCGCCACCCTGTGCCTAAAATACACCATGGTAGTCAAAGCAAGCAGAAACAGAACTTTTATGTGCTCATAGATGGTACTTGTAAATGGCCCATGGGCCCTCCTCGTCATACTCACGGCGGCTGAACCACAGGCTCTGGAAGGAGTTCCGAGACGCCATGATGGAGCCTCCGAGCCAAGCAGCAACGGCCCGGTGCGGAGAGCCCAGCACGGTGGTACCAGGGCCCAGCTCCTGTCTCAGGCGCTCAGGAAAGCCAGTCAACAGGGTGCTGCCACCGTCCAGCACCACATTAGCCAGCAGCTGCTCCTGCTGCTTGGCCTCCAGCCGGCTGATACTGAGGAGGGCTAGCTGTGGAAGGCCCGGCTGATTGACACCCAGCAGATTGGGTTGGAAGAGAGCCTCTGGGCAGCAGAAGCGCTCAGAGCCCAGTGTGATGACCTGCTTGTCCGGAAGCACAAAATCCACCTGGGTCTGGGACTGCATGCGGGCTAGCTCAGCCTTCATGTCCATGGCCACGTAACACCAGGTCTCTTTAATCTGGTTGACCAGCTCTGCCTTGAGCGGTGATTGGCCACCCGCCAGCAACAGCTGAGCCAGGTGTTCCGTAAGGTCGCAACCTGCCACGTCCAGCCGGTAGGTGTCAAGGGGGGCCAGATCCCCAGTGACAATGGGAGCCACGTAGGACGTGCCGTGGCCACTGCCCAGCACCAGCCCAGTGGTGCGCCCGTAAGCATAGAGCGCCAGCAGGGCCTGGTGCACTGTCTGCATGGCTGGCACATGGAAACGCTCGAAGAGTATTTCAGCCACCTTTTCTCGGTTGGTGCGCGGGGAGATGGGTGAGTCGGCCACAAGCACAGCCAGCTCCTCGGGCTGCACGCCCAGCCTGCAGTAGAACAGGTGCTGCCATAGCACCTCCAGGGCATCCCAGTCAGAGATCACGCCTCGATTTAGCATTGAATAGGAGGGCTCTTGCTTCTCGGGCACCGTGTACCTGGGCTGGCCCTGGACTGGGTGTTGCAGCAGTTGCACGCGTGAAGGCAGCACGCTGAGGACGTGGTCTTCTCCAGCCAGCCCGCATTTGGTGAAGCCTGTGCCTGTGTCAATCACCACGGCAGCCATGTCCTGGTAGGGGCCCAGCGAGTGGCGGCAGAGCACTGGGGACCGTACAGCCAGAGCATCCATGGTGGGCACCAGCTCATAGCAGGCCCCACGGAGCAGGCTGAGGTGTGCAACCACTGGCGAGTGGGTCATGTCCTCGGTTGTCAGCTTAAATTGGGGACCCTGGAGCTGAGTGTCCACTGTGACCATGGGCAAGACCTTGCAACCGGGGCTGGGTGCGGTGATCGCGATCAGGGAAAGTTGCTTCTCCTGCACCTTGGGGGAGCTGCCATGCTGCCAGGACAAGAGCCGATGTATGCTGGAGCTTTGGGCAGCACTGGCACCAACCTTTTCTCTGTTTACATAGACGCAGGTCTCCTCGGGGGGCATCCGGTGTACCTCCACATGGGTAGGCGGGCCCAGTGGCTCACCTTCTTGGCCCAGGGTGGAAGCCTGACCAGGCTCCCTAGTGGTCAGGGCACCCCTTGAGAGAGTGGGCTCACTGGAGATGAGGGGTTCTTGGGAAAAGGGAGGCTGCCTGGAAATAGGGGTTCCAGTGAGAGGAGGTTGAACAGGAAGTGGGGGCTGCTTGGTGGAGGGGGCCTGCTCAGCTAGTGGGGGCTGACCACCAAGGGGGGCCTGCCCAGCACTTTTGACCTGAGGGCTGTCAGGGTGACAGCTCTCTTTCTGATTGTGGCTGCCTATATCCTCCTGGAGTGGGGGTCTGAGCACCTCCTGGTTTTTGGCTGCTGGCACCGGCTCTGTGGTGTGCTCTGAGCTCATCCACTGTTGTTTCTTGGTCTGGTCCAGAGAGGTGTCCTGCATCCCAGGGGCATCCAGCATCCAGATAGTGCGACTCCCTTGGTTTTTTTCAGCATCAGGTTTGGACCAGCCAGGATCATGGGCATGGCTCAGGATCCTCTCTCCAAATTGGAGTGGTGTCCCCAGTAGAACAGGCCCTCCGAGCATCCCCATCCTCATGGGTGTCTCAGCACCAGTGGAGCCTCGTGATTCCAGGTGGA
Source organism: Bos taurus (assembly GCF_002263795.3). NCBI lineage: Eukaryota > Metazoa > Chordata > Mammalia > Artiodactyla > Bovidae > Bos > Bos taurus. The sequence goes on along the minus strand of NC_037349.1, from coordinate 50,380,682 downwards.
CCCTGGCCTCTTTGGGAACCAGGGCCACCTCTCGGTAGCTTCCCGATGAAAGGCTGGAGGGCACGGGGCTGGACACCACGGCCGTGGTGGACCAGAAGCTGGAACGATCGCTGTCAGGGGTGAGGATGGGCATGGGCAGTGGGCGGGTGGGTTGCGTGCTTTCGGAAGCATAGATGGGTGGGTGGGTGGGCATGAGGCCCACCAACACTGCCCGGGAGCCCATGGGATCATGACACAGCAGCCCCATCCTGGTGTTGCCTGTGGCCATGTCAAACACCAGCACACGGTCTTCCACAGCATCCCGTAACTGGCAGGTAGGGGCACTGGAGGCAGGTATCTGCATGGCTTCCCTGGGAGGTACTGGGGCTGGGTTGTGGCCACTTAATTGGCAGGCAGATGGCGGCCTGCTGGAGCAGGGGTTGTTGCAAACATTGAGGGGCTGCTGACTTTGCTGAGTGCTGCGGATCTCCTGGCTGTCCCTCTGGCTCTTGGGGGTTCCTGGAGGCCCTGAGCCTGGTTTGGGGCTGCCTGGCCTAGAGATACTGACCAGGGGCTTCTCCACTTGGTTCTTGGGATGCCTGGGTAACACTGGCCTTTGGGTAACCTCGTGTACCTGGCTCTGGTCCTGGGATTTGTTCAGGGTGGGTGCTGGGGTGGGAGGCTCCTCCTGAGGATGGAAATTCAGTTTGTTCTGGCAGGATGTGACCCCTTTGGAAGAATCCAACTGGACTGGCCACTGGTTGCCATATTTCCCAGGCAAGAGGTCTTGGGACAGGCCCTTGGTGGTGGCTTTGGTATCAGTCAGGTGGTCAGGGTTGCAGGGATAAGATTCTGCTCCTGCCATTGAGATTGGATCCACACCTGGAGTACTGGCCCGGGTTGGAGTTGGCGTTGGAAGAGCCTGAACCGGACCTGGGCCCTTGCCCTGGCTCTGATCATGACCTGGAGCCAGAAAAGGACCTTGGGCTGCAGGTGAGCCATCTTCCCCTAAAGGGATATACGGTAGCCATCGGCTCTTCCTAATGCCCGCTGGGGCAGTCTGCTCCGGGCTGCAGGGGCCTTTGCCCCAGCCTACGAGGACTTTAGCTGGAACCTTGCCCTCCCCCACCACCTGCACCTGAAGCCGGGAACAGTAGAGTCCATGCTGGGCCGTGTCACTGGAGGCATCACCGCGCGTGTACACCGGTAGGGCCGGGGTCCTGGTCTCCATGACGAGATGTGTTTGGGCTCCCACGAAAGAGCCTGGGAATAAGCTAGTGGAGGGGAGTCTCAGGGTGTCCTGGGAGGCCCTCTCATAGCCACATTGGGAGGTAGCCTCCGTAGGCTCCCGGAGGTGCTGATGACAGGGCTCATGGGTGTGGGCCTGGGAGGCTGAGCCATAGGCCCCATCTGAGTTGGCCTCGGTGGACAATGGCACCTCATGCCTCGAGGATGCGGATCCTGAGTTTATCCATGGTCCCTGGGGCCCTCTAACGCCACCCCCCAGCTGCTGGCTGCCAATTGAGGGGTGGCCCTGGGGGCCCGATGGATCAGGGCCCCCCACTTTCTTGGTGACTTCCATAGTCCTGCTCCATGCCCTAGGTGCCCTGCCCCCGCTTCATTGCCGTGGCAACCCCACACATCATAGCACCCCCATGACCTGGGGGAGGGTGAGAGAGTGTGGGAAACCAGGGGCCCCACCCCCCTGAGGAATGGGGGCCTGCCCAGGGAATCTTGGGTAATGGGAAGAGCAAGGGATCCCCGTGAAGTCTGGCAACCCTACACTGTCCTCCTCTCTGACAGTCAGGTAGTCACTCTGCCCAGGCCAGCCCAAGAGCGAGGGTAGAGCTCCTAGAGGTGAAGGACCGTATAAGACCAAGGGGAAGAAAGTATAGGCAGGGAAGACGCCGAGCGAAGCCCCTGGGTTCCCAGTCTACCTCAGATGCCAGACTTGGCTCTTTTTCCCCATTTCCCACGTGGCAACTTGATGCTTAAACCCTGACCCACGGATGCCGTTCGAAGTGTGTGAGGCCCATGGGGAGAGAGGGGAGGCCAAGCCCCTTCACCACTCAGCCCTGAGAGCCGGAAGTGGGTGAGGGGCCCAGACTCAGGCTCTAACTCCCCTCCCCCATGTTCCCCGGCTCCTGCTCCAGGGACAGACGCTCCTTGGCAGTCTTTCTGCTCCAGATGGTTTTCCTCTGCCTGTGCCTCCCAAAGCCCCCTCCCCAGAGCCACATGTCCTTCAGGCCCAGCCCACTGTCCCACAGAGGTGGGGATGGGGGTGACATGGGTGGGGGTGGGGCCTCTGCTCAGAACCTTCCAGTCACAGTGTTCTAGCTCTTGTCACATTGTGTGAGCCTCACGCTGGCAGAATACTGGGCGTAGGGCACTGGACCAGCCAAAGAGCAATTATGTAATGGGGCACAACAGGGACACAGAGGTTAGGGGACTGCCCACGCCGAGGGCTCAGGGCTGGTTCCACACTGGGAGTATGGTGGGTGAAGGACTGGGTCCCGGGACCACACACAGTGAGGACATGTGGGACAAAGGACTGGGCTTGGGCAGCACACGCGAAAGGAGGGTATTAGACAGGTGGGCGGTTCCACGCTCCATTTCGTAGATGGCAAACAGAGGGTCCAGGAGGCATGGGACCCTTCTGGCCCACCAGCCCAGGCCCAGTTGAGCCTGGCAGCCATAGAAAACAGGCTCGGTTTGGGGACCGCCCCCATAGCCGAAGGCCTGGGTCTGGAAGTTCTGACTGGGGTGGGGTCAGACCTTCCTCCCACCCCCAGCTATGAGCCCTGGGCCTCTTCCCTCTTGTCCCCCAGGGCTATTTTCTCAGGCCTCAGTCTTTCTACCCAGGAAACAGGTCTGTGGAGAAAGCGGCTATAGTCTTGTCCTCTGAAACGGTGTGTTTTCACCAAAGTTAAAAATAGTGCTTACGGATGGCCATGGGGTGTGAAGCGATGTGACCAGGGACCAAGGCTAGCTTGGTGCTTCATCTGTACCTTCCTGGGCAAAGCCTGACTCAGCCACGGCTCAGGCCCCCAGGGCCCCTCCCCGTTCCCCAGATGCCGCTTTTGATGAAGAAGGGGGACAGAGGTCTCTGGACAGACTATGGTCCAGGAAGGTGGCATGGCCCAAGGCTCTGTGGCCTGTGCATGCGTGCATTCACACACACACACAGGCTTGCTGAACACTATTCACCTCAGTAATCTGTCCCCGAGCATACTGCTTTTTTTTGTTTGTTTAATCTGGTTTTGTTTTTCCCCGTGACAGAGATGCTAGTAGCAGCCTGTTGTGCTTGTGGGAGGGCTGGAGCGGGGGGCGGGGAGAGAGGCCCTGAAAATCACTGCCTGGCCATCCCTGAGCCATCCCCCCACCTCCTGGGGAAGTGAGGCATAACCCTTTCTGCCAGGGCTGAGGTCCTCTGCGACAAACTGACCTGAGAAGGGTGTGGCCCACGAAGGAAGGACCAGAGAAGGCAGTCTGGAGCAGAGACAGCTTTTCCCACCTGGGACGCAAACACCCCTGATGGCAAAAGAGAACACCGACTGCTGTGGACTGGGCGCTTCCTCTGCACCTGGCAGTGCTGAGCACCGCGAGCCAGCCTCACAGCAATTCAGTGAGAGCCGGGTGCTGTCATTCTTATTTTACAGACGAGGCAACCAAGGCACAGGGAGGAGAGAGAAACTGCGGAGGTTGCAGCTAGTGAGTTGTAGAGCGGAATCCGAGGCCAGGCCACCAAGCTCGGGACCCACACTTCTGTAACTTCCGGTGCCACCACTGGGTGTCATGCCCAGGGCCAGGCGGGCATGGACTCTGCTGGAAGGGAACCAACATGCCTCCCTTCCGAGCTCTGCAGCCTCAATCCCTCGATACTCAAGCTATATCCCACTTGGCCCTACTGCTTCTCCCGGTAGCTTAGCAGGCGGCTCAGGCCTGGGAGGGGGCATTTTCCTGGCGGGCAGTAAGCCAGTGCCTCCCAGGAACCTGGCGGTGCTGAGTAGGGGCTAGTTACTTACCCTGTGGGACCAGGCTGAGTCTTTTGTACTCACAATTCTTGGCTGATCAAAGCCCACTCGGCTTCATCCAGCTAAGGGGAGGGGCAGTGGGGCAGTCAGAGAAGCTCCCAGGCTGGGCCCCTTCTACCCAGCCCCTCTTGGGGATCAGGCAGGGACATTGCCCCTGTACCCCTCCCCCCAACATGTTTTTAAATAGTCTCTCACCAGGAAGAAGGGCATCCAATTCTATTTCTGATTCTGGAAAGTGAGGAGGGCCAACATGTTGCCATGGCAACCTGGAGAGCCCCTCCCCCCCAGCTGAGCCCATTCCCCAGGCTGAGGGCTGCCTGGGATGAAGGGGCCAAGAAGCAACAGGGAGGAGCTCAGTCTGAGGGGAAGGCCATACCGAGACTCTTCTGTGAGGGCAGGTTTCAGTGCTGCCTCTCTTCACACTTCACCTGACCCGAGGGCTGGCTCGGAGAGTTGGGGGAGCCCCAAACCCTGGGGAGAGGGTCAGACTCCAGGAGATGGGGACAGTCCGCTCACTCTGAGAAACCCTCCTTCCTCACGGATCAGGCTGGAATCCTCCTACCCAGGAGGTTCTGGGGACGGTAGGCAGGAAAGGCCCCGTGAGCAGCCAAGTTCCCCAGACCTGGTTTTTCAACACAGACATGTCTTGGGTTCGGTGGTGTTCCCAGGGGTCAGCTCATCAAGTCCCTGGCCCTGCACTCTTCTAGGTGACCTGCCTTCCCCGCCCTGCACTCTGGGAAGACTCTAGACATCTTTAAAAAAATCTAGGATCAAAAGGAGCCTTAGGGGGACTTTCCTGGTGGTCCAGGGACTAAGACTCTGCACTCCCTGTTGCAAAGGCCCTGAGTTCAATCCCTGGTCAGGGTTCTAGATCCCACATGCTACAATTAAAGAGCCCATGTACCTCAACTAAGACCTGGTGCAGCCAAATAAATAAATAAAATAAAATATGTAAAAAAGAAGTCTTAAGGGGCTCCCAGTGCAGCCAACCACTTGCTAATGGAGTGAAAAGCAATGCAGCAGCTCATCCCTGCCTACTGTCCAGGGGCTCAGACACCAGCCCTGTGTCCCAGAGGCTGCACATGGGTAGCACTTAGATCTGTGGAGGGAGGGCACTCCAGGCAGGAACACAGCCCAGGCAAAGGCAGGCTTCTGAAAAGCCCCCCGAAAGGACCTTGTTATCAACCCTCTCTGGGTGGGTCCTGATGGGAAACCAAAGCCCCCCCAGGAGGAAGGCTGTATCTGCCGCCTCTCAGCTCTATACCCAGCACTCTGCATTTTCCTCTCCTCCCTGTGAACTCTAACTTCCTGCTTCCCTGGAAGTCTCTTCTGGCCCAGGTGCACCCCATTCCATGGAGCTGGCACCTTCTCCCTGCCCCATTCCCTGCCTGATCCCAAATAATGGCAGTTATGGTGCAGAAAAGCCCAGCCCTAGAGGAAGCTGTGGTGGGATGAGGGGTGATAATACACCTCACCTGGGATGTGAAAGGCAGAATCCAAGAGTGAGGGAAGACGTGTCTTTTGAGCTCTAAGGCGCAGGAAAATTTAAATAACAGATGTTTAAACAACCTTCCCTGCAAGCCATGGTGCAGTGACCCCTCTGCTGTGATGTGTTACAGCTTAAAAATAGCCCACAATGAACCGCTCTGAGCTCCAATTGACTCAAGCTTACGTAACTCTGCGTGAAAGATGGCCAGCCGCACCAGCCACAAGGGAGGGCGACAGCGCAGCCACCCTGACTGCCGTCCACAGCTGGCTGAGGGGCTGCGCCAGCTCCCCCCACCACTTCCCTGGGAGCAGCCCCCCATCCAGCCAGGAGTCGGGAGGGAGGAGGAGGGAGTCCTTGCTGCCAGAAGCAGGGCCTTAAGACTAGCGAGAAGAGACCTCCCACCACACCTGCGATGGGGACGTGAGGAGGGCTGCCTTCCTGCCTGGTCCCTGTGGAGGGTGGGGGAGACTTTGAGAACAGATGGCTGGGTCAAAGAAAGCAGGGCAGGAGCCCATGGGGGCAGAGGGATGGGGCAGCCCAAAGAATTCCTTTCCCCCTTTGAAGAGGGGGCTCCCCAGCTCGGAGAGACATGTCAGCAGGACCGATGGCTGGCTGAAGCTGTCACTACCGTGTAGCCCAGAGGAACTACAGAGGAGCCTTGGGGGGACTCTCCTGGTGGTCCACGGACTAAGACTCCACACTCCCTGATGCAAAGGCCCTGAGTTCGATCCCTGGTCAGGGAATTAGATCCCACATGCTGCAACTAAAGAGCCCCTGTATCAACACTAAGACCTGGTGCAGCCAAATAAATAAATAAAATAAAATATGTAAAAAAAAAGTCTTAAAGGGTTCCCAGTGCAGACAACCACTTGCTAATGGAGTGAAAAGTAATGCCTGGTTCCCCAGAAGCTCATCCCTGCCTACTGTCCAGGGGCTCAGACACCAGCCCTGTGTCCCAGAGGCTGCACATGGTAGCACTTAGATCTGTGGAGGGAGGGCACTCCAGGCAGGTGCACAGCCCAGACACGTGGGCTGTGTGCCTCTGGGGGCCTCTAAGTCTCCATGGTCCTGGCTGCACTGGAATCGGCGGTGGTGGGGGGGGGGCCGGGCGGGGTCAGGGCGGCAGGAGTCGGGGGACTTGTGGCACGAGGAAGGGAGATCTGGCTTCAGAGCTAATTGAATCCTGCGATCTTCGCCACCAGCTGCTTTTGAGTCCCCTGTCTTCCCTGATGCATTCCCAGATCCCAGCTGCCCAGTCTAAGATCACAAGTTTGCGAGTGGCTAAACCAATATGAAGGGGAATGAGAGAGAAGGCAAGGATGCCCCTGGATCTCATGCTCCATCTGCCTCTGCCTGTACAGAGCCCCAGGGATTCAGCAATGTCCCTCCGCTCCCACCATCTGAGCTCAGAATAGCAACCATCACAGGACAGGCCCCACGAGCTCAAGCTCCCACAGAGCAACAATGAGATTGATGAGGGCCAAACCCAAGGACCCTCCCGCCACCTGCACGGCACAGGATGGCTGTCAGGACCATTAATACCTCTGCTTCTCTTCCACGGTCCCAGCTCCTGGATGGGTGGAGCTGAAGTTGTGGGCAAATGGGTAGCCACGGAGGGACAGGAGCTGGTGCTAGGTTCTCTTGGCATCTAGGCTCATCGGGCTAAAAACTCTGACTGGAATGAACCCCCAAAAGAATGGAGGGAGAGACTAAGGCTCAGCTGGCCCCCAGTGCCGGATGGGGAATGCTGGGGGTGGTTCAAGTCATCCCACCTCCTCCAGGCTGGAGTAGCTCCACCTTTGAGCTGACTGGACTCTCACACAGACAGAGCAGAAGCTGTGGGTGAAGAGATGCTCGGTTCCTGGGTCTTCACGGAGGAGAGTTCTCCAGCCCAGTGTGGAGTAATAGGTGTTTTTCACCAGGGCCTGGCAGATGCCAGATCAACGCTCAGTTATCGATTCTCAGGGCTGCTTCTCTCCAGGCAGAGGCACTAAGTGTGAAAGATGCATGCTGGGTCTTCCTGAGCCTCAGACCCTCCCAGCAGCACCCACGGACCCCCAACCCCACCCAGCCCTGGAGGAGGGGCAGGTCTCCTACAGCTGCAGGGAGTTAGTTCATGCAGTGGCATCAGAGGTGCACCCAGGGCCTCATGGGCTGCACCAAGGGAATGACCGATGAAGTCATTGTCCCAGAAAGGTCTCAGGGTTTGAAATGGGGTTGTGTCTGGAGCCCTCAGGGGCAACCCCTAGAGAGCCTTTGGATCCCTGTGGAAATTCTCTGAAAGGCTGGGGCTTTGGCATAAGGGGAATCCCAGACCAGACTCCTGGTCCCCCATCAAAGCAGGTCGGTCAACCCCATGTCTGCCCTCCAGGTGCCAGACGACACTGACACCAGTGGGCAATCAGGAGGCTGTGAGTCATCTCCTGCTTCCTCAGCCCCAGCTCCCAGCCTGGCCTCCCTCCAGCCTCTCTTGGCACCTGCCGGCCCCCAGCCCCACTGAGCTGCAATGGAGGGAGATGAGGCAGATGAGCTGACACCCACTCCCCCCAGCTCATGATGGGAAGACTGGACTTCCAAAGCCGTGGGAGAAACCTGCGCTCATCCCATCCAGCCCCAGTTACAGGCCCGGGGCCCACCAGGGCCACCAGCAATTTCCCTCTTGCTCCGGCCCCTACTCAGGCCTCCCCCAAGGGAGAAGCAAAAAACAAACAAATAAATAAGGGAAAGGCAACCCAGGCTTCATGAGCCCTGGAAGCCACTCAAAGCTCCTGTTCTGCTGAGCCCATGGCGGGCAGCTAGGACTAACCCCTCCTTTCTTCCCTGGTGGCCCAGGCAGGAACTGGAAACCCTGAAGCAGTTCCATCTTCAGTCACTCCAGATGAACGTAGGACTATCAAATGGCTCTGAGAACAGAGTTCAGAGCTTGGGGGCTTCAGTGTTAGGGAGAGGCAGTGCAGTTGTGTCAAGCATCTGCTTAAGTGTGTCCCCTCCCTGGAGAATCCTGGCCCTGGAGGCCCTTGGCCCAGAAACAGGCCCGAAGCCCCACATTCTGGCTACATGGGAAACTGACACCCGCTGAGCGTCTTCCGTCTCCCTTCTCTCCTCCATAAGCTTCCCTCCCATCCAGAGAATCCCCTTCCTCTCTGAGTCTCTCTCTTACATACATATAAATACATATATATTTGGCTGCACCAGGTCTTAGTTGCAACACGTGGACTCTTTAGTTGCAGCATGCAGGATCTTTAGTTGAGACATGCAAACTCTTAGTTGTGGCATGTGGGATCTAATCCCTGACCAGGGATTGAACCTGGGCCCCCTGCATTGGGAGCATGGAGTCTTAGCCACTGAAGCACGGGGGAAGTTCCCTGAGACCCTTTCTTATCCTTTTCTTTTCTGGGCTTATGATAAGACCATGGTCCCTAAGCTGCAGAGACCCAGTGGGGATGGAGCCTCAGTCTAACTTCAGTGAAGCCTCTGAGCCTTGTCCTCACTTCCCACCCAGCTCCAAGCCTGGGGTCACCCTTAGATCCCCAGGATGAGATTAGGGCACAAGGACTACCAGGCGGAGGGATGGAGACAGTCTTTTCCAACTGGTACAGGGACCACAGCTGTGGGAGGGTTCCAGGACCATTCCACTCACTTCTCTCCCAGCCTCAGGGGTGACACAGGCAAGGAGGGAGCCCAGAGGTCCCTGGCAGAGTGTGCAAAGCTACAACCTCCTCCTCTGTGCCTGCACTCTTGGGCATCAGGGGTGAGGTGGTAAATGGGCAGACGGAGCCCATCTCTACCCGTCTGTAGCTTCTAGAGCCCTGATCTTCAGACCCTTGCGCTAGAGCTTGAGTCTCAATTTAAGCTTTACCTACCTGTCCTCAGAGTCCTTCAGGTTCCCATATCTGGGCCTCCTCTGACCTGAGGTGACAGAGTGGGCAATAGATGGGTAGAAAACAGCTAGGCAGCTCCAGTCCCAAGGAGACCCCTACTCTGCTTACCAGGGGGCTCTTGCCCTAAACCCAGGGTTCCATGCATGACAGGCCAGAGACTCAAAGGGGCAGGAGCCTACTTCCCTTAGGGTGAGTCAGGGTCCCCCAGCTGATGAGAGAGAGGCCATGGGAAGCCTGAGCAAGAGAGAGGAACCACCACGGCACAGGTCCGGGGCCCCATCACCCTGGTTGCCCAGGTGTCCACACCAAACAGGGCCCAGTGGCCCCCTCAGCCTTAAGGGCATGGGGGAGCAGCAGTCCAAGGAGGAAGATGCTCTCCTCCGGTGGAGCTGCCCTTCTAGTGGCTATTGTACTGTGGCCTTGATGAGTATAAATAGCCTGAGCCGTCTGCACCTCGAAGCTGGTGCCTTGAAAGTGTGGAGCCGAGGCCTTGCTGCAGGCTCATCTCTCTCAAGGCTGCAAGAGCAATGCTGGCATGACTGGGGGAGAGGGGGACAAGTCTCCATGCCTTAACAGTGGGTGGGGGCGGGCAGTTAGGGGAAAGGTGCAGGCGGAGCAGGGAGCCCTGGAGTGGGGCTAGGGCCTGGGCAATGGGATGGGAGGACTGGGCAACAGCAGAAGGCATCGTGGCTGCTGCATGTCTGGGTTTTCAACCCACCCCTCTTGGGTTCCATCTGAAAGTCCCCAGGGCCCTGTATTCTAGATGTGGGCCTGGCCTGCCCTTCCTGTTCTCTGGAGCCTTCTTGCTGACCCAACCCCCTTCCAGCCTCAGGGCCTTTGCATGGGCTGTTCACTCTGCCAAAACTCTCTTTCCTCAACCATTTCTGGCGCAGTTACCATCTGACAACATCCCAGCAAAAATGTCACCTCCTGGGGTGGCCTCCCTTACCTCCCTCTTCATCTATCTAGGGCTGTCCTCCATTCCCTCAGAGCAGCCTGTCTTTTCCTTTCGTAGCATTTACCACAAAGTGTACTTAAATATTCATTTATTCATTTACTGATTTAAGGGCCAGTGGTCACCCCTGAGTCCCCTGTGCCCAGCAGCCAGGCACACAGCAGACACCTCATAAATACTGCATCAAGGATCCCCGCACTGGGTCCTCCTGAGGAGCGAGAGACCAATATGCCTTGCAGTCCTCCTATGCCCCTGAAGGTGAAGGGACCGGGACACGGCAGAGGCCAGCCCAGAGGCAGCTTGGGGTAACTGCCACCGCTATGCAGGTCCAAGCCCCGAGGCCCGCCTGGGGCTGAGGTCACGTGGGTCTCAGTGGCTCTGAGAGGGGCCGGGGCCGCCCTGGGCTCCTGTGCACTGTTGGGGACGGTGACTGTTCCAAGGGCATGATTGCCTTGTCAGGGGCACCAGGGCCCACGTTCACGTAGGCCACGGGCAGCTGCACGTAGTGGTCCCCTCGCAGCGCAGCCACCACGAGTGCCACTTCCCCTGCTAGCTCTCCGAAGGTGGGTCGTGCCATGGGGTCCGCCGCCCAGCAGTGCTGCATCACAGTGTACCTACCGGGGAGAGGAAAACATTAGGGGCACGGTGCACCCCCACCCAGAGCTTCTGGGCTATCCACTTGCGCTTAGCCCCTTGGCAGGCCACAGTGGACGAGAGCGGATGACATGGCTAATGCCTTGCCTCACCCAATTACAGGGAAGCTCTTATTATAACTGCCTGCCTTCCCACCCTGGCAGAGGTCGAATTGCCTCAGGGGTTGAGAGGCTGGACTCCTGTGTCCTGTGACCTGGGCTTTGTGATCTCAACAAGTTTCTTAACCTCTCTGTGCCTCTGGATCCTTCTCTGATCACAGGGCTTTTGGGGTATAAAATGAGAAGACTCCTGTGAAGTTCGGAGCTTAGGGCCCAGCTCACAAGCTATTGCAGTTATCATCACAGGTCTTCTAGGAAGGAAGCCCAGGTCTGAGGAAATGGGGATTCAAAGCACTAAGATTGTGGGGCAACTCATTGGCATCATATGGGCTTTCCTGGTGGCTCAGGTGGTAAAGATTCTGTCTGCAATGCGGGAGACCTGGGTTCGATCCCTGGGTCAGGAAGATACCCTGGAGAAGAAAATGGCCACCTACTTCAGTATTCTTGCATGGAGAATTTTATGGACAGAGGAGCCTGGCAGGCTACAGTCCCCAGGGTTGCAAAGAGTCGGACAAGACTGAGCAACTAGCACTTTCACTTTTCTTTCACTTTCCTTTCACTTTCTTTGGCACTATGGATCCCAAGCAGTTTCTTTGTGTTTGTCTGATGGGTCCTAACACATGCCCCTTTATCTTGGAAATGTCATCCCTGCCCTAAATGATACTAAAAGTGCCCTACACATGATAATCTCGTATAATTCTGAGAACTCTGAGGGTGGTACTGTGATCACTCTAATTCTGCAGATGAGGAAACTGAAGCCCAGAGACAAGGGACTTCCCTGGTCTAGAGGATCCTGGCATGGCCCCCTTCATTCTCCCTGTGGTTGCTTATGGCTCTTGACTGAGGTGCCCTCTAGGAATTGCCCTAGGTAGAAAAGAAATGCCTCCTCCAGGCTCACACGCCTTCCTCCTGGACAGCTGTAAGCAGTGACTGATGTATGTCTGGTGCAAAGACCCGGGCCCCTGGGTCTCAATTTCAGAAAACTCTGAAGGGCCACCCCAATTCCAGAGATCCCAGGAGATGGACAGCAGCCTCTTTTACATCTGCATCACAGCTCTACTTCTCTGCCTCCCTAGTCCTGCTTCCCTTGCCTCCAACCTAGGAATCGACCACCTGCATATGTGTAAATCTCCATCTCAGAGTCTGTTTCAGGGAGCCTGACCCAGAGGCAGAAATTAATTTCCCTGACTTTGAAGCAGATGCATCAGTGAAATAAATAATGAAAAGCAAAAGCAAGGCAGGCAGGGCTGTGAGGAAGGGTTACTCATACCCTTCTGGAACACAAGCTGAGCGAGACAGGAATCATTAGCCACCTTTACCTGTGACCTGGTTCTTCCCATTCTAACCTCAAAGACCTGAGCATGGCTAAGGCATGCGAGCTGCTCATGAAGCTGAACCACCCGACAGGCACTGATGAAACACAGCTGTCGCCATGCCTCTGGGAACAGGGAATCTGAAACTATATCCAATGAAAAACAATTTCTGATCTGGAGATGTGGAGGGGGCTTAGTGTGGGAGCTAATGGAACCTTTCCTTGAGGTTAAGTAAGTGGAAGCGATGGAAAACAGCCCCCCTTGCTGGGGATTATGGGGAGAGGAGTGCTGGGAAATGAAATCACTGGCCTCAACCAATGATTAGGAATGCTGTTACCATGGCAACCATGATCTCCTTCTAGCACCAAGTCTTGATGCTGGCGGAACCAGTCCACAGATGAGGAAACTGAGGCCCAGAGAGGGTCCCTTTCTAGGTCAACCTGAGAATGAGTCAAAAAGCCAGGCAAGAACTCTGTCTCCAGCCCCCTCCTCACCTTCTTGTCTCTAGTCCCAGCTCCCTCCCCATCACCATGTCCATATACTCACAGAGAATCTGGGCAATACTCAGGCTGGGGTAGGCGCCGACCCTGGGCCAGGAAGTGAGTAAGATCAAAAGGGTCGATGTGGGGGTATGGAGGGGCACCCCGTGTCAGCAGCTCCCATAACAGCACACCATACGACCACTGTGGGAGGGGACAGGTGAAGGGATTCAACTCTTAGCTCAAATCTGGGGACAGGTGGACCCCTCCAGGTCTGCTCCCTCCCAGAGCCTGCTAGCTGGAAATGAGGGGCTCCACCCCCAAATCGGAATTGTTCTTCTATACCTCACAAGCATCTTCGCTCTGTCCCCCCTCCGAGCCTGCCCAGAGTTGGGGCTTGGCAAGGCCTGGATTGCCTGTGAAGAGCCACCTCTTGCCCTGATACCTGCCCAGAGATGGGCAAATGGTCTATGGGCACCGCCCAACACAGGGTTCCCTGGGTTCATCAACATCCAGAGTTGAATGGGCAAGGCCGAGTGTTGTCTGAGGCTGGGTGGACTCTGGGGCAGGTGGGGCCTCACCACGTCAGACTTGGTGGTGAATCTGTAGGTCTGCAGGCTCTCCAGCGCCATCCACTTGACAGGTAAGCGAGCGTGGCGGTGCTGCTGGACACTGTAGTACTCCTTGTCCAGGACATCACGGGCCAGACCAAAGTCAGCCACCTTGACCGTGAATGACTCATCCAGCCTGGGAGGGGAGGATCACACTCAGGACTGGTCCCCACCAGACCCAAACCCATCTATCTCAGGCCCTCACAGGGTTTCTGAGCTACAGCATCCAACCCAAGCCTGCACTGGGCAGACAGAAAAATGGAGGACCAGAAAGAGAAGGACATGTCCAGGGCTATATAGCAAGAAATGGAGCGTGGGCCTTCCCTGTGGGCGCCTTCAGCTGCACACCCCAGCGCTCCGCCCCCTGGCTTCTCTCTGGCCACTCACATGCAGTTCCGAGCAGCCAGATCCCGGTGCACAAACTTCTGCTCGGCCAGGTACTCCATGCCGTGGGCCACCTGCAGGCCGAAGCTGATGAGGTCCTTTACTGTGGGATTCTGGGGGTGGGTGGGGAGCACAGGTGGGCCAGTAGGTGAGGGCGAGCAGCTCCATGCCCAGCTGCTGCCCAAGCCCCCCCCACCTATGCACCCCCCAGAGCCCAGAGTCAGCTAAGCACCGACTGACCCGCTGGGGTGAGCGGATGAACTGCAGCAGGTCTCCGTGGCGCATGTAGGGCAGCAGCACACGGGGCAGCCCTTCCGGGGGCAGCACAATGCCAATGAGAGCCAGCACGTTCGGGTGGTGCAGACGGCGCATGAGCAGCCCCTCGCGCAGGAAGGCCTCCACCTCCTGCACCTCTGTGATGCCTGCAGGGAGGCTGGAGTCAGGCCCAGGGCGGGGAACCCCTTGATAAGGGTCAGATGGGGAAACGGAGGAAACAAAAGTCTCCCGCTCAGGGTCACGGAGCTGATGGTAGCACGGCAGGGACAAGGATCCTCCCAGCCTCTGTTCCACTTACGACTCAGCGACTTGATGGCACAGTGGATTCGATTCTGGGCCTCATCTTTGTATTCTCCATGGTAGACAACTCCAAAATGGCCTGATGAGGGAGAGATGGTGAGAGGGGCCCCAGGGCCCAGAGCACACACCACTCCCACCCACCGGCAACCAGACCTCAGAACTCCAACTCGTGATGGCAGAGCCTGCAGCCCTCCCATACCCTCTTAATCTGCACCAGAACCCACTGAAGACAGAGTTCCTATTTCACAGATGAGCAAATGGAGGCTCAGAGTCCTGCCTGACTGTTCCTCAAGCCCATGTCATCTCAGGACTCCATCTCTCCCCCGCTCCACCTGGTCTGGCACTCATACCTTTGCCAATGACTCGGTCAGCGTGGGTGACCACCCTTTCATGGGGAATCAGTACATCCTTGACCTCAGACAGGAGCACAGAGTCCAGGTCCCCAAGCTGGATGGATCCTTTCCGCAGCAATGGGACACGGGACCCATCCCCGCTGTCTGAGGAGGATATTCTGTGGACCTGAGTGGAGGAATCCTGGCCAGTGATAGGAGGGGCTGTGGAGGAAGAGAGGGAATGAGGGGCTGGTGGAGCAGACAGTATGGTCCCATCTTCTAGCACCTCCAGCATCTCACCAAGGCCATTTCTGTAGTCAGAGCCTGAGCGGAGCAGAGGCAGAGGCATGGCTCCAGGGGTCCGGTCCAGGGAGGCCAAGTCTTCCAGGTTCGAAGAAAGAACTGTGGACAAATGCCTGCTAGTAGCCAGCCACTCCAAGGTCCTAGAGGCTGACCCAGACCCAGGAGGTGTGGGCAGACCCCCAAGGCCTGGACAGAGAGGCTATAGGGGCTTGGAGATGTCATAGTTTGGGGGTGAGGGCTGGGTCAGGATGGCAGTGGAGGGCTCACCTAGCTGCTTCCTCCAGCGGTAACTGAAGACCAGTATGGCAGCCAGCACAGCCACAAGCAGGAGCAGAGCCAGGAGGACACCGAGGAGCGTGCTCTGGGGGACCCCTTCCAGACCTGGCCGCACTACCTTGCCCAGGGTGTAGCACCTACCATCCACACAGACCTGGGAAGCATTAGGTGGCAGCTCAGGCCCAGCCTGTAGACGCCCCCCCCCCACCCGTGTCTCCTGAGGAGGGCCAACAGAGCTGCCTACCTGCAGAGGAGCACCGTCCTTGCCAAGTTGCAGGGAGGGGGGCAGGGGGCAGACTACCACATCCCCCCGCAGCTCGTGCTGGCAGCTCTTGCCACTCACAGTCACATTCACAGCCACGCAGTCAGCCACAGTGCCCAGCCCGATGTACTGCAGAGACAGTCACGGGGGCTGGCCAGTGCCCCCCACAATGCTCCTTCGGCGAGGCTGCAGCCCTACCCCCTCCACTGTCCTCACCCCTCATCCCCCACACTTACCTCAAACTTAATGGCGTGCTCCTCAGGCTTCAGGGGGGCCAGGTCCTTGCTGGGTGGGTGGGGTGGAGGCAGGAAGCGAAAGCCAGGCAGTGTGTAGCCAGGAGCTCCATCCCCACGGACACTCAGGTTCCCTGTCACCCACCCTCGGCGGCCTCGGACCACGTATTCGGGCAGGCGGCACCTGTGTTGCTCCGGGAGCTGCCCCTCACACTGCGGGGCCCAGGTGAGAGCGGTAAGCCCCGGTATCCTACCTTCAGCCACCCTGGCCCCCTGAACCCAGCGTGGGCTGGAGCTGGAACTCAGGGGACTGGTGTGGCCTTCCTCCCTCCTGGCAAGTGCCCACTCAGCAACTGCCAGCGCCCGCTCACCCTGTTCTCCACTGCCCTGACCCCATCATGGAATGACAGCGTGAGGTGCCATGCTGAAGTCAGATGCTGGCCGCGGATGGTGACGTGGGAGCCACTGTGGAGGAGAGCGGGGTGGTGGGCCTCGGGGTGCTCTCTGAGGCTGGATCCCTCAGCCTTCAGAGACCAGAATGGGCGAGGAGGTGACACTTACGTATAGCCACATTTGGGGCTGATGCCCAGGACGATGGGGTCTTCCCGGTAGTGGAAGTTCCAAGAGCCAGGCACCTCGGCGCCCCCTACCTGCAGGCGAATGGGAACGCTGGCAGTAGCGGCCCCAGGGGGCGTGGTGCATAAAAGCTGCCCCTCGCTGACCCTGCAGAACAGGGGGGATTGGGCTCAGGGGCACCTTCCAAGTGATGGCCAGGCCCAGCTCCTCCAGGGGCCAACAGACCCCTCCCAGTTCCTCTGTCGGTCATCTCCCCGATCTGCCCAAACTCCATGGTCTGTTTGAAGACAGGGTGGTCCCAGTAAGGCCTCCAAGAAGTCAGGGAGGAACAGGGACCCCATAGCGCTGGCTGCAGTCAATGGACACTATAATGGGCTCTCTCACCATCCCCAAACCACCTCGGGGCTGGAGGGAGAAACAGACACTTCTTCCTGGACCGTTCCCTCCACTGAGTGACTGAGCCCTCCTCCCCTACCCTGTCGGGGATCCAAGCCCTACCTGGTGAGGGTTCCCCTATGTGGGACCCTGTTGCCTCCCTTCCCCCTTCCCACTGGCTCTTACTGTTTCAGTGGGCACTCAGTCCCATTGACCAGCACAGTCTGGCTGGTGCCAATAGACAGGCCTCGGCCTTCAAGGGTGAGGCAGGTACCTCCTGCCCGAGGGCCAAAGAAGGGTCGGACTGCTGTCAGCACTGGCTCCTAAGAGGGCATGGAGATGGCTTAGCTTGGAATAGGAGGCCCTCCCCTCCAAACCCTTCCCTGCCCGAACTGCCCACCTGCCCAAGGACACATACAAGGCAAGGTGACCTCACCATGAAAGAGAAGCCTCCTAGCATGGAGGTACCTTCTACCCGGAAGTGCCTGCCCAGTGGCATATTGGTCACAGTGAGGCTGACGTTGGCAGGCCCGGCTACCTGCGTGCTCAAGGGCTCCAGCTCACACTCAAAATCCTCTATGAAGTCCTTCCGGGGCAGTCGGCTGGGACGTCAAGGGAACTCAAGGTCGGCTGGGGCGGTGGGTCACACAGGCCTACTGGCCTGCCCACCACAAATCACAGGTCTCCTCTGAGCTTAAAGATAGCATCTATCTACCCATGCCTCAATCCTGGGTCAACAGGAACTGTCGGTGCAGGGACTAGTTTGGCCATAACTCAACAGACAGATAAGGCACATGCAGGCTCAGAAAGGAATAGAGGTGTCACCCCAGACACAAAACAAGCAGAGCCACCGCAGCTTGCCCCATGCAAGCTGAGGACAGGATCTCACAGCAAAGGGGCTGCTTTGTTTATGCATCAGGGACAGAAACAGCAGGGACCAGGTCGTACCTGAGGTCTGAGTTGCCTTTAGGTAACAGTCGGCAGGGACTTCGACCCACAGTGACCTGATGGGTGCCTTCAGGCACCAGACCAGAAGGGTACAGGTAGAAGTTGGAGCCACATAGGGTCAGCCTTGTGCTGCCCCTTAGGGGTCCACTGCGGGGATAGAACTGAAAGGGGGAGGAGAACATAGCCTGAGTCCCTCTATGGGTCAGGACTCTCAGCCCTGTCTGCTTCCCCCTAAGTTTTCTGCCATACTCCTTGCCTGCCACACACTCCAGTCACCCTAGGTCATGCTTTCGTGCTGGATGTTAAGTTGCTTCGGTCACGTCTGACTCTGTGTGACCCTATGGACTATAGCCTACCAGGCTCTTCTGTACATGGGATTCTCCAGGCAAGAATATTGGAGTGGGTTGCCACGCTCTTCTACAGGGGCTCTTCCCGACCCAGGGACTGAACCCCCATCTCTTGCATTGGCAGGTGGGTTCCTTACCGCTAGCGCCACCTGGGAATCCCTTCACTTTAGGTCAGCAGTCCCCAGCCTTTATGGCACCAGGGACTGGTTTCATGGGAGACAGTTTTTCCATGGACCAGGAAGAGGAGAGATGGTTTCGGGATAATTCAAGCACATTGTATTTATTATGTACTTTGTTTATAATCTAATGCTGCAGCTGATCTAACAGGAGGTACTGATCTGCAGCCCGGAGGTTGGGGACCCCTGCTCTAGGTCACATGCTAGTCCCCACTCAATACTATTCTGTCTCAAAGTCTTTGAATGTGTGTGCCCTCTTTGTAGCTACTTAGGACATACCAGATCTGAGGAAGATCATGGTTAAGACCTGCTGACTCCCACCCCAGGCCCAGCAGGTCCCATCCCTTAACTGTGCCCTGACAGGCAAGCCATACCTCAGTAAGCACTGGTGGGCAGTAGTCCTGTTGCCAGGAGCCAGGACACTCCTTCTGCCGGCCACACATGCCCCCACACCATCCACAGCCCATGAAACGCTGTGCCCGCAGGCAGCGCCCACAGGTGAGGAAGTGGCGGCAGCCAGGGCCCCGAATCGGTACCTGGAAGACCTGGAACAGACAGGTATCTCAGGGGTGGCTGAAGGGGGAGGCTAAGCCCCCTAGAACCCCTGGTTCCACTGTAAATCAGGGTGGTGAGGCCTGTGTGTCAGTGCCTCCCTGGATTCGAGCGGGAGCCTGTGCTCCCAACAGCCCAGTCCAGGCCCTACCCTGCCCACCTTACCTGGTCCCCAGAGGCAAAAAGCAGGTGGTCCCCAAGGCGTCTGACATCCCGATGCACGGGCTGCCCATTGCTGCCCAGTGAGAAGTTGGACACGTACAGCAAGTAGTTGAGAGACCTGGCCAGCTCCACCTGGGACAGGTTGGCCATGAGCAAAATGGAGACAGGGATCTGGGGATGAGGGGCCGCAGAGACAAAGGACCCACCTGCAGGATGCGCCCATCGGCTGTGCCCATGTGGGCCACTGTGACGTTGTCAAGGCGCGTCACGTACAGTGCCGTGACCTCCACTGGTCCCAACAGCCCGTTGAATAGGTCCACCCGTAAGAGGTTGCCGCTGACGAGCAGAGGGAAGTGGCGGCAGCTGATATTGGGGCTGGAGGCCCCCAGACCAGGCTGGGGAAGGTCAAAGAAGGAGTCAGGGCTCATCTCCATGCGCTGAACCCTTCAGGCCTCTATCAGGGACCACAGTGGCCTAAATTCCCACTCCTCACCTGGCCTGGATGGAGAAGGTCCCAGACCTGCCAGGCACCCCACCTTCCACCATGGGGCTCTCAGATGTAGCCAGGCCAGGGAAGAAGGCCGAGGCCAGAAGGCTGGCTCCCCCGCCCAGAGCCTAGCCCTTCCTTGCCACAGCCATTCTGATAACGTGTTATGGAGCCTTCCAGAGACAACCCCATTCTGTTCTCACTACCACGCTGTGGAGTTGGCTTCTCTCATCACTCCCATTTTACAGATAAGGAAACGGGCTCAGAGAGGTCTGCCCACCTGTCAAAGGCCTTGTCGCCTCCCAGGAGAGGAGCTGGGTTGATAGTCTTGAGTTCCTGACCAGAGTCTTCTCCTGCCCCCTGCTGGTCCTGCCCTATATTTCAACAAACCCTGTCACCTCTTTAGGCTTCAATGTCTCCACCTGCTTAAGGAGCTGAACTCTGAGATTAATTGGGCGGCACCGGCTTGGTAACACGGTCCTTCTCCCTGAGACGCCAAAGATCTTCCAGCACCTCCAGCCGCTACCTGTATCTCCTTCGAGGTACAGGAGAGATAAACCAGGGCCTGAAGGCCTGGGTGCCAGGAGACACTAATTTCTCTCCTGTTTTTAGCAGGAAGGTGTTTGGGGGACACCCAGTGCCCCAGGTCAGAGTTGTAGAAGCTTCTGGGAAACCAGAAGTGAAGGTATGGATGCAAGGGTATTGGAGCTGGATGCAAGGTACAGGCAAGGCTCTGTAGCCCTCGTAGCTTGGGACCGTCCCTTGCCAGCCCTAAGGGTCCTCCTCCTGATAGGAGGCCCCTGTCTGACAATGTGTGCTTAACCCAGTCCTGAGACCTCAGCACTGATTGTAAGTCTTAGAGCAAGACCTCAGCATAGAGCTGGGTCCTGAAACTCCTCACACTGGATCTATAGCATGGGTGGGTGGGGACTAGGAGTCTGTCCTAACTGGAGGTGAGTAAAAGTCCTGATCCTAGCAGGAAGCCAGCCAGGTGTTTTCTGTATGACTCAGGGACAGGTGGGGCTGTGCGCTGGAAAAGAAGCCCTACCCTAGTCAGAGGCCCTACCCTGTCTGTGTGCCCCTGGGCTCCAGGGCCTTAGCTCTGGATTCCTAGGCTTGTCTGGGGGTCCCAGCCTCCTGAAAACACTGAAGTGTCCAATACCCCATAGAGGAGGGTGACTCCACCAGACTCAAATCCCACCTGAACCCATGGAGGGCAGGGACCAGCTCGGAGGCCCTCAGGCTTCGTGAGGGCAGCCACAAGGAACACAGAGCGGCTTTCCTCCTAGAGGCTGTGTCAAACATGGGACAGGCTGGTTCACACACTGCCTGGGAGCCTGGCCAGACTGTGGGCAGGGCTGGAGATTAGCCCTTTTGAGCCTTGTACTGCCAAGTGGGGCCGGGTGTCTTCTGATCTCCTGACCCCTAGCCAAGTCAGAGAGAGGTCCTGATTCCTCACAGAGAAGGAGGGGGGGCAATGAGGGTTCCCTAAGCCCAGACTAGGGATTCCCACCCCTAGGGCCTCTTCAACCCAGATGGAGTCAGCTGAAGGAGGAGGCTGAAGATCTCCCCACCTTCGCTGTGTGTAAACTCTCCTCCTGCCACTGGGGCATCAATCAGAGCAAAAGGAGACAGTGAAGAATGTCACAGCAAGGCCAGAGCCACAGGGCAGATAACGACTCTGAGACCAGTGACTATGGGTTAGTTCCCTGAAAGGCCACTTGTCCAAGGCCATTCCTTCATTCATTCACCCATTTTCCTTGTTTTAATCTCTTATAAGTAGGGTGGGACTGTTTCAGTGGCCTCAAGAAGTCAGTTTTAGGTTTGTCCTCAGGGAAAAAGCATTTTAAGGACCATCCTCTTAGTCTCTGTTCTAGCTCCTTAACACCATGGCTGAAGGGAACCTGAGCAGGGTCTGCCGGGAGGAGCACCTTAGTTCAGCTTAGGCTGGGAGACCTCCTTCCCGGGATGAGAAGGGCCCCAAGTATGGTGAAAGAAAGCCTGGGACTCCTGCATGGTGAACCAATCCAGCCAGCCCCTCCTAGGCCTTTACTCATAAGCAGATGTTTATAGTTGCTTGCATAAGACCGGGGTGAGTCTCCTGGAATCCACTAGAGCTAGGCCGCCTTCCCACTATGTCCTGATTCCTCTTCCCATCACCCCACGGAGAGCAATCAGTGATGAGTGGGTCCATAAAGCCTAGGGCAGGCAGGCTGCCTGACAAGCAACCAACTTTCAAGGCCCAGAAGGATCTATGGAACAGGGGTGGAGGGGGGCATTCTCTGACAACTCCTGCCCCACCCTCTTGGGAAAGCAGAGCAAAACAAGCACTCCCACAGGGAAAGCGAAACTGTTGGTAAGTAGATGTGAGTCTGGGTGAATTTGTGAGTATCTGCCTGTGGATTGGGGGTGAGGGGCTACTTTTTGTGTGTGTCCGTAAGTGTATAAACTGGGGGAAGGTAGAAAGGGACAACCACCATTATACCCAGAGTTTGGAAGTATCCCTGGCAGAGAGACAGTTATGATGCAATCCAATTTTCCCATAACCAGGGAAATTACCCAAAAAAGCAAGAGGCCATGGTAAATGAGAGGGTGAAACAGGAAAAGGGTTTAGCAACAGGATCTAGCCTGGCCAGGAGATGAGATTTCAGTATGGGGTTTGACTGACCCCCTAAGAAACTGGGTGGAAGAGAAAGCTTCTCCCCACCTGCCTTCCCCCTCCTAGACCCTCTCAGCCGTGGATGGGAAGTGAACACACACTGCTCACAAGTGAGAGCCGCTTCCTTCTGCTTACCGCATCTGGGCAAAAACTGGGCAACTGGAAGAAGTCCAGCCCTCGCCGGAGGCCAGGGGGGACCGGAGGCTCACAACAGTGCTCTACGCCCTTTTCGATGAGAGTGTCCAGCAGGTGGACGGGGAACGCACAGACCACAGAGTTGGGATCTGCACCTGGGCTGCTGTCTCTGCTAGCCGAGAAAACACCGAAGAGCACTTCCTGCCCCTCAGGGATGCTCAGCTCAGCGGCTAGGTGGCCGCCCACTGGAGCAGCGTGGGCCGCCCGCAGCACCGGGTAGGGTTGCCCGCCCTCATGGGCTGCACGTCGCCGACGTTTAGGGGCGAAATGGCAGTGGAGGACCAGCTCTCGGTAGTCTCCCAGGTCGGTCTCGACAGCGCTGAGCCGTGCCAGGCGCGTGTGCAAGGTGCCAGGAGCAGCTGCCACGTCGGCGGGCTGTACCGTCAGGAAATAGACGAAGGCTCCGGCGTGGAAACTGTACACATATTCGATGCGGTAGGAATCGAGGTGCTGGGGCAGCACCGAGAGCGCTGCGAAGCCTGCTGCAAATCCTGAACCGTCGGCCTTGAGCCGCCGGATGGACACCGAGAGTGGGCTGAAGCTGGCGGCCACCGCCGAGTCCAGTGACGATGCCACGTACAAATAGGATGCCTGGCCCTGCTCAACCACAGTCACGAGGGTGCCCAGAGGGCTGGCTACACAGTCAGGACAGTCCTCTGGCCGATTGTGCTCTGAGAAAAGGCAGACCGGTGGCGCCAGGTGCAGGGCTGTCCCGCCCGGCTCTAGCTCATGCAGGAAGCAGCGGCCACGAAGGCTGGAGCCACAGCTGATCAGTGCGGGAAGCGCGGGTTCCAACACCAGAACCTGCGTATCTGTGTCTCCGGGCGGGCCGTGGGGGCCTGGGCCACAGGCCGCACACGTCTGGCAGCCAGGGGCCCCAGCAGGGCCGGTGGCCAGGCTCTCAACTGGCTGCAGATCAGGTCCAAGCACATGCAGGCGATTGCGTGTGGCCACGAACACCGCACTCCCTTCCCTGCCGCCCTCGTAGGTTGCAACGGCTTGTACCGGACCGCCGGCAGAGAAGCTGGGCACCGAGTACTCCACTGCAAAGTCGCGGGAAGCAGCATACGGGATGCGCGGGCACTGCCAGGACCCGCCAGTCTCGGGCACCGCCGGCAGCGTCGGCAGCAGCAGCAGCAGTAAGAGGAAAGGCTGGAACAGCGGCGGGTGGAGCTCCATCGAGGCCCAGGTAGGGCCCCGTGGAGGTTCCCGCAGACCCGGGCCTGGCTGGGAGCAGACTCGAAGTCTGGGTTGGGACCCGCGTCGAGGGTCGATCCGGGGAGCCCCGGGGCAGCTGACCCCACCAGGACTCCTGAGAGGCCCACCGCCCTCTCCTGCCCTCAGCGTCCGAGCGCCTGGCGCGGGCTGGCACACATAGACAGAGAGGCCGCCTCACCTGTTGCTCTTGTTGCCGCTCCCAGCCGGAGATTAGAGCAAAGTCTGTCGGAGCGACCCCGGCAGGCTGACAGGACCAGGGCGTCGGGGCGGAGCTGTGGGCGGGGCCTGCTGGTTGGCTGGCTGGCCTAGCCCAGCCCCTCTGCTTGCCGACTTTCCCCGCCCTCGGAAGCCTGAGTCCTACACCTACGCTTGGACCCTTTTCTCTCAGTGGCCTGTGGGTGAGTGGGTGTAGGGTGGCCCGAAGAGACGTTTAGTAGATCTGAGCTGTTCTGTCCCGCCCCCTGACGATCGACTGGGCGGAAGTGGGAGGGGTTGCCCCAGTACGTTTGAGGACCATTTGGTATCCTTCTCTCGGCTCCAGGATACAGCAACATCCTCAGACACTCGTTCCTGGTCAGGGCCCAGGGAACCCTCCTTGTGGGGACCAGAAGCCAGGAATGTGTGGAGAACCACAGGGGAGGTGTGAGGAGACCCCAGGAGTGGCACTACCCTCTGTGAAAGTGTTATTCAGTCGTGTCCAACTCTATGACTGTAGCCCACCAGGCTTCTCTGTCTGTGGGATTCTCCAGGCAAGTATACTGGAGTGGGTTGCCATTCCCTTCTGGGACTATCCCTCTGTGGACCTGCTCGGGGCTGACTGCGACAGGATGGCGGTCAGAGGCTACTGCCTTGCATCCAGCCTGCCCAGGGCAGTGGGAGTTATAAGATGGGGCCCACCCTGTTGGCTGGATCTTAGAGTCAGAGGAGAAGCGACTTACATGGAGGCCCAACCCTAGCTCTGCCCTGTCTACCACTGCCTCAGTAGGTGGCAGCTGCAGGGATGGGGTCGACAGAACACAAGTGCTGGCCTTCCTTCCTGGTTCTGCTCCAGCACCTCCCGATATGCGGGAGACATGGGCTTTGGCTTTCAGGGCACCTCTAACCTGTTCTGTTAACCTTGCTGGGCCTCAGGCTTTCAGTCTCCAAAATGAGGTGATTGCCCAGAGTTCTCTCTCCAGGCTGTGATTTTGTGCAGGGTGGGAGTAGGGGAGTCAACCCAGGTCTGCTCTTGCCATCTCTCAGCATCTTCCCTTTGGGAACTACACCCCCCAACACTGGAGTGTCCTGGGGGACATCTTTAGCCTGATATCCCCCTCAGCCAGGTGTACCTGGGCCCTGGAGAGAGGGAAAGCTTCACAGAGTGACCCTAGGTTGAGTTCTGAGTGACCTGTGAACTGTGAGTCCCAGAGATTTGGAGGGTAAGAAGTGCGGGTGAGGAGAGGAGACAGCCCAACAAGATTCAGCCTGGCCCTACGAGAACCTCCTCCACTCATCTCCAGCCTATACTCCTAGTTCCTCCTTCCAGGAACACCTTTTCCCCTTCCTTCTCTTGCAACGTACGTGGCATCTCCTCCAGGAAGCCTACCTGATCTGGGTGGTGCCAAGTCCATTTTGTGGGTGCCATACTCCCTGTGCTACACCCACCCCAAAACAGTTCACTCTGAATAACTTACACCCCCCTTCACCGATTCCTAATTCGGGACTCCCCTACCCCTCCAGACTGGAGCTCCTGGAGCAACTGGGGGGAGGTGGGGAAGAGCACAGGGTGGCCACACCCAGTGCTGGAAGCATACTGCACCTGAGGCAACATAAAAAGGCACTCCCTTCTCTAACCTGAATTGCCCGGAAATGAATAGACACCTTCAGAAATTATGGCACCATTCCTATATTCCACAGTCAACGTGTCTAAAAGGTAGTCAAGCGAGACAAAACTGAAATAAAACGTTCCCTGCCTGGCACCGAGGCATGGGTTCTTGGGACCTCCATCCTGGCTCAGGATATTGGGAGAGACTTCTAGGAATTGGGAATAAATTTCAAGGGCCTTCCCTGGTCACCTGTTTGGGAGTGGGGAGTGGGTGTGCAGGAGTCAAGTTGATTCTCTGCTGCCATCATGCGGCCAAGCTGTTGACTGCCTCCAGGCTGGCATCTCCTCTCAGGTAGCCTAGACTTTGGACAGCAACCCTGGTTTTGGATAGAGTGCCCTTTCCTCCCTCCTCATCTGCTTGGTCTGTGGGAGGGGAGCAGGCAAGCCATGTGGGGGAAGTCAGCTAATAGGGCCTTGCAGTGCTGAGAACAAGTGCTTTTCTCAAGGTGAATTCACAAGGCCCGGCCAAGGTTCAGCTTAAGTACCTACCCCACTGCCCTTGAAAAGAGTGCTAGCCACTTTGCCCTCTTGGCTCTCACTTCCCTATGAATGCTACCACAGAGAACTGGTGCCAGACTCCTTCTCCAACCCAAAGATCATCCTGGTGGTGGCAGGGGGATCTCTCTAACCACAAAATATCCAGATCACTCTGCAGCTTAAAAATTTTCAATGACTCCCCATTGCCTGAATTTTCCCTGGAGTTTGAGAACCCTGGGCCTTAAAGACTCCTCCAGCTTCACTATAACCCAATGAACCTGTCATACCAGTTTCTTTACCATATCTAATTGTGACTCTCTCTTCCCACCCCCACCCAGAATAGGTGCTGAACTGCAAGAAGCTGGGAGCCCTACAGAGATCAGGGCAGCCAGCAGGGACACTGGGGGGCTGACCACTGACCCAAAAGAACACCAGTAGCTGTCAGAGACAGGTAGCCTGGCATCACCTTGGCCCCAGAGACGGGTTTGGTGCCCTGGCCAAAATTCAGGGAAGTAATAAAAACAGGAAACGGGTAAAAAAGAGATGCAGGGCATGTGCAGTGTGAGTGGCAGCCACTAAGCCTCTGGCTGCTCCATAGGTGCTTCGGGGTCTGGGCAGGTAGCCTGCTGCCTAATCCATTCTAGTATGATCTGGGGTGAGGCCAAGGGGTGGGGCCAAGGGGAAGGGCTATGCTGCCTTTTCCTGGGACAGTAAGTGAATCATTCCAGTGCATCCTTGGCCCATGCCACCCACACAGACACATTCTCTAGCATGGGTTGGTTTTAGTGACAGTGTCTTGGTCCGGCACTCAGACTGCATGAGGGTGATTCATTCTATAGTCTGAAGACCATATTCCGTGGACACTATTCTCCCATAAGTATTTCTGAGGTCTTCTGCTTCCTTGGCCAATGAGATGGTTAAGCTATGGCATAACTTGGAGAGCCTCCAGCAGGAAGGTAGAGGCTTTCTGCACTGTGCCTTGGGCTCTGTCCAGAAAAGTTCTCATGGTTGAGTGAATGGGGCTGGGCCTTCACTTCTGAGCCTCCTGGGATGTTCATGGTGACCCATGTAGGCTGGGCCGTGCCAGGCATCAGGGTGACTGAAGAGGGCATTGGCTGTTCTTCTTAGGGCAGGATCCACTCCTATCCCAGAGGTCAGCTGGGTCTTCTTTTAGGTTCTCCAGCTTACTCTTGAGGCAATCCTGAGGAATGTGCTGGCTGGAAGTAGGGGAGCTGAGGTGGACAGCCTTCATGAGGGAGCCTAAGCTGGGACGTTTTCCCAGAGGCCTACAGCCGCAGCAAGGCTGGACTCTGACTCTGCCTGTGCTTAACACTAGGTCACCTCACCAAGGGCTCCCAGCCATGCCAGGGCTCAGACCCTCCCCACTTGGCTGTACCTGTCTCACTCAGAGCAGCCCCTGCTGAACAACAGCAGCCCCTTAAGCAGAGCGTCAGCCAGGGCTCCCAGGTGGTTGGGTAGTCTTTGGGGGCACACAACTGGGGATCCCACCAAGGAGTGATAGGGGACACACCAGGGGCTCAGACTGGGGTGGGGGTGGGGCTTCGCAGGGAGTTTGGGGGAAGGCCCTTGGGGTCCCAGAGAACTCTTTACATGTGGCAGGACTCCAGCTGAATGAAAACAGCCCAGCCCAGGGGCAGACTCTGAGTGCATGTGATGCTGTGCAAAGGAGGGGAAAGAGAGGCTCAAATGTGCATGTGCTAAAGCAACTGTATGCCAATAAAATTTAAAAAAAATAATAAAATCAAATAAAATCATAAGAGAATTCTATTTAAAAATGTGCATGTGCCCCTGTACATGGGGAAGCACGGGCAGGGCTTAGGGAGGAGGAGCCAGGATTTGTATGTGAGTGAGAGAGGCTGAATGAAGGAACCAGTGACAAGGCCCCTCAGTGTCTTCCCCAAAGCACTTTAATGCACACACCACCCCACAGTTGCTGCCTGCTGCAGCAGGGGGAGGGGGAGCAGAGAGGCCAGGGCCACCTGGAGGCTCCCACGGCTTCCACAGCCCGATATGCCTAAGAGGGCTGCGCCCACACACATTCTCATCAGTATGTGAGGGGCGTGAGGATGAAGAGGCGGTCTTCCTCTTTGCGGATCCAGCGCATCAGTTTATGGATGGCACTGACGGCCGACGCCTTGGTCCCCAGTGGGCTGTAGCACATGTAGAGCTCAAAGGCGCCCGTCACCTGGAGGAGGGGGCACAGGGTGGTCATCCAGGTTGTCTAAGGACCTTGCCCAGGACCCCGAGGCAGCCCAGCCCACCGCACGACCACCTTACCCAGGCCAGGAGGTTCTCGTTGGGGCCGGTGTAGTAGATCGTCTTCAGGGGGCGGGAGGCATTGTGGGCGCGGCTATGCAGGTACTGGTAGAGGCCCAGCAGCCGCTCCTGCTCCTCTTCACTGTCGTAAGGGGCCTCAATCTCAGGGCTGGAGATGGGGGAGTGGGTTCACAAAGGAATGACTCCCACTGGCTTCTCTGGAAATCCAGAAATGCCTATTCCTAGCCAGGGAGACTCCACCATGTGGCCTACCTTCCAGATGCATCCCACCCACCGCCAAGCCACTGTCTCCTCCCTGCTGAAGACTGCCCAGAACAGGGGTGGGCGTGGGGTGGGGTGGGGTAGAGCCCTGGGACTGCAGCCCTCTTCTCCCCTCGCCCCCAAGTTCATGGCAGCTTTGGGGAACCTCCCTCTGGAGAAGCCAATCTGAGTTTAGGTGTCCTAGAGAGAGTGAGGAGAAGGCAATGGCACCCCACTCCAGTACTCTTGCCTGGAAAATCCCATGGACAGAGGAACCTGGTGGGCTGCAGTCCATGGGGTCGCTAGGAGTCAGACACGACTGAGCGACTTCACTTTCACTTTTCCCTTTCATGCATTGGAGAAGGAAATGGCAACCCACTCCAGTGTTCTTGCGTGGAGAGTCCCAGTGACAGCGGACCCTGGTGGGCTGCCGTCTATGGGGTCACACAGAGTCGGACATGACTGAAGCGACTTAGCAACTTAGCAGAGAGAGTGATAGGACGGGAGGAGAACTGAGTTGGGAACCCCCCGGACCAAAAAGGGGGTAACAGGAGGATAGAATAGGCCTCATCAGCCCCAGGCTTTCTGTTGGAGGAAGTGGAGGAGTCCTGCCTGCCGGCTGGACCAAATTGACCCCTAAGGCAGAGTAGCTCCAGGGCCAGCAACCCAGGAGACCTCGGTGAAAGCTTCCTTCCCTGGGTGAATTGGATATTTCAAGGCCTTTTGGGAAATGAATGAAGTAGAGAGGTCTAGGTTGATGGGGAGTAGGGTGATAGGGGGTGGGGTTCCCTAGGGTCAGAGTCAGACAGACACATTAAGTCGGCTCATTCCCAGAGGGGTGGTCAGCTTCAGGACTGCATCAGGGCTCAGGCCCAACCGGCGCCCCCTCCCCACGCCCCTGTCTCCCTCCAACAGAGTCCCCAAGGCCCACCCTCACCTGGTGAAGAGTCCTGAGCTCTTTGACTTATACAGGAAGTGGCGCAGGTCGGGGACGCCCACCTGGGCAACACTGTAGTAGGGCGTGCGCAGTGCCTCCCGGAGCGCCAGGTGCGCTCCGCGCTTCCGCAGGCGCTCCTGAAAGCGGCGGCGGCAGTCAGAGACGGCAAAGAAGTCCTCGCGGTCGGTGGAGACGAGCAGCAGGCAGAGATCCGTGTCAGGCTCCAGGTAAGAGATGTGTGCGTGGAAGAAGCCGGCTGCGTTGAATTTGGGCAGGCACACTGGCGTCCAGGCCTCGCCCTCGCGGAAGGACGAGGAGGAACTTATGAGGTTGAAGAGCAGGTGCAGGTCGATGGGATGCAGGAATTGGTCCTTGCGGCGCACGAGGGCCACGAGCTGGTTGCGCGCCAACAGGATGGAGAAGACCAGGCTGCGGGCGCGCGCCTGCTGCAGGCTGGCACTCACCACGTCGCGCACCGCCGCCGCCAGGGGCAGGCAGCGCGCCGCCCCCATCAGGAAACTGGGGTCTCGCGCCATGAGCTGCAGTAGGTTGTCCGTGATGCGCTCCGAGCCCGAGAGCAGGCGCCGCAGGTCATAGTTCTGCTTCTGCTGGAAGATGTGGCTCAGCTGCGCGCCCGTAAGCAGGCTTAGGATCTGGTAGTAGATGTAGAGCAACTCCTGAGCCAGTTCCTGCGCCGACTGCCGCGTGCGGGCCACCGCCACCAGCACCAGTGGGCTCCGGCGCACGAACACTACCTTGTAGCCATCTGATGGGGGTGGATGGATGGAGGTGGCATCAGCTTCAGCCCCTCTCCCGGGAAAGCCCTCCCGGATTGGCCTGGCCCAGCACCCTCAGAGCCCCGCTTTCTCGGCTGGAGCCTGTCACTTTCGGGCACGTGTGTGTGTGTGTGTGTGTGTGTGTGTGTGTGTGTGTGTGTGCTGAGTCGCTTCAGTCGTGTCCAACTCTTGCGACCCCACGGACTGTAGCCCGCCAGGCTCCTCTGTCCATAGGATTTTTCAGGCAAGAATACTGGAATGGGTTGCCATTTCCTTCTCCAGGGGATCTTCCTGACTCAGGGATCCAACCCAGGTCTCCTGCACTGCAAGCAGATTAGTTACTGACTGAGCTACCAGGGAGTTGACTTCATAGACTGGGACCAGCTAAAACATAGGAAGCACTTCAGGATAGTGTGTTTACATATTCTTGGGACTTCCCTGGTGGTCCAGTGGTTAAGACTCTGCCCTTCCACTGCAGCAGACTTGGGTTCCATTCCTGGTTGGGGAACTAAGATCCCATATGCCCTACAGTGTGCCAAAAAAATAAATTATTTTTTAATAAATTAAAACAAAAATAGAAAAAAAAGCATAAAAAATGGAAAGAAATTTTTTTCTTTAAATTAAAAGAAAATCCTCAAATAAACAAACAAAACCCACACACTCTTTGGTTACGTTAAGTGGCAAGAGCTGGGTGGACTCAAGACCTGTGATTTTTTGGTCAGCTCCCCAGGCTTCTTACTCTAAGGGCAAAGTCCATGTGCAAGCCACCTTTGAACCTCACAACAGCTCTATGAGGCAGTCAGTGTTGTTTCCCTGTGTTCCCAGATGAGGACCTGGGGCTCACTGAGGTGGAGGGACTTGGTCACACAGTATATCCCAGCCCTCTAGTCCCTGGGGGTCCAAAACCTGGTGTGAACGAACTGTGTGGCCAGGGAGACCTCTCAGCACCCCCTCCAGGGGGCTCACCTGCATGGATGGAACGGATGGCATTCTTGTCAGCCTCTAGGAAGGACACCAGGGCCACCATGACACCCATGGTGCTGGAAAGTGCCTCCTCGGACCCGTAGCGTGAGTACACAGGCTTCCCCGCCTCGCTCAGCACAAAGACATGCTTCTGGTGCCGTCGCCAGGCCTCAGCAGCCTCTTCCTCATCCCCTTCGCCAGCGCCATCCCTTGGGGGCTCTGTGGCTGGTCGCCTGGCTGCCCCTGGGGACTCTGGCCAGTCCTCAGAGCTTCCTGGAAGCATCTCCTCCTGCAGGTCTCGGGCAACACCTGTCAGCTGAGTGCTCAACTCACTGAAGTCCTGGCTGATCTGACGCATGTCTGTAGCCAGAGGTGGGGGACCCCCAGCACCCTCCTTGGGGCTCTCCCCAGAAGCCGCCCCATCCTCTGATTCAGTCAGGTCCTCGTAGGAACGGGCGTGGACGAACATGGCGCCCTCCTGTCCGGCACCTGGCAGCCAAAAGCACTGGAGCTTAGAGTGGTACCTGCTGGCAGACTGATTCACCAGCACAGCGCCCCATACAGTACTCTAGCTTGACTGCCTGAGGCAGTTGTGATGAGGCAAGCCACTGTTCCCTCCAGCTATAGTCTGCTACAAGTCATGTGACTTACAGCTCATTGGTCTCCTCACACTGGGAATAAGACCCAAACCCCTCCAGGCTGAGGTGGTGGCTGGTTTCTGCCTGTCCCTGTCACTCTCATCTCACAGTCCCTCGCCCTCTGCTCTTTGAATACCCTCACCTACCTCCGGGCCTTTGCATCTCCTGTTCCCTCTGCCAGGAAGCCTCCCCACCTCTTCCCAGACCAGCTCTCCCGTCACACTTCAGCTCTCAACAAAGATGTTAGTTATCCCTGTCACCTGACCCCTAGCCCCACTCTATCATATACCCCCTCCTTGACTTCTCATGGGGCACCTATCAGCTATTGCCCTTCCCCACAACTGCAGTGGAGTTCCCCCTCAAGGGCAGGAACCTGGTTGTTCATCGCTGTGTGCCCAGTACCTCACCTTGTGCATGTAATACCCGCTGTGCTCAATGAATCTCTCTCCTTGGGAGATGCCTCCCCAGGCCCATGCAGGGACCCATAGCTCTGAACCCCCTCCAGTGGAATGCTCTCACTAGCCTGCAGCTCCTCCAAGGCAGAGACCAGGTTGATCTTCCTTTACTGAGGTTTTTTTTTTTTTTGGTACAAAATAGTTTAAGAGTTAAGTTTTGAGTCTCTATTATGAGTTCAGCACTGTACCAGGCATCAGGGTACAACACAGGTACCCACAGCTCTGTGTTCAAAGAGCTCCCGATCTTGTGGATGAGAGAGATGGGCAATACCTACACACACAAATACAACCCTATAAAACTAGTGTTCTATACAGAGTGTGGTCAGAGCAGGCCTCTCTGGTGAGGAGATGACATTTAAGGTGAAAGCTGAGGGAGGGAGAGGGAGCCAGGCAGGGACCTATAGACCCAGGAAAGAGAAGGAAAACCCACATGGGCAGTCAGATAGCACAGGGCGAATGGCACAACATTAAGTGGAGAGGAAGGCCGGAGGCAGACTGAGCCTGGATCCCTCCAGTATCCCCAGCTCATGACAAATAGTCAGTGAGGGAGTGAACACGTGCATGAATGAATAGGAGCAAAAGAGTGGCTGGAAATCGAGACTGCCCAGGAGGCTGCTCTGGCTGTGAGCTGGCTGGGGGTGCCCGAGGACCCTGCCCGTACCTGGCTCCATCCCCTGGGCCAGTCCTGGTGTGGGGCTCTCTGCTCTCTCCACACTCTGCCCATCGGAAGGCGCCAACGTGCCATCGGGGCCTTCGCTGCTTCTCTTCCTCTGCATGTCAGCGGCCATCCCTTGGGCTCTCCTGTGGAGCAAACAAAGGCATCATTGAGGGCAAGGTGCTAGTGGCAGGGCTCACTGGCACAATTAACTGTGCTTAAGTACAGAAAAATACCCCTCACCAGGACCCAAGTAACTCAGACCTCTAGGGAATAGGTTCTGTATTCAGAAGGGCATATTTGCCCTTCGAAAAAAGCATGCGCTTCTTTGGATGATTATGAAAGGAAGAACACATGGTATCTATTCACTGTATAAAACTTGGAAAATAGAAAAAAAAAAAAAGAAAGAAATGTCACCACTGCCCCACCATTCAGGATCTCTCACTATTCACATCTTAGTATATTTCTTTCTAGTGTTTTAAAATTTTTTTTAATTTAAAAAAATATGTATTTATTTGTCCACGCCCTGTGGCATGTGAGATCTAGTTCCCTGGCCAGGGATCGAACCCATGCCCCCTGCATTGGAAGCACGGAGTCCTAACCATTGGACAGCTAGGGAATTCCCTCTACTCTTTTTTAAAACAATGTATATAAAATGTTATGTATTTATCTATAAACTGATAATAGCAGCTAACCCCCCTAAATGCCACAGTAGCATGCTAAGGTTATGTAGATTTTTATCCAATTCTATCACTCCCTTCTGAGGAGGCGCTCTTGTCAGGCTAGCTTTACAGGTGAAGGAACTGCAGCTGAGAGAGTATAAGCACCTCCTCACTCAAGGTTGAGACAGGAAAGAAGAGCTGGAGCTGGGAACTGAAACCATTCTATATCCTGATATTTTCCCTTGTACATCCTACCATAAATATTTCTCTATTCAAAACTCGAGTTGACCGATCAGTTCCTTTTGATATTTAAGCGCTAAGAAAGAAGTGAGTCAGAGCAAGCTGGCTTATCTTCAGGCCTGAGCCTTGTTTTTCCACTTGCATTTTGCATCTATTGAATCTGGCACCAGGGCTCCCCTTTCCAGTCAAAACCAACTATGGCCAAGTGGGTTCTCAGTGCCCATTTGATGGACACTGAGGAGAGATGCAGCCTGGTCTCTGCAGGAGACACTGAGGAGAGATGCAGCCTCAGGGTCAGGGGGATGTGGCCGAGAGTGGATGTCAGGGATAACGAAGTTGGGTGGACTGAGGCTCAGCCGCTATGGCCCCAAATGACAGGCTGAAGGGTCTTCATTTGGCAGGCAACATACCATCTACAGGAGACAGGTTCCATCTGAGGCATTGACCCTTTAGGGGAGACAGATTTGTTTGGGCTAGAAGGGCAGCAGAGATTAGCCAGGGACTCATGAGGCAGGCACTGCAGGCAGGCCCAGGGCCTGGGTAGGGCTGCTGTCAGTGTGAGCACAGGAGACCCTGCCCCTCCTGGGGCAGAGTCCACAAGAAATAACTGAGGCTTGTCCCTTTACTATCTCTGTCATCTTGGGTAAATGACCCCACCCTGAGCCTGGCATGAGGCAGGTGCTCAAAAACGTTCATGAAAAGAGTGATTTTAGGGAAGCAGCATCACCATCACTAGCATTGGTGTAGCCCCAGCTTATCTGTATCTCAGACCTCTCTTTCTGACCACCCTCTTGACTAAAAGAACTGATTTTCAAGCTATTCTTCTTGTCATCTTTGTGGTAAGCCATGGGATCCTTTCTTCAAATTAATCTTTTACAGAAGCTCAATGTGCAGAACAGACGGACAGGGAGGCAGGGGCCAGAGACTGGCC
The DNA here is from genome assembly GCF_002263795.3 of Bos taurus. Taxonomy (NCBI): domain Eukaryota; kingdom Metazoa; phylum Chordata; class Mammalia; order Artiodactyla; family Bovidae; genus Bos; species Bos taurus. The sequence goes on along the minus strand of NC_037349.1, from coordinate 50,345,992 downwards.
TGATGGCCATTCCCACACTGCTCCTGGAGCACCACGGCCTAAGAGGGGGGACCACTGGCCAACAGCATCACCCCACACAGAGTGTGCTTTGAGTAACCTTGAAAGGAAGTTTATTTGGGAGAACATCTACCTTTGGGGATTTTCTAGGCCCACCCAAGCCTGTCCACCAGGGCACTCAAGAGTGAGGTTCCCAGCGAGGGTCAGAGCCCAGAAGACCAAGGTGTGGGCCACCTTGTTTGACAAAAGGCCAGAGTAATTAAGACACTGCGTGGCCTCAACAGAAACCTGGGGAGGCATCCAGAAAGGTCTCCTTTGAAACTGAGACCAAGAGAAGCAAGCCAAAACAGGCCAAAACAGTCACCGCAACACCACAGAGCCCGGGGCAGTGGATGGGAAGGCAACTAGAGCATGTCCAGGTCTAGAGCAAGAAGACACAGCCAATACCAGGAACCCTGTAGACCATTATTCCACAAGCTAACGTAAAAGTCAAGGTGGGGTCTGCGTTGCTGTGTAAAGAGAATGACTGTAGACAGATGAGTCTGTCCAGATGCAGGCAGAGGGGGAGCCAGGGATTTTGGACCTGGCTCCGTAGATGGAGATCTAGACTGGGATGTGCTTTTTTCTAAGGAGAGGGTCCAGAAGCATTGCTTTAAGTGCACATGCCCCACATTTCTATGTGTACTCACTTGCCCACTCCCCTAGTCGATACCTTCACATCATCTCTCTTCTTAAGCTTCCATCATCTTCTCCCATGCTCACTCTCAGCTCTATCAGTGAGAACCTTCCTTCTAGTTCACTGAGGAAACTGAAGTCACAAAGAGAACTTCCAAGCTGCCCACCACCACCTCACCTTACCTGCCAGACTCTGCCTTCCTTCTTGCTGAAGATGCACTATCCTGGCTCCACTGAGGGCTAACGCCTCCACTCCAGCCCATCTCACCTACCCAAGCATATGGCTTCAGCAGCTGTCGCCTCCCCCTCAGATCATCACTGTTCCCTTCTTCCCTATCCATCACCAATAGACTGTATTTCAATTAAAAAAAAAAAAAAAGTTAAATGACCAAAAAAAAAAAAAGGTGGGCAACAGATATAAAGTTATTGATTCTGGACAGAATGTCCAACTTTCATGAAACATATTACTGATGTTCAGGGGGAACCACCTGCAATCAGAATCTAACCAATCTCATCACCTCCACCACTACCACACTGGTCCAGGCCAACATGATCTCTCTGGCAGATGGTTGCCACGGGCTTCTAACTAGTCTCCCCACTTCTGTCCTTGTCCTTGGAGAGTCTGTCCTTCTCACAGCACATAAAGTGATTGGTTTGAAACAGAAGTCAGGCCATGTAATTTCTTTGCCCACAACTCTTTAACAGTCATACCTGACCCAGTGAGAAAGCCAGCTTCTTCACAGTGGTGTACAAGAACCACTGTGCACACGTGCTTCCCCGCACCACCACCCCTAATTACTTCTTCGGCCTCATCTCCTATTCTTGCCCCTACTCGCTCTGCTTCAACCCAGCTTCACTGACTTCATGGCTTTCCTTAAGTATAATGTGGCTTCCCTGGTGGCTCAGCGGTAAAGAATCTGCCTGCCAACGCAGAAGACGCGGGTTCTATCCCTGGGTTGGGAAGATCGCCTGGAGAAGGAAATGGAAACCCACTTTAGTGTTCTTGCCTAGGAAATCCCATGGACAGAGGGGCCTGGTGGGCTATAGTCCATGGGGGTCACAAAGAGTCTGACACAATTTTGTGACTAAACAGCAACAAGTATAGTGTAAACGTAATTCCTGAGTATTCTTTCACTTTAGAACTTCACTCTTGCTGAACTTTCTGCATGGACCATACCACTCTACTTCTCTCCTGCCCCCCCACCTCACTACTTGGGCAAATATCTACATGAGTCACTCTGTCACTTCCTTCAGGTTGATGCTCAAGAGGTACCTTATCAGAGAGGCTTTCCTGGAATATCCTGGATTCTTATCTCCCTAGCCCTATTTTATTTTTCTACATCGAAGGTCACCCTGTGAGCTGTCGCAAAATGTCAGCTCCGTAGGCAGGAGGATTTTAATTAACACTTGTCAGATAAATAACTTTGGAAGGGAGAAGGTGAAAGTTCCTCAAAAAACACCCAGCTCCCATGTAGCCTGAGGAGACTCCAGCCTGTGGGGAAGACTTGTCCTCAGTGTTTGGGGGAAAAAAACGGCTCTGGAGTCAGAGGGACCGGGATTAACCTGACTTGATTTTATGGCTCAGCTTTCTTACCTATGAAATGAGGATGATGATAGCATTGATTCACTGGGTTGTGTGAGGATTAAATGAGATAAAGTATGTAGCTTGGTTACTCTGAGACAGAGTAGGCATGTACTCACTCAGCTGTCTTTAGTATATCATGATTATGTTTAGTTAACATTCAGACCGTGTGCACCTGCACTTATACACAGGTCCAGTGGTCTCTGGAATATAAATTAGGCCTTAGAGATTGCTCATCCTGAGCCAGGCCTTCAGTGAATAGGCCTGGGAAAATGTGCTTCTGACCTCGTGAAGCTAGGTGGGCTCTGACCTGAAATGACCCATCTGTGATGCTGGGACAAAGAGATGCCTTTGGGCCTAGGGCTGGGAGTTCCTCCAGGCTCCCTGGTTCTCCATCCTGAAGTGGCGGGACAGACCATTGGTTCTCTGCTGCTCCCAGAAATCCCTCCCAAGTTGAACTCCTTTTTGCCACATGCTCCTGCTCTGTAGTCTTGTGCCTCTGACTCAAAGACTCAAACAAGGGCCACAGCACTTATCCAGTGTACTGAGGCCCCACTTCCCACTGACCCCACTAGACTTCAGGTAACTGAGCTGAATACCAGCATAACCGAGTAGTACTCAACATGGTACCTGCATGGAGTGAGGGCAGGGTCAGCTGCTTGGGGCTAGTGTGCACCTCATTCCGAACAGTTCCCCGACCACTTAAGACCATGCAGTACCTCAAGATCTCCAAGGCCAATCTGGGGATCCAGTCAAAAGCCCTGAAGAAACAAACAGTTCCCTGGACACTTAACACGGGAAAAAATTAGGCAGAGAGGGTGAATGGCTCACAGCAAACCCCACCCCAAACCCTATTGGAGCCATAACCTGTGTGGCAGAAGCTCCTGGGTGGCTGAAGCAGTTAAGCAAGAGAGGTCTCTTGGAACCCGTCCCAGAGTCTCCCATGGGGCCCCTTCTTTGGCGGTCTCTCCAGAAGCCCCCAGGGCTTGCTATTTTCCCCAGAAGTGCTCTGCTGTGCCTTTGAGCAATGTCACCAAACAAGTTAGCTCAATGAGCCCTTCCGGTATGCCTCCCTCCTCTAGGTGCCTGGTCTGGAGAGTGGGAAGGCCTGGCAAGAACCCCTCCCTATTGGCTCCCTAGCACTCTTGCTCCCTCTTCCTGCTTAGATAGTGCCCTAATCTGCCTTGATGCTTGGGAAGTGGGCGGTCTGGGACAATGGTGCCAGGGTGCTTGGTTGTGTGGCAGACAGGGTCCAGGTCAGGCTCTGCTGTAGCTGCTTCAGGAGGATGTCTACTCCGTGGTGAGAGTATAGCCTGGTACTTGCCACTGGTGGTGACCACTCTCCTCTCTGACAAAGGCTGCTCACCCTCCCGCAGCAAACTCAGTTCAGAAAGGGGTGGCTCACCAGGTACAAGAGGCAGCTTGGTTATCCGAGCCAGGGCACCCTTGAGAGCAAAGTCCCAAGCCGCAAGACACCTTCAGAAGCTGCCTGCTCACCCACCAGTCAACCTCTGCCAATCTTTGAGAGTACTCTGCCCGGCCGAATCTGTGTGCGTTAAGTGTGGGCGGGTACTCTTTGGCCACTGCCCGCTATAGGACTTTGTCCTTCCAGCCAAAGGAAGAGCTCCAGGCCTCGCTTTTGTATTCCCCAGCTGGGAACCAGCTAAGGGACCCTAGAGAGACCCAGTCCTCCTACCGCAAATAGCAACGTAGACGGTAGGGGCCTCGTCTTCAAGCCCCTCCCTCCAAAGATGACAGCTCTCCAGTCT